>NC_142478.1:7114924-7423013 GCF_049115385.1 Moschus berezovskii | reverse complement strand
AAATATTCTGTGCCTCTCAGGACTTTGCTGTACCCTTTGGTGAGTGACATGTTTGTCTTTCTCATTGCCCAAGCCAAATATTGGGTAGGGAGCAGAGAGAAGGCCTGGGTTGCCCTGCATTTCTCCCCTACTCTTGACCCCCCACAATCTAGTCACTCTGTAAGGCTCTTACTTTACCTCCTAAAGAATTCTCAAAAAAGAATTCTCAAAAAAGAATTCACCTTTTTCAGTTCCCACAGCCTTAATTTAGATCTTTATTATTTCTTACTCACACTGTAAAATGCTTCCTAAATGGTTTTTCTACTTCTAGTCTTTCCTTCTTTCCCTTCAGTCTAACTTCCTATCAGGCTGTTCTCTAAAATAAACTGATTTGATTTTTCTGCTTCTTTCTCCTTATCTATTTTAGGAGAAGTTCACAGTTCTTGGTCTAGCATTTATAAAGTCATCATGATAGTGTCCTACATACTTTTCTAGCCTCCTTGTCATTTTTATTTTTAAAACCTAATTTTGATAAAATTTCATACAGAAAACTTAAACTCTTTACCCAGATTCACCATTGTTTTGTCCCATTTACTTTAACATTTTCTCTTTAAATACAGAGTTTCTTCTCTTTTGAACCATTTGAGAGTGGTTTGCAGACATGTCTGTTTGTTCTTAAGAACAAGGACTTTCTCTTATATAATCTCAGTACTTTTATCAAAATTAGAAAATTATTAAAGAAATTGATACAGTACAATCATTTAATCCACAGTTGTTCCAATAATATCCTTTACAGCTTTTTTTTTCCTGTTTTGTGATCCAGTCTATAATATATATTGTATTTAGCTGTCTTTTTTCTTGTCTTCTTTTATCTGCAATAGTTCATCTACTTTTTTCATGAACTTAAGGGGACGACAGAGAATGAGATGGCTGGATGGCATCACCGACTCGATGGACATGAGTTTGAGTGAACTCCGGGAGTTGGTGATGGACAGGGAGGCCTGGCGTGCTGTGATTCATGGGGTCGCAAAGAGTCGGACACGACTAAGTGACTGAACTGAACTGAACTGAAGCTTTATCAAGTATAGGAGCCAGGTTTTCTACGGTCTACCATCTATTTCCAAGATTTTTGGTCTTTATTATTTCCTTCCTACATCTCACTTTAATTTGCTCATTTTCTATTTTCTTAAGGTGCAATCTTGGATTGTTGGTTTAAGATCTTCTATTCAGATATAAGCATTTAAAGCTATAAATTTCTCTCAGCATTGCTTCTTTGGGTGCATCCCACAAATACTGCTGTGGTGCATTTTCATTTTCTTTCTTTTTTTTCATCCCCCTGCCCTGCATTATCATTTTCATTCAGTTAGAAAATATTTTCTTTCTCTTGTGATTTCTTCTTTTTCAAATTTGGGGAAGGCCCCTGCATATCTTGTGTGAGTTGATTGTAATTAGATTTCTCTGTGGTCATCAGTTCAGTTTAGTCGCTCAGTCGTGTCTGACTCTTTGCGACCCCATGAATCACAGCACGCCAGGCCTCCCTGTCCATCACCAACTCCCGGAGTTCACTCAAAGTCATGTCCATCGAGTCAGTGATGCCATCCAGCCATCTCATTCTCTGTCCTCCCCGTCTCCTCCCACCCCCAATCCCTCCCATCATCAGAGTCTTTTCCAGTGAGTCAACTCTTCGCATGAGGTGGCCAAAGTATTGGAGTTTCAGCTTTAGCATCAGTCCTTCCACAGAACACCCAGGATCGATCTCCTTTAGAATGGACTGGTTGGATCTCCTTGCAGTCCAAGGGACTCTCAAGAGTCTTCTCCAGCACCACAGTTCAAAAGCATCAATTCTTCGGCGATCAGCTTTCTTCACAGTCCAACTCTCACATCCATACATGACCACTGGAAAAACCATAGCCTTGACTAGACGGACCTGGTTGGCAAAGTAATGTCTCTGCTTTTTAATATGCTGTCTAGGTTGGTCATAACTTTCCTTCCAAGGAGTAAACGTCTTTTAATTTCCTGGCTGCAATCAGCATCCGCAGTGATTTTGGAACCCAAAAAAATAAAGTCTGACACTGTTTCCACTGTTTCTCCATCGATTTCCCGTGAAGTGATGGGACCAGATGCCATGATCTTTGTTTTCTGAATGTTGAGCTTCAAGCCAACCTTTTCACTCTCCTCTTTCACTTTCATCAAGAGGCTTTTGAGTTCCTCTTCACTTTCTGCCATAACGGTGGTGTCATCTGCATATCTGAGGTTATTGATACTTCTCCCGGCAATCTTGATTCCAGCTTGTGCTTCTTCCAGCCCAGTGTTCCTCATGATGTACTCTGCATCTAAGTTAAATAAGCAGGGTGACAAGATACAACCTTGACGTACTCCTTTTCCTATTTGGAACCAGTCTGTTGTTCCATGACCAGTTCTAACTGTTGCTTCCTGACCTGTATACAGGTTTCTCAAGAGGCAGGTCAGGTGGTCTGGTATTCCCATCTCTTTCAGAATGTTCCACAGTTTATTGTGATCCACACAGTCAAAGGCTTTGGCATAGTCAGTGAAGCAGAAATAGATGTTTTTCTGGAACTCTTCTTGCTTCTCCATGATCCAGTGGATGTCAGCAATTTGATCTCTGGTGCCTCTGCCTTTTGTAAAACCTGCTTGAACATCTGGAAGTTCACGGTTCACATACTGCTGAAGCCTGGCTTGGAGAATTTTGAGCATGACTTTACCAGCGTGTGAGATGAGTGCAGTTGTGTGGTAGTTTGAGCATTCTTTGGCATTGCCTTTCTTTGGGATTGGAATGAAGACTGACCTTTTCCAGTCCTATGGCCACTGCTGAGTTTTCCAAATTTGCTGGCATATTGAGTGCAGCACTTTCACAGCATCATCTTTCAGGATTTAAAATAGCTCAACTGGAATTCCATCACCTCCACTAGCTTTGTTCGTAGTGATGCTCTCTAAGGCCCACTCGACTTCACATTCCAAGATGTCTGGCTCCAGGTGAGTGATCACGCCATCGTGATTATCTTCGTCGTGAAGATCTTTTTTGTACAGTTCTTCTGTGTATTCTTGCCACCTCTTCTTAATATCTTCTGCTTCTGTTAAGTCCATACCATTTCTGTCCTTTGTCGAGCCCATCTTTGCATGAAATGTTCCCTTGATATCTCTAATTTTCTTGAAAAGATCTCTTGTTTTTCCTAGTCTATTGTTTTCCTCTATTTCTTTGCATTGATCGCTGAGGAAGGCTTTCTTATCTCTCCTTGCTATTCTTTGGAACTCTGCATTCAGGTGCTTATAACTTTCCTTTTTCCTTTGCTTTTCGCTTCTCTTCTTTGCACAGCTATTTGTAAGGCCTCCTCAGACAGCCATTTTGCTTTTTTGCATTTCTTTTCCATGGGGATGGTCTTGGTCCCTGTCTCCTGTACAGTGTCACGAACCTCCGTCCAGAGTTCATCAGGCACTCTATCTATCAGATCTAGACCCTTAAATCTATTTCTTACTTCCACTGTATAATCATAAGGGATTTGATTTAGGTCATATCTGAATGGTCTAGTGGTTTTCCCTACTTTCTTCAATTTAAGCCTGAATTTGGCAATAAGGAGTTCATGATCTGAGCCACAGTCAGCTCCTGGTGTTGTTTTTGCTAACTGTATAGAGCTTCTCCATCTTTGGCTGCAAAGAATATAATCAGTCTGATTTCGGTGTTGACCATCTGGTGATGTCCATGTGTAGAGTCTTCTCTTGTGTTGTTGGAAGAGGGTGTTTGCTATGACCATTGCTTTCTCTTGGCAAAACTCTATTAGCCTTTTCCCTGCTTCATTTCGTGCTCCAAGGCCAAATTTGCCTGTTACTCCAGGTGTTTCTTGACTTCCTACTTTTGCATTCCAGTCCCCTATAATGAAAAGGACATCTTTTGTTTGTTAGTTCTAAAAGGTCTTGTAGGTCTTCATAGAACCGTTCAGCTTCTTCAGCATTACTGGTTCGGGCATAGGCTTGGATTACTGTAATATTGAATGGTTTGCCTTGGAAACAAACAGAAATCATTCTGTCGTTTTTAAGATTGCATCCAAGTACTGCATTTCGGACTCTTTTGTTGACCATGATGTCTACTCCATTTCTTCTAAGGGATTCCTGCCCACAGTAGTAGATATAATGGTCATCTGAGTTAAATTCACCCATTCCAGTCCATTTTAGTTCACTGATTCGTAGAATGTCTACGTTCACTCTTGCCATCTCCTGTTTGACCACTTCCAGTTTGCCTTGATTCATGGACCTATAGTGTTTCCTAAAAGCATTAAAAATAAACTTGTTACTGGAAGAGTTTGGGGTCTGGCTGCTTGCCACTGAAAAGGCAATAAACAGGCTAGGTTGGTGAAAAGGAAAGTTTGCTTTAATTCAGATGCTGGCAGCTGGCTGGGAGGATGGACATCTGTCCAAAGGCTGACACCCCCTACTGACAATCATTGGGGCAAGAGCTTTTATAGACAGAGGTGAGGGGAGGGGGGGCTACATGCAGAAACAATGCAGCCATCTCTGACACTCATCTTCAAGTCGGTCATCAGTGGTCTGACCAGTGTCATCTTGATTGTTTTAGGTGCAGTTAATCTTCAGTTCCAAGGTCCGTTTCTTCTCATTGCTTTGAGTCCAGTTCTCAGAACTGTGGCAGCTTGTGTCATGAGTACAGTCTGGTCATCATATAGCTAGCTTCTTTCACCTGGGATTTCAGTATCTGTAAGACAGCTCACATAGTATGGCTCAGACTATCATCTATAGTCCATGAGAAGGAACTAAGAGTCCTTGACTATACTTAACAACTACATTATTATTATTTTTCTCCCTTAACTGTTTTCCTTTGTTTCTGCATTTCTCGTTTCTCTGATTAAGCTTATTCTTCAACTAAAGTTTTCCACAGATAAAAGGCAGGCAAAGGACATGGGACAGAGGGGCAAGGACCGTAGGGTCTTGGTCTGTTTCTGAATTACCATGTGGTCTAGCAGTCCCACTTTGGGGTATGTTTCCAAAAGAATTGAAAGCAAGATCTTGAAGAAATACATCCATACCCATGTTCATAGCAGCGATAGCAGCACTATTCATAATAGCCAAGAAATGGAAGAAACCTAAGTGTCCATCAGTGAACTGAATGAACATGGTATATACATGCAATGGACATCGACTTGAGCAAACTCTGGCAGATAGACAGTGGAGAACAGGGAAGCCTGGCATGCTGCAGTCCATGGGCTTGCAAAGAGACAAACACGATTTAGCAACTTAACAACAGTATATGCAGCCAGTTATTATTCAGCCTTAAAAAGAAAGGAAATTTTGACACATGTCCAATATGGATGAATCTTGAGGACACCATGTAAAGAAGTAAGCCAGTCACAAAAAGTCAAATACTGTATGACTGCATTGATGTGAGGTATCTAGAGCAATCAAGCTCATAGAAAAAGTAGAGTGATGCTTACCAAGGGCTGTAGGGGAGTCGGAGGACGATGGAAATGGAGTCATTGTTTAATGGGTATAAAGTTTCAGTTCTGCAACATGGAAAGATTCTGGAGATTGATTACACAGCAGTAACCCTGCTGAACTATACATTTAGAAATGGTTAAAAGGGTAAATTTTTTGTTATGTGTTTTTTACCATGATAAAAAAGAATATAAAAGCAAGGTTTATTATGATTATAAGGTCATACTTTAGAAACAAAAGATCTCGACACAGATAACACTGTCAGCAAACTTTCACAAGTTTGCTAACACTTGTCAAGTAGAGTTTGTGAATTTTTACTCTGTGACTTGTCATTGGTGTAATTCTACTCTTTGCTCTTATTGCGCTTTCATTTGTCTTCCCAGTACCCTCGTTGGTTGATTCACTCAGTATCTCCAGTTCAGACCTTCAGAAAGAGTTTGACTGGCTCAGGAAATTCCTCTTTTCTGTATTGGCAGTAATTTTCTAACCAGGCCCTGTTGTCACACCTATGAACTGCAAGGCCTTGTGTCAGGATTCTTCTTTGGCTCAATCAGTGGCCACCTCTTAGCTGGGGACTATGAAAGAGGCAGTTTCTCTTATTAGAGATCAGTGAACATCCGTAAATACATGCATTCAGTTCAGTTCAGTTGCTCCATCGTGTCCGACTCTTTGCGACCCCATAGACTGCAGCACGCTAGGCTTCATACATGCATAAAGGTATCCAGATATAATTTAAATAAGACATTTCAAATCCTTTTAAAGTAGATAGTACTTTAGAATAATCATAAGGAAGATACAATGGGTGCTATGATGAGGGACTCAGTTACCTGCTTTAGGACCAGGATCCTCCTTCCAGGAGTGGTGCCTGCTGAGGGCTCATAGCTGAGTCTGTCCAGGAGTTGCCCCTGCGAAAGAGAGCTGCGTTGTCCACTGTTATACCCCTATCTAGCGGATAGTTTGCATCTAATAATTGGGTATGGATGTGGGGGCCCAAAGGCATGGTCCCATTGCCTTAATTTGGAACAGCTTGAAGAGCCTCGGCTTCAGTGCTCTGTGTAGGATGGGCCGAGCCTTATGACATAACAGCGCTGCAGCTCTGTCGAGTCTTCTTGCCCTCACTCAGGTTAGTGGAGGACTCTGCAGTAAGCTTCATGTGTTCAGAGACTTCCCCAGAATCCAGGCTAAGGCCGAGGAATGTTTTGTTTTCCCACCTTCAACCTTTTGAAATCTCTCTGCAATTTCTTTCCTTCAATTTTCAAGGCTTACATGATATGTTCAGTTTATTAATTCTGTCACTAGTTTCGAGCCTGTGGTATGATAGACTCTGAAATACGGCATTTTTTAAGCCAGTTTTTTTTATAAGATATTTTAAGAATGCAAGGAAATAAGTTTTCTGAGAAATGTTTTAAGTGATATTAATAGGATTTGACATTATTATGAAAGTTCTTTTTTCATTGGCTTAACCAATTAACCAATCTAAGTTGAATGCAGTTTTAAAAGCCAGATGTGTTTTTATTATATTGGTATCATGTTTATTATATAAGGATTAGGTAGGCTATAATGGTTGCTTTTATGTGCTATGAACATGAATATAGTCTTTTGAATATTTGCCTTTAGTGATTTGGTGTTACTTATGACTATTTCTTTCCTCATTTTTTTAGGAGTCGACCATGACTCAAGAATCTCCAAAAAATTCAGCAGCAGAAATTCCGGTGACTAGTAATGGGGAAGTTGATGACTCTCATGAACATGGCTTTAATAGGGTAAGGACACTTCTGTCTCTCAATACAAAGAATCATGATAAGCCCTTTAGTGCTAAGATGAAAGTAATAGAGCTTATTCATAATATAGGAATATGTTGTTAGATTGACTATATTCTGGAGTCTAATGTTATTATGGAGGGATGACTAGGTGGTCATGTTAGTAATTTGTCCAGAATAAGCTTCTGGCCAGTAAAGCATTTAGGCCTTGATGTTACTATCTGTAATTTTACTGTATAATCAGAGCAAGAGTGTCTCTAATGATTTTGGCATATAACTTTATTAAAAAACTACTTCATTCTACTTGTGATAAGAAAAAATATTAACTATGGGTTATCCTTGAAAGCGTTGGTCTCTTTTCTCAGTACATAATTCCTAAGTAGGTGCCTCTTCATTTTGCTGTTTACTTTCTAGAGTGACATATTTGACTCCGTGGAAAGTGAAACTTGGGATCTGTTTAATTTTGATCTGCCTCTCATTTGAAATTGAAATTTAGTGCATTTAAATGGAAACACCATGGGTTTAGAGATAATGTGGGTTCAAATTTCAGCTATACTTTTCCTAGCAGTGTAACCTCGGGCAGATATTATTCTAATGTCTCTAAATGAGAATTTTATTTTCATGGTGATGTTAATGTTAAATGATATTAAAATAAGTAATATGCCTAATATAGTCCTAGAAATGAGAGTGGTGTTAGTTATTTCTGGAGATATTTCTGTTAAACATTCCTTTTTGACATGTGTGTGTCAAACACTTGACACATGTGTACAGTGTTAAATAACTTTAAAAATAGTTTTCATATTCTTGAAAAAGTAATGGTTGAAAGATACTTTAATTATTTTACAGCTTGAATTGGACTCTTTTACTTCATATGTTTGAGAATAAAGTTCTTTAGTTTAACAGAAGATAACATTTTACTTTTAATTTTAAAAAATTTAATTTGTTTTTTAAAATATTTAGTTTTGACTGCATTGGGTCTCCAGTGCAGCACATGGGGCTTCTCTCTGGTTGTGGCATGGGGCTCTGTAGTTGCAGCACACAGGCTCTCTAGTTGGGGTGTGAGGTCTTAGTTGCCCCACAACGTGATGGATCTTAGTTCCCCAACCAGGAATTGAACTCATGTCTCCTTCATTGAAAGGCAGATTCTTAACCACTGGACCACCAGGGAAGTCCCCAGAAGGTGATATTTTAGATCACAATTTATCGTTCCCAGCATTATTGACGTTTGGGGCCAGAAAAATTCCTTTGTGGAGGGTTGGCCTGTGCATGTAGGGTGGTTGGCCGCATCCCTGGGCTCTTCCTAGTAGATGCCAGTAGCCCCTCCAGTAGTTGACAAGCACAAATGTACCCAGACATTGCCGAATGTCAGGAGTAGGGAGGAACTTGCCTCTGGTTGGGAACCGCTTTTTAGATAGATCGTTTTAATGGACTTTTGGAAAATTCCACTCTATTTCACTTCTTTTTGGCTCAAGTCATTTAGAAGAAACAGACTTGTCTTCAAGCTTGGGGTGTGTTTTTATTTTAATTGCAAGTGTTTTCACTTGGTTTGTAAGGACCCATGGGCCAGTACTGAGTGACTGACAGGATTTGTATGCCTGAAACACCTGAAGCTCACACAGCGTTGTAAATCAGCTGTGTGTGTGCTCAGTCACTCAGTTGTGTCCGACTGTTTGCGACGCCATGGTTGCCAGGCTTCTCTGTCCGTAGTATTTCCTAGGCAAAACACTGGAATGGGTTGCCGTTTCCTCCTCCAGGGGGTCTTCCCGACCCAGCGATCAAACCATCATCTTTTGTGTATCCTGCATTGGCACGTGGAAACTCTGAGCACTCAGAGGAAATTTTCACTTCAGATTTTAAAGTCTTTCTGGTATTTGAAAACACTGAGATATACTTGCAGATTAAGGAAACTCAAGTTACCATCATTAGACACTCTACTAATAGCTTTATAAACTTCTGTTAATTTAAATAACTCATTATACCAGGATTTTAGTTAATGACTGCTTTGTCTTGTTGTTGGTAACAGCTCCTTTTTGCGAATTTATCCGGCAGGTATTTATTGAGTGTATGTTGTATACCAGGCACTAGGGATGACCGTGCCTGGTTCACAACAAAATGACAGAAATGCCTGCCGCCAGAGAGTCGATACTCTTATACATAGACAGTCTAATGAGACTTTTCGTCTAAGAATGCGATAAACACAAAATGCTGCGTTGTTTGGAAGATTCACCTGCCATCTTTGGTTGGCATTCACCTGCTAGCTTGGGGTGTGTTTTTTTTGAGCTATAGCTTTTGCATAGTAAAAAACACTCATGTTGAGTGTGCAGGGAGCCAGCACCCGCATCAAGATGGAGGCCGTCTCCAGGTCTTCCCCAGCCCCCTCGCCCTCTTCTAGGCGTTTCGTCCCCCTCCCTTCTAGAGTAATTCCTTCTGTCACCATTCCGTCAGCACTGATTGCTTTTGACTCCTCCTGAACTGCGTGTAAGTGGACTTCCACTGTGTGTATTCTTTTCTGACTGGCTTTCACCCAGCGTTGCATCCGTAATGTCGTTGTTGTTGCTTTGGCAGTATTTAATTCTTCTTTTCCCCTGGAGAAGGAAATGGCAAATCACTCCAGTATCCTTGCCTGGAAAATCCCATGGACAGAGGAGTCTGGCAGGCTATAGTCCATGGTTCGCAATAATCGGACCCAACAACGACTAAACCACCACCAGTTCTTTTTCATTGTAATACGGTTTTCCATTGTGTTAATACACCACAGTGTGTGTTCCGTTCCGTTCCATCGCTCAGTCGTGTCCGACTCTATGCGACCCCGTGGACTGTAGCCTACCAGGCTTCTCCGTCCATGGGATTCTCCAGGCAAGAATACTGGAGTGGGTTACCGGTTCCTTCTCCAGGGGATCTTCCCTACCCAGGGATCGAACCCGGGTCTCCCGCATTGGAGGCAGACGCTTTTAACCTCTGAGCCACCAGGGAAGCCCACAGTGTGTGTTAATAGGCCCTAATTTGTTTATCCGTTTGTTTTGTTCTTAAAATGTATTTTTTTTCTTTTTCTTTTATTTATTTTTGTTTCTGGTGGGTTTTTTGGTTTGTTTTTTAAAAAATGTATTTATTTCGTAATTGAAGGATAATTGCTTTACAGTTTGTTGTTTGTTCTGTCAAACATGAGCGTGAATCAGCCATAGGCGATGCCTAGGTTGTCTCCAGTCTGCACCTATTACGAATAAAGCTGCTGTGGCCGTTATTGTATAGGTCTTTCGGTGTACATGACCACCTATTTCTGTTGGGTGTTTACCCTGGAGTGGAATTGCAGGTCATGGGTATGTGATGTTTGGCTTTGGTAGATTTTGTCAACTAGTTTGCCAAAAGATCAAATCAGTCGACAGTCCTGCCAGCGGTGAAGAAGTGTTCTAGTTGTTCCACATCATTAGCAGTTTGGGGTATTGTCATACTTTTAAGTTTTTGCCATTCTGATGAAATCATAGTAGTTATCTCATAGATTTAACATGCATCTCCTTGATGACTAATGACGTCAAGTATATTTTCAGATTCTTACTGACCATTTGAATATTATCTTTTATGAAGTACCTTTTCAAGTCCTTTGCACATTTTTCTGTTACGTGTATGCCTTTTTCTAATTCATTCGTAGCAGTTCTTTATGTGTTCTGGGTATAGTCATTTGCATGTGTGTATTGCAGGTGTTTATCTCCAGTCTGTAACTAGCTTTTGTACTGTATTAATGGTATCTTTAGAAGCCCAAAGGCTAATTTTAAGGAAGTCCAGTTTATTAGTGTTCTCTCCCTTTAGTGGTTTTTGTGGCCCTTGTATCTTTGCCTGTCCCCATGTCATGGAGATACTCCATCTTCTAACGGTTTCTCTGCTTGGCTTCTCACACATGGGTCTATGATCCATCTTGAATTTTGTTTATGGCATGATGTGGAAGTCAGGGCTCATTTTGTCCCCACGTGCATATCATGTGATATGCAACGTTTATTGAAAAAAAAAAATTCTTTCTCCACACAGGGGCCTTTGCTGTTGATCAAGTGATCATACATGTGTAGCTGTATTACATGGCCGACTGTGTCATTTCTTGGTCTTTTTGTCTATCCTTGCAGTAATACCACACTGTCTTACCACTTACTAGACTAACTAAGTCTGAAATAAATAGTAGCTTCAGCCTTGGTACCTGGTAATTCCTCTAGCTTTGTTCTTCTTCAGCGTTACTTTGTACCTTAAAACTATTCATGAGTCTTTAGTTGAGTACCTTAATTTGCCTTTGAGTATCATTGAAAAGTTTTTTTTAATCCTTTCAAATTTTAACTTTAGAGTCTTTTTAGAGTGAAGGGAATTAACTCATGTATCTGTGTAAGTTCTTTGCTTACATAGTCAAAGCCAGTTAGCTTGCTGCTTTATAAGTTAACTTCTTCAGTTCAGTTCAGTTCAGTTCAGTCGCTCAGTCGTGTCCGACTCTCCGCGACCCCATGAATCACAGCACGCCAGGCCTCCCTGTCCATCACCAACTCCCGGAGTTCACTCAAACTCATGTCCACAGAGTCGGTGATGCCATCCAGCCATCTCATTCTCCGTCGTCCCCTTCTCCTCCCGCCCCCAACCTTTCCCAGCATCAGAGTCTTTTCCAGTGAGTCAACTCGTCGCATGAGGTGGCCAAAGTATTGCAGTTTCAGCTTTAGCATCAGTCCCTCCAATGAACATCCAGGATTGATCTCCTCTAGAATGGACTGGTTGGATCTCCTTGCAGTATAAGGGACTCTCAAGAGTCTTCTCCAACACCACAGTTCAAAAGCATCGATTCTTCGGCGGTCAGCCTTCTTCACAGTCCAACTCTCACATCCATACATGACCACGGGAAAAACCATTGCCTTGACTAGACGGACCTTGGTTGGCAAAGTAATGTCTCTGCTTTTTAATATACTATCAAGGTTGGTCATAACTTTCCTTCCAAGGAGCAAGCGTCTTTTAATTTCATGGCTGCAATCAGCATCTGCAGTGATTTTGGAGCCCAAAAAAACAAAGTCTGACACTGTTTCCACTGTTTTTCCATCTATTTCCCATGAAGTGATGGGACCAGATGCCATGATCTTTGTTTTCTGAATGTTGAGCTTCAAGCCAACCTTTTCACTCTCCTCTTTCACTTTCATCAAGAGGCTTTTGAGTTCCTCTTCACTTTCTGCCATAAGGGTAGTGTCATCTGCATATCTGAGGTTATTGATATTTCTCCCGGCAATCTTGATTCCAGCTTGTGCTTCTTCCAGCCCAGCGTTCCTCATGATGTACTCTGCATATAAGTTAAATAAGCAAGGTGACAATATACAACCTTGACGTACACCTTTTCCTATTTGGAACCAGTCTGTTGTTCCATGTCCAGTTCTAACAGTTGCTTCCTGACCTGCATACAGGTTTCTCAAGAGGCAGGTCAGGTGGTCTGGGATTCTTACTTAATGTCTAATTCTCTTTTTGGAGATTCCCCTATAATGTTATTTCATTTTTTAAAATTTTCTTTTTATTTTTATTGGAGGCTAATTATTTTACAATATTATATTGGTTAGTTTTGCCATACATTGACATGAATCCGCCCCAGATGTACATGAGTTTCCCCTCCCAAACCCCCCTCCCACCTCCCTCCTCTCCTTATCCTCCCTCTGGGTCATCCCCACATACCAGCCCCGAGCATCCTGTAACATGCATCGACCCTGAACTGGCAATTCGTTTCACATATGATAATATACATGTTTCAATGCCATTTCCCAAACCATCCCACCCTCACCCTCTCCCACAGAGTCCCAAAGACTGTTCTATACATCTGTGTCTCTTTTGCTGTCCCGTATACAGGGTTATCATTTGCATCTTTCTAAATTCCATATATATGCGTTAGAATACTGTATTGGTGCTTTTCTTTCTGGCTTACTTCACTCTGTATAATAGGCTCTAGTTTCATCCACCTCATTAGAACTGATTCAAATGCATTCTTTTTAATGGCTGAGTAATACTCCATTGTGTATATGTACCAAAGCTTTCTTATCCATTCGTCTGCCGATGGACATCTAGGTTGCTTCCATGTCCTGGCTATTATAAACAGTGCTGCAATGAACATTGGAGTACATGTGTCACTTTCAATTCTGGTTTCCTCGGTGTGTATGCCCAGGAGTGCGATTGCTGGATCATATGGCAGTTCTATTTCCAGTTTTTTGAGGAATCTCCACACTGTTCTCCATAGTGGCTGTACTAGTTTGCATTCCCACCAACAGTGTAAGAGGGTTCCCTTCTCTCCACACCCTCTCCAGCATTTATTGCTTGTAGGCTTTTGGATAGCAGCCATTCTGACTGGTGTGAAATGGTATCTCATTGTGGTTTTGATCTGCATCTCTCTGATGATGAGGGATGTTGAGCATTTTTTCATGTGTTTGTTAGCCATCTGTATGTCTTCTTTGTAGAAATGTCTGTTTAGTTCTTTGGCCCATGTTTTGATTGGGTCATTTATTTTTCTGGAATTGAGCTGCAGGAGCTGCTTGTATATTTTGGAGATTAATCCTTTATCAGTTGCTTCATTTGCTATTATTTTCTCCCATTCTGAAGGCTGTCTTTTCACCTTGCTTATAGTTTCGTTTGCTGTGCAGAAGCTTTTGATTTTAATTAGGTCCCATTTGTTGATTTTTGCTTTTATTTCCAATATTCTGGGAGGTGGGTCTTGGAGGATCCTGCTGTGATTTATGTCAGAGAGTGTTTTGCCTACGTTCTCCTCTAGGAGTTTTATAGTTTCTGGTCTTATATTTAGTTCTCTAATGCATTTTGAGTTTATTTTTGTGTATGGTGTTAGGAAGTGTTCTAGTTTCATTCTTTTACAAGTGGCTGTCCAGTTTTCCCAGCACCACTTGTTAAAGAAACTGTCTTTTCTCCATTTTATATTCTTGCCGCCTTTGTCAAAGATAAGGTGTCCATAGGTGCGTGGATTTATCTCTGGGCTTTCTATTTTGTTCCATTGATCTATATTTCTGTCTTTATGCCAGTACCATACTGTCTTGATGATTGTGGCTTTGTAGTAGAGCCTGAAGTCCGGCAGGTTAATTCCCCCAGTTCCATTTTTCTTCCTCAAGATTGCTTTGGCTATTCGAGGTTTTTTGTATCTCCATACAAATTGTGAGATTATTTGTTCTAGTTCTGTGAAAAATATCGTTGGTAGCTTGATAGGGATTGCATTGAATGTATAAATTACTTTGGGTAGTATACTCATTTTTACAATATTTATTCTTCCAATCCACGAACACGGTATATTTCTCCATCTATTAGTGTCCTCTTTGATTACTTTCACTAGTGTTTTACAGTTTTCTACGTACAAGTCTTGTTTCCTTAGGTAGATATATTCCTAAGTATTTAATTCGTTTCGTTGCAACAGTGAATGGAATAGTTTCCTTAATTGCTCTTTATATTTTCTCATTATTAGTGTATAGGAATGCAAGTGATTCTGTGTGTTGATTTTATATCCTGCAACTTTACTGTATTCATTGATGAGCTCTAGTAGTTTTCTGGTAGAGTCTTTAGGGTTTTCTGTGTAGAGGATCATGTCATCAGCGAACAGTGAAAGTTTTACTTCTTCTTTTCCAATTTGTATTCCTTTTATGTCTTTTTCTGCTCTGATTGCTGTAGCCAAAACTTCCAGAACTATGTTGAATAGTAGTGGTGAGAGTGGGCACCCTTGTCTTGTTGCTGACTTTACAGGAAATGCTTTCAGTTTTTCACCGTTGAGGATAATGTTTGCTGTGGGTTTGTCATATATGGCTTTTATTATGTTGATATATGTCCCTTCTATTCCCACTTTCTGGAGGGTTTTTATCATAAATGGATGTTGAATTTTGTCGAAGGCTTTCTCTGCATCTATTGAGATAATCATATGATTTTTATTTTTCAGTTTGTTAATGTGGTGTATTACGTTGATTGATTTGTGGACATTGAAGAATCCTTGCATTCCTGGGATCAAGCCCACTTGGTCATGATGTATGATCTTCTTAATGTGTTGTTGGATTCTGATTGCTAGAATGTTGTTAAGGATTTTTGCATCTATGTTCATCAGTGATATTGGCCTGTAGTTTTCTTTTATGGTGGGATCTTTACCAGGTTTTGGGATTAAAGTGATGGTGGCCTCATAGAATGAGTTTGGAAGTTTCCTTTCCTCAGCAATTTTCTGGAAGAGTTTGAGTAGAATAGGTGTTAGCTCTTCTCTGAATTTTTGGTAGAATTCAGCTGTGAAGCCGTCTGGACCTGGGCTTTTGTTTGCTGGAAGATTTCTGATTACAGCCTCTAGTTCTGTGCTTGTGATGGGTCTATTTAGATTTTCTCTTTCTTCCTGGTTCAGTTTTGGAAAGTTGTACTTTTCTAGGAATTTGTCCATTTCTTCCAGGTTATTCATTTTTTTGCCATATAATTGCTGATAGTATTCTCTAATAATCCTTTGTATTTCTGTGTTGTCGGTTGTGATCTGTCCATTTTCATTTCTAATTTTATTGATTTGGTTCTTCTCCCTTTGTTTCTTGATGAGTCTGGCTAGTGGTTTGTCCATTTTATTTACCTTCTCAAAGAACCAGCTTTTGGCTTTGTTGATTTTTGCTATGGTCTCTTTTGTTTCTTTTGCATTTATCTCTGCCCTAACTTTTACGATTTCTTTCCTTCTACTAACCCTGGGGTTCTTCATTTCTTCCTTTTCTAGTTTCTTTAGATATAGAGTTAGGTTATTTAGTTGACTTTTTTCTTGTTTCTTGAAGTGTGCCTGTATTGCTATGAACTTCCCCCTTAGCACTGCTTTTACAGTGTCCCAGAGGTTTTGGGTTGTTGTGTTTTCATTTTCATTCATTTCTATGCATATTTTGATTTCTTCTATGATTTGTTCATTATTCAGCAGCGTGTTGTTCAGCCTCCATATGTTGGCATTTTTAATGGTTTTTCTCCCATAATTGAGATCTAATCTTACTGCACTGTGGTCAGAAAAGATGCTTCCAATGATTTCAGTTTTTTTTTTTTCTTTGCTTACATAGTCAAAGCCAGTTAACTTGCTGCTTTATAAGTTAACTTCTTACTTAATGTCTAATTCTCTTTTTGGAGATTCCCCTATAATGTTATTTCATTTTCTATTGAGGGATAGAGAAGGAAAAAAGGATATGTTGTCCTGTAGGTCTCCTCTTAATAGATATGAACTGTATCGGTAGGCAAAGTTCTTATCTCATAGTTCAGTTGGTAAAGAATCCGCCTGCAGTGCAGGAGACCCCAGTTTGATTCCTGGGCCAGGAACATCCACTGGAGAAGGGATAGGCTACACACTCCATTATTCTTGGGCTTCACTTGTGACTCAGCTGGTAAAGAATCCACCCGCAATGCGGGAGACCTGGGTTTGATCCCTGGGTTGGGAAGATCCCCTGGAGAAGGGAAAGGCTACCCACTCTGGTATTGTGGCTTGGAGAATTCCATGGACTGCATAGTCCATGGGGTCGTAAAGAGTCGGACATGACTGAGTGACTTTCACTTCGCTTACCAGTAGGCAAGACTCCTTGGAAGCAATAATTCAGTCAACCAGTACACCCTACTTTACCTCCGTAAAGAAGTTCAACATCATTAAGCTTCTTTTTGTACCTGCTCTTATGAAAGAAAAAATATATCATGAGAGTTTCTTACATATTTAATATTTTAGAATAAAAATCACTTCTATGATCCCTTTTACTATGAGTGAAAACAGTATTTCAATAGCATCTTTTGACTTTTAAATAAATTACACTCAAGATCTGTTAGGCATATATTTACCGACATTTTGGCACACTTTTATTTTCCTGAGCAATAAAAGAGAAATTTTATCCATATTTAATGTCAAATTCATGTTTCTGTTTTCAAATAGATAAAAGTTCATGGAGATAGTAAGTGTGTATAATGTATTAAATATTGCTTAGCATTATGTAGACTAGTAAAGAGATTATATAAAAAACTACCTCATAACTAGAGTTTTCTAGTTTTAAAAGCATGTTTTACTAATATACATCTTCTTTTATACATACTTGATGTCTAAAATTATATTAAGTCACATTGTAAATAAACTATCCTTCAATTTTAAAAATTGATAACAATAAAATAAATCATATAATGGCTTTTATTTAATGCATATTACACTTTTAAAAGTTTAAAGTATTATAAAAAATTATATGTGTATATATATATATATATATATATATATGATATGAACGTGTTAGTTGCTCAGTTGTGTCCGACTCCACGACCCCATGGACTGTAGCCTGCCAGGCTCCTCTGTCCATGGAATTCTCCAGGCCAGAACACTGGAGTGGGTAGGCATTCCCTCCTCCAGGGGCTCTTCCCGACCTGGCGATCGAATCTGGGTCTTCTGAATTTCAGGCAGATTCTCTACCATCTGAGCCAAAAGTTAAGATGATGGCGCATTAAGTTGCCGTTACTTGGCTGGCCAGTTGGTGTCACTGTGGCCCAGGCAGTGAGAGTGTAAATGCTTCTGTTCTTTCTGTGTCTTACTGCCGCTGTTTCCTTTTTCATTTCATTTCCCTTCTTAGTCTCCTATTGTGAAAGGCCCTGGTGGACTTTACCTCAACATTCACATTGAAATAGAGGATATAATAGGAGAATTTGCCCTGGAAATTCCCTGGTAGCAGCTTAACACTTGTTAATGTTTCGAGGTTTGTTACTTGTCTTAGAGGGCAACAGCTATGTGAAGAGAGAATAGGATGATAATCTTCGTATTACTGCAGTTTTTTGCAGCAAAACTATTTTTGCTTCTAAATAAAAAGCAATTGGTATTTTTAAAAGAGTAAAGTTTAATCTCTAAAGAATGTAAATTACTCTTTTACTTATAAGCTACATGTTATTTATAATTTATTCTGTTATATTGTTGTTGTTCAGTCACCCAGTCGTGTCCGACTCTTTGCGACCCCATGGACTGCAGCACGCCAGGCCTCCCTCTCCCTCACCATCTCCTGAAGTTTGCCCAAGTTCATGTCCATTGCATTGCTGATGCCATCCAGCCATCTCATCCTCTGACACCCTCTTCTCCTTCTACCCTCTATCTTTCCCAGCATTAGTTACTTTTCCAGTGAGTCAGCTGTTTGTATCAGATGACCAAAATACTGGATTTTCAGCATTAGTCCTATAGTGCTGATCAAAATATTAGGTTAGAAATGTGCAATTTGTACCATGAGTTTAAAGAAGCAAAGATTAGCTCCTTGTGAGTTAAATTGAAACTTCTTGTGAATTAAGTTATATTTGGCAGATTTAGAAAAATTACCTTAGCTGAAATAAAACTTTTCCTCTGGTAGGCCCCCAACTAAAATTCCTAATTTAGCTTTTTCCACCTATGGACCTTGTCTTTAGGAAAACGTACATATATACAAAACTGCCAAATCTTGTGTTCAATTTCAAGGAGTTTAGGATCACTTGAATTCTGCCTGTAGATCCTTGGGTTCCCTATGTCTTAACTATTCCTGGTCTACAAGTTTTGAGGTAAATCACATAATGTTAATTCAATAGAAGTACCTCGAAGATCCCTGAATCTCACTACTTTAGTTTACAGCTGAGGAAAAGGAGCCCTGAGGTTATGATGGAATTGCCTACATTGACTGGCTCTACCAAAAACTTGTGTGATTGGCTATAAGTACAGTGTCGCCAGGAATGTCGTTCATTACCTTACCTCCAGGGCCTGGCAGCAGTGCTGCCCGTAATTGATAATCAGGCTTTCATCAGATGTTTGGTGGATGAATGAACAAATATTCGAATGAGAACTAGAAACACAGTTTCAGGAGTTCCGTGGAGCAACAGGAAGAATACACTTTAGACGACACATCCTGTGTCCTCAATTTTCCAGCATGCGTCGTGGTCGATGTTGCTGCTGCTGGAAATTTTATTGTTTTGAAAGTTTCTGTTGTTATTTTTCTTTTACTCTTTTTTGCTGTTGTTTTGTTCAATTGTTTCTCCATTCCCCTGTACTTATCAGTTTGGATAATATATGTTAGCAGTCTAAAGACTTGAGAAAGAATAGAAGAATAGGAATTATAAGAGCCTGTTTTGAACATATTTCCTCCAATCACCTTAATAATGTAACTGTCCATTTATGTGTCTGCTTTTCCCAAGAGCTTGCAGTTACATTTAGGACAGAGATAGTATATGCACTCTGTACAGCTTATGGATCACAGTAATTTTTCAATAAAAGATTGAGTTTTTGTTTGACTTAAATTTAACATATTTTCTACCTCAGTCATCCTACCCTGGAGTTTGAATAGCATGTGATGAATGTTTCTGCATTACCTGAAAAATTTAGTAGCTCAGTAACATTTGATGAGAGCTTTTCCTGAAGGCCAGTTTTTACCAGATATATATCTTGGACACTTTTAAAGGGATGGCAAATGTTTTTCAAGGATTGCTTAATCCTTGCAAACATAGATTCATTTTAATATTTGCTTTTTAAAGTATAGAATATATTCTTAGTACTGTTACCACAAATTAATTTTAAAATGTGTTTATTATATATACATCTATTAAATAAGTCTGGATTCGTATTCCTGTTTGGGAAATAGAAAATTGTGAATAAACATAATTTTTAATGAAAGGCTGCAGCCCTGTGTATCTTAATTATAATTTTTAGATTGTGCCTTTATAAACAAATGCTATCATGGACAACTTTCACTATCTAGGAGAAATTGTTATTTTGAGTGAATTCGGAATTTTCTTGATGCAAATTGGTACATGATTTCATTCTTATCAAATTTCAGTACTACTTAGAATCGAGACCATAGTCTGGATGCAGTGGTTGGGGTGGGACCAAGAGAATAGACAGTAAAGTGTCAGAAGATAGTGATGCTTTAAATTCTTGTTAAAAGTTTGTTGAGAGACTGAAAGGGAAGCGGGCAGGGAGAGAGAAGTGAGGCTGAGATTGTGTGTGCATATGGATGTGTGTGTGTGTGTGTTGCTGAGATGGGGAAAGCAGGCGAGCCGGGAGATTTGCTGTCTGGATCATGTGGAATGACAGATATGGGAGGAGACTGTGGTCATCAAATAAGTTGTTAGGTTTAAAATTCCAAAAGCGTTGCTTCCTGAGCAATGACAAGGTTCAAAGAGTGGCCCTGGGAGTCCCAGTTGCTAAGTAGAACTGGGCGTGAAAGATGAAAGGCAGTGTAGCTGAGATGTAAGTATAGGTTGGGTGTATTGTATTAGTTGAGTATATTTTTTTATCTGCCATTACACTTTTTTGGCCCCTTGTCTAACCACATATCACCAAATCTGAATCAAACTACCTCCCTTAGGCTTCCTACAAGCATACTGAGGGGGAAAAATTATACATCTTTACAGACTGTTATTACTACAGGCCATCATTCTACATCAGTGTAGGTAGACGGGCTCATGCAGTAGACTTTATTTCAAGTATTTCACAATTTATATTTTTTATAAAAACGCAACATACCACGTGATATATGTGCCATTAGAGGAATGTTTTTGATGAGCTATGAAAACTCAGCTTAGATGCCTTACATTATTGCTTTGGAAGGATTGCAGACTGAACATAGGCTCATCCCCTGAAAGTGTGCCCCATGTAGCGTGCTAAACGTTGGAAACACCCAGGATAATAGTAGGAGTTGTGGACAGGACAGAAAGCCTGGGTGTGTCGGCGCCCTGGATTGGCTGAGGAGAAGGTAAGTGGCGGAGTGGAGTCGTCTGGGCGTCCGCAGGGCGGCGAGGGGTGGCA
Source organism: Moschus berezovskii (assembly GCF_049115385.1). Classification (NCBI taxonomy): domain Eukaryota; kingdom Metazoa; phylum Chordata; class Mammalia; order Artiodactyla; family Moschidae; genus Moschus; species Moschus berezovskii. The sequence continues at coordinate 7,402,064 of NC_142478.1, read as the reverse complement.
GCGAGCGGCACAAGCACAGAAGGCAGGTCCCTGCGGCAGAGTCCTCAGGACGCAGATAGAGCAGCTCCTGCAGCAGAGCCGGCCGGGTTACTTGTTTGAAATTCGGACTCCTGGGCTCCACACTCCAACTTAACAAGAATTACAGCAGGCAGCTAAGAACTACGTTTTAAGTAGTTTTCTCAGATGATTCTTACCCAAGCTAAAGTTTGAGAACTGGCAGTTTACAGTGGAGAGCTGAGAAAATGCTGGCCCTCCCTCTGCCCGCTTGATAAACAGAATGTTGGGGAATAGTCCGCTCTGACCCAGTGTAATTGTCAGAGAGGACACCGTGAGGAGGCTGAGGATGTCGCAGTATGCTTCAGCCAAATTGGGAATGTGGAAGTCTGGTGAACAGCACCTTTGCTTCTGGCAGATGCTCCTTATAAGTAGCTAACGATTAAAACAACAAAAGGGGATTTAAAATTGCCAGAGTTCATAGAATATTTAGCACAACATTTTCAAGCTGTTTCTTTTGAAATTATATAAATGCTATGGAAGGTTTTATCCATTTTGAAGAATGAGATAAGGTGTGTAAATTGAGAAAATTAAATGAAGTATTAGTATTGTATATCTGCTCAATGATATTAATGCCAAAAAGGAATAAGATAGATGGTCTTAGGGAGCTTGCTGTCTTCAGGAAGAGAGAATACAGGCAGATAATGTTGCTGCCGTGTGAGAGGTGATGTTCTTAGCCTGGTGTAGCATGGTGTGAGAGAAAGGGTGTGGACAACTAGGGAATAGCTCGCCAAGCCAAATCTAGAGGATGAACGAACCAGACGAAGAAGGATAAAGGAGTCCCATCAGTAGGAGAGCACTGAATTGAACATTCACCATTGTTGGAGTGGGGGATATTGGGGCAGAGGTGTGAGAAATGCACCTGAGGAGGTAAGTAGGGATAAGGTTCTGGGAAACCTCAGAACCACGTGGAGGTTCTGACTTTACCTAAAAGTGGAGGACTTCAGACTTGACCCAAAATGATGTAAAATCTTGAAGGGCCTCATGGCATTTGCATTGTAGAAAGTTGTTTCTGCCTACTGTTCAGGGAATCCGTTTCAAGGCTGACGAGACTAGAGACAAGGGAGATGTTTCAGTTAGGTCACCACGGAAAGAAGGGAAGTGAGACTTTGGATTTTGCTCTCAGTAGAGAAACTAGAGCCTGTAAAGGACCCCAGGCCATTTTTAAAGGTGCAGATAGGAGGAAAACCGGGAAAGTGCAGCGTGAGGAAACTAGGGCGAAGAGTCTGTAGTTTATAGAGTGCTCGGAGAATCCGTACAGATGGTTGGTGCTTACAGTGCATGCCTAGCAAATGCCTCCCTCTTAAGCTTTTGCCTCCTCTCTCTCTGAGTAAAAAGGGAATTCTCATGAATAAATCTCTAGTTCTGCTTCATTGTAGTGTTGTGCATCTTATTAATTGCTGAACATTTGGTTTTTAATTGTTAATTTTGCACTAACTTTAGTTCAAAAGTAGATTTTTATGCTAAATTATAAGGTTACATTTTTAACCTCAGACTTATTCTTACCTCTGTTAAAATGTGCAAATGGAAGCGAGTCATTTTGGTTGAAAATGAGCCAGCCCTTCACAGCTTTATGGAAGCTGTAACTACAAGTATTAACTTATGTCCTTTGAAAAGAAACTATGCGTGAAACTTTTTTTGACAAAAGCACTATATTTTAATTGTTTGAAGATTTATTTTTAAAAACTATTAAATACTCCAGTATTATAGTATTATCCTAGCAGCTTGAATAGAAAGTTAAGTTCACGTTTATACTGTTTTATTGTACAGTTGTTAAGCACAACTTTGTACAGTCTTAAACCTTGAGTTGAATGTCAGCAATATGAAAATAGCAGAGAAGGGATTTTACATTGTTGGTTGCAGATAGGCTCATTGTCTCCCAAATGTATTCTGGAAACTGTGGAAGGAAATGCAGCAGCAGCTATTTTAAAAGTTACTAAGGTAGTCACAGCCTCACCACTGAGACATGTTAAACATTTAAGAGTTATGTAAAAACACATTTTAAAGTTCTTGTGAACTATGAGGCTAAATTATATCACTTACAGAATATGTGTTTTACAGAGAGCATTCAGCAGGCTCGTGAAATACTGGGTGTTTTCTCACAAGTCATGCATTCCTCTCTCGTAGAGCATATCATTTTGTGTTGGAGCAGCTTAACAGTCAGACAGCTATCAGAATGATAGTTCTGTTCATACTCTGAATGGACCTATTCCTACCACTTTGGTTAGGCTCCTTCTGTTAGTAACAATTTAAGCAAAGGAGCTGTAGTGCTTTTCAGATGTTACAGCTGTTTTACGTAAAGGACAGGAGGCTTTTTTTCTGGAAGAACTTTTTGTTGAGTAAAGGACCCTTGGGGAGACTTTGGGAGAGGTTTGAGTGAAATGTAATATCCTCAGACAGCCAGAAGTTGTTTCTTCCAGAAACCACGCATGGCAAAATGGAAGCATCCCTTAACTTCTTGAAAACTTAGCGGGTGAGAGGTATATGTCAAATTTACTATTGAACCTGTTACTGTCTCCTGTCTTTCCAACTACTGCTGCTGTATCTCTTTTTTGGGAATTTGCACACTATTTTGTGACAGGACAGATGATTCAAATGAGCAGAGCTCTTTCAGTTAAGTTCTGAGAATACAGTAAACAGAGGTCTCTTGGACCTCTCTTCCCCTTTGTATGTTTTTTCCGGTTTTTTACCCTCGTATTTTGAGAGATGTCTTCAGTGCATTTTTACTTATGGAGAGCTGAAAAGCTGTCAAGACAAGGAGCAAAGCAATATCTAGGGAAACCACCCTATAAATAATTGACCTTAATAACCAGATTCATAAATTTAAGAAATATCTTGGTGCTTTGACATTATTTATTTTGTAAGTGAGATGGCTGGATGGCGTCACTGACTCGATGGACATGAGTTTGAGTGAACTCCGGGAGTTGGTGATGGACAGGGAGGCGTGGCGTGCTATTATTCATGGGGTCGCAAAGAGTCAGTCACAACTGAGCGACTGAACTGAATTGAACTGAAGTGATGATTATCTGGTTTTTATATGTGGTTTTAATGTAAATACAAATAAAAGGATCACTGATATTTAAAACTAGAAACCATTAATTTAGTATATTCAGTTCAGTTCAGTCGCTCAGTCGTGTCCGACTCTTTGCGACCCCATGAGCCACAGCACAGGCCTCCCTGTCCATCACCAACTCCCGGAGTTCACTTAAACTCATGTCCATCGAGTCGGTGATGCCATCCAGCCATCTGATTCTCTGTCGTCCCCGTCTCCTCCTACCCCCAATCCCTCCCAGCATCAGAGTCTTTTCCAGTGAGTCAACTCGTCGCATGAGGTGGCCAAAGTATTGGAGTTTCAGCTTTAGCATCAGTCCTTGCAATATTAATATATTACAAAATAAGCTGGGAAGGTAAAGATGATTTATTCAGCAAAATGAACAGACTCAGAGATTTGGTTTTAAAATAGGAAGTAAGTAACAGTGAGGGTAAAGAGTGCTTTTAATTCAAAGTGCTCCCCCAAAACACTACACCGATGGCAAAGATGTCCTGAGACGAGAGATTTTAAGTGACCCTAGAATATAAGTGGAACAGAATGGCAGTTGTCGTTTCTTTTGTGCCAGCAGGAAATTACGAGTGGAGAATATATTTGCATTAGTATGTTTAAACTTGAGCAGATTCTGAAATAGTGAGTTTTAAAAGATATTTCTTAACTAAATTGTTTAAAGAAAACATGCTAGGTAAAATAAATTCTGAGTCTCTAATAAATTGCTTGTAGCTATTTACACTTATGATACATTAATTAATATTGTTTTTTTGTTATGCTTAGTCCTATTTTTGTGTGACCTTTTTCCCATTTGTAAAATAGTAGTGATAATACTACTAAATGAGGATATTTTAGGCAGTTCTTCCATTTATAGTTCCAAATGCATTAATTTTAGTTGCTGCTGCTGCTAAGTCGCATCAGTTGTGTCCGACTCTGTGTGACCCCATAGACGGCAGCCCACCAGGCTCCCCCGTCCCTGGGATTCTCCAGGCAAGAACACTGGAGTGGGTTGCCATTTCCTTCTCCAAAGCATAAAAGTGAAAGTGGAGTCGCTCAGTCGTGTGCGACTCTTAGCGACCCCATGGACTGCAGCCTACCAGACTCCCCCACCCATGGGATTTTCCAGGCAAGAGTACTGGAGTGGGTTGCCATTGCCTTCTTCTAATTTTGGTTGCTGTGGTTTAATTAAATATTGCCTGTCCCCAACACCACAGCTCAGATTGCTGTCACCACATTGTATTAGGTGTAATTGTATAAAGTACACGGAGAAGGCAATGGCATCCCACTCCAGTGTTCTTGCCTGGAGAATCCCAGGGATGGGGGAGCCTGATGGGCTGCCTTCTGTGGGGTCGCACAGAGTCGGACACAACTGAAGCGACTTAGCAGCAGCAGCAGTGTAAAGTACAAACTTAGCCTATAAATACCAACGCGTATCATGATTATTGTGTAATCATATCACTTTCAAAGTCTTTCGGTAATGGTCACTGTATTTGCGGTTCATTTCATACACAGATAGCCAATCATGTGGCTGTGTTATCTGTCACCTTGTATCTTGCTCATAAACCCATGTGATATTTTATAGAAGTGGATAAGCAAAAGGGGATGGGTGAACGAAGATAGAAGTGCAGCAAATAAATAAAAAATGGTAACAGTGGAAGGAGTGAAATTCAAATCAGAACTAACAAGTTGTAGAGGAAATAGCTGACCCATAGGTCTGTTGGCACTGCTACACTGTTTGAGGAGCTCTAGATTTGAGCCAGAGGAACTTAGTGAAAGCTCACTTAACAACATAAGCAAGGAAAGAATTTTTAAAGTTTTGAGATGAATTTTTGAAGTTCATGGAATGATTGGTTTTTCCCGTTAACCACTTTGCATGGTTTCAACCTGCTTGTTTATTTTTACCATCTTGATCTTGCCCTGTCATGCAGAGTGAGGACCAACTGTATGTAAAGTGCTTGGAACAGTCCCTGGCACATAGTAAGTTCTCAAGAAATGTTCGCGATTGTGATTATTAGTGATAGCACTGATTAGTTATAAAGGTGACTCTAACAGAGGAGTGCAGTGGCTAACTTCGGCTGAGTGCCCAAGCATAAGAACTGGGTATCTTGCCCATATCGCCTTGTGTGTTTATCTTCGTGACTGCCGCTGGATCTCAGTCTCTGGGCGTGGGCTTTCTCTGGCTGCAGTGAGCGGGGCTCCTCTCTCCAGTTACAGCACATGGGGCCTGTCACGGCGGCAGCCTCTCCTCGCGCTCTGGGGAAGCGTGCGCTCTCAGGCAGGCAGGCCAAGGCTCCCTGTGGCCCATGAGATCGTCCTAAAAACTACAGAACATCGTGGGAGGAAGTTAAAAAAAGATCTAAGTAAATGGAAGGGTGTCTCACGTTCATGGATCAGATGGGAATCTCCCCAAATTGATCAGATTAAGCACAATCTCTATCAGAATCACAACTGGCTTTTTTCTTTTTGTAGAAATTGACAAACTTATCAGATGTAAACACAAAGGATGCAGAATGCCCAGAGAATTGAAAAAGAGGAACAGAGTTGTAGGACTCATTACTTCTGATTTCAAAACTTACTACCACAAAGCTACAGTAATTGGAACAGTATGGTATTGACTTAAGGATGACATACAGATCAGTGGAACAGAATTGAGAGTAGAGAAATAGACCCTACATTTATGGTCAGTGGAGTTTCAGCAAGGGTGCGAAGACAGTTTTCAGTGTGGCAAGAATCCATGTATGCTAAGTCACTTCAGTTGTGTCTGACTCTTTGTGACCCTATGGACTGTAGTTCTTCAGGCTCCTCTGTCCATGAGATTCTCCAGGCAAGATCAGTAGAGTGGGTTTGCCATACCTCCTCCAGGGGATCTTCCTGACCCAGGGATTGAACCTGCATCTCTTAATCTCCTGAATTAGCAGGTGGGTTCCTTACCACTAGCGGCACCTGGGAAGCCCGTGGAAAGAATAGTCTTCAACACATGGTTCTGGGACAACTGGATATCCACATGGGAAAAAGGAATTTGAAGGCAGACCTCACACCATAGCCCTCACCATAGTTAGAAATTAACTGAAATGGATCTGTGACTTAAATGTAAGAGCTAAAGCTATAGAACTCTTAGAAGAAAAACTTGGTGGTGAATCTTTATAACCTTGGATTAGGCACTTTAGTTTCTTAAGTATGATGCCAAAATCATAAGCAACAAAAGAATGAATAGGTAAATCAGACTTTATCAAAATTTAAAACTTTTGTGCTTCAAAGAACACCATGAAGAAAGTGAACAGCCAAGAAAGTGGGGAAAAAATATAAGTCCTATGACCGATCAGTGATTTTTATCTGTATCAGTCAAATGATCGATGCCCCAGTTAAAAACGGGGCAGTAGATTTGACTAGACATTTCTCCAGGGGAGATATTCAAATGCAAATAAGCACGTGTAAAGATGCTCAGCATTATTAGTCATCAGGGAAATGTAAATCATCACTTCAGTAAGATACTACTTCACACCTGCCTGGTTGACTGTAATCAAAAAGACAGATCATAACAAGTATTGATGAAAATGTGGAGAAATTAGAACCTTCTTACATTGCTTTTGGGAATGTGAAATGGTCCAACCCTTTCAGAAGACAGTTGTGACAGTTCCTTGAAAAGTTAAACGTAGAGTTACTATCTGACCTAGCCAGGAATATAGAATAATGTCCAAAACTGGCTTGAAACTGAGCATTCAAAAAATGAAGATCATGGCATCCAGTCCCATCACTTCCTGGCAAATAGATGGGGAAACAGTGGAAACAGTGACAGACTTTATTTTCTTGGGCTCCAGAATCACTGCAGATGGTGACTGTAGCCATGAAATTAAAAGACACTTGCTCCTTGGAAGAAAAGCTATGACCAACCTAGACAGCCTATTAAAAAGCAGAGATGTCACGTTGCCCACGTATGGTGAAAGCTATGGTTTTTCTAGTAGTCATGTATGGATGTGAGAGTTGGACTGTAAAGAAGACTGAGCACTGAAGAATTGATGCTTTCAAATTGTGGTGCTGGAGAAGACTCTTGAGAGTCCCTTGGACAGCAAGTACATCAAACCACTCATTCCTAGAGAAATCAGCCTCGAATATTGTTTGGAAGAACTGATGCTGCAGCTGTAATACTTTGGCCACCTGATGCGAAGAACTGACTCATTGGAAAAGACCCTGATGCTGGGGAAGATTGAAGGCAGGAGAAGGGGCCAGTAGAGGATGAGATGGTGGGATGGCATCACCGACTCGATGGACGTGAGTTTGAGCAAGCTCCGGGAGTTGGTGATGGACAGGGAGGCCTGGTGTGCTGCGGTCCACGGGGTCTCAGAGGATTGGCCGTGACTGAACGACAGTGACAACCAGAGTAAGCAGGACCCAGAAAGCGCACTAGTGTTGGTGAGGGGCTGGGAGGGTGGAGACGGGGAGTGAGCTCTGACGGGCACCGTTCCTGTTTGGGGTGATGAAGGTGATTGGATAATGGTGATGTCTGCACAGCCTGTCGATATCCAAACCCACAGAATCCCGCACTTCACAAGGGCAGACTCTGTAACAGTGGCGTGACTTCACGGTGCAGTGGACACCGTGTGCCTGTCACTCAGTCAGTGAGTAGAGCGTCCTTGTGACCTTCTACACCAGCGCTCTTTCCCCACGCGAGCAACATGGCTCAGTCCCCCATTCTAGTCAGAATTCTGCACACGTTTTACCTCTTCAGATAGACCTTCCCTGAATATCCCATCTAAAATAGCACCCTTTGCTGGTCACTCTGTATCCCTCTTACCCTGCCTTAAAAAGTTAAACTTACTACTTATTACAGTTTATGCTTGAACAATGGGTTGGGTGTCCACCCTACCTACAGTCAGATTTTTGTATAACTTTTCCTTTGGTTCTCTGTATCCACAGTTCAGCCTCTGAAGAGTCAACCACCTTGGATCTTGTAGTACTGCAGTACAAGCATATTTATTGAGAAAAAATATGCATATAAGGGAACACAGTTCAAACCTGTGTTTTTCAAGGGTCGCCTGTATTTTTATGGTACTGCATCGTACCTGAGACGCATTTGTTTACTATCAGTCTCCCCTTCCATTCCGCCTCAGATGGCTCTGATGGACAGAGGTGGTCTGTTTCCTGCCGCGCTCCATGTGTAGTGTCTAGAGCCGTGGCTGTCGTGAACTTGGTGCTCATTAGATCTTGACTGAATGAATAAATAAATCCTCTGTATTTCAGAGTGCAAGAAGTACTTTGTCTTTTCTTACTCGGTTCTCCTGGACTTAGCCCCTATTCTGAATTCCTCTGATACTGTCTTTACTTTGGCATTATATTATATTTATATTAATGTGTGTATATCTTGTCTCTCCCTTACGTTATCTTTCTCTTTGCCCAGCAAGTCTCACGTAGTAAGAATAAGCAGATACTCAAATTTTCAAGTGAGCTTATTGCTGTGGCAACTCTGTTGGTTTGTTTGGGGTGTGCGGGGTCTTCGCTGCTGCGCAGGCTTTTGTCCAGTTGTGGTGCGTGGACCTCTCATTGCGGTGGCTTCTCTGGCTGTGCTTCTCTGGGGCCTGCGGACTTCAGCAGCTGTGGCTCCCAGGCTTTAGCGCACGGGCTCAGTAGTTGTGGCACATGGGCTTAGTTGCTCTGCAGCATTGTGGGATCTTCCCAAATCAGCCATCAAACCTGTGTCTTCTGTGTTGGCAGGTGGATTCCTTACGTTGAGCCACCGGAGAAGCCTGCAACTGCTTAATCTATATGATGTTGTCATAAGTCCCTTGTTTATTTAACAAATTCATTTATTTATTTGTCCAACAAATATTTATTGAATATGTTAGTGATAATCACTATGAGAAAAATAAAACTGGATAATCAGAAAAGAAGTTCCTCTGTGAAGGTTGCTGCAGTTTCAGATTATAGCTGTACATTATATGTGGTGGAATAGGGCCTTAAGGAAGAATTTCAAAGACATCTCTTAGTGTATCACTAACTTACCATGTTGCTGCTGCTGCTGCTGCTAAGTCACTTCAGTCGTGTCCGACTCTGTGTGACCCCATAGACGGAAGCCCACCAGGCTCCCCCGTCCCTGGGATTCTCCAGGCAAGAACACTGGAGTGGGTTGCCATTTCCTTCTCCAATGTGTGAAAGTGAAAAGTGAAAGTGAAGTCTCTCAGTCGTGTCCGACCCTTAGCGACCCCATGGACTGCAGCCTACCAGGCTCCTCCATCCATGGGATTTTCTAGGCAATAGTACTGGAGTGGCTTGCCATTGCCTTCTCCGAACTTACCATGTTACGAAGAATCAATAGGGTCCAGTCATAGACTGATCATGAAAATTGGGTAATTCCTCATATCCAAGCCAGAGGCAAGAAAGAACTTTTAGTTGGAAATCTGTGTTTCAAGTCTTTCTCTTTTCTCTTACTGTAAGACTGAATGTCAAATATTGTATTTATTACACTTATAAGCTAAATTGCAGTTAGGCTGGCAAATATCAGTAGTTGAAGTCACAAGAAATTTTCCCTCACACTGATTGAAGCCCTGTTTACCTAACTAACCTGCAAATCAAAGGGAAACTTAATATTGCAAGTGAATGATTTATTTATGTTAAACATCACTGAAGGCTCATCAGGATGATATTCAACGTTAGTGAGGTTTTTAATATTAGACGTGACTTTTTGGTCATCTTAATTCTGTCCTTAAAATGATTTTCCTTATGTATCAGAAGATTTGGAATTTGAAATTGAATTTTAATGTCTGTCTGATGCTTAAGTCTAAACTAAGGAAACCGTTTTAAATTTGGTGTACACCGTGTCTCTTAGTAGCAAGCCTTGCTTAGTTTGCTGCAGATAGACATCGTCTTGGACCGCATGGCAGCGTGAGGGACTACTACATGGTAGTGAGAAAAACAGTTCACCGTGTGATTGAAAGGAAACAGTTACGCTGAACTGCTCTGTGACGCGAGATGTTTCACAAGGTTTTCTCTTTTGTTCAAATGTTGCTAAGGATTTGAAGCGTTCATTACCAGCTGGACTTGGTCTCTCAGAAACGCAGATCACAACTCATGGCTTTGACAGTACCAAAGAGGGGGTTATTGAAGCAGGAGCATTTCAAGGTAAGGAACCCATTATTTTTAAAGATGAGCAGGGTAGAAGATGGGAGAAGGTCACCAAATGCTACCTTTATTAGAGTTGAGAACTTTAATTTCACGGTAAAATACTGATTAAAACATAATCCTTTTTCTCTCCAATTTACCTTGGGAATTGTTTTAATAATTGTCTTTGTATAAACAGGTCAGTGTGCATAATTTCACTGATTACTACTTGAAAGTTGGTTTTCAAATACTAAAATAAAAACTCAAAAATTATATCAGGAATGCAGATTTAAATTATTTTAGTGGTAACCACACAATTTCTGTCAATATTGATTTGTATAAGTATATATTTCTTATTATAAAGCAATTAGAAAATGAAACTTTTATTTTTCTTTCTATATATATGCTGTGTCGGAGGTCTCCCAAGAGCACCCTCCAATAAAGTAATTTTCAAAGAGGACTAACAGGACTCAGTATATAGTCATAATTCAGACTGTGATTACAGCAAAAGTATACCGAGCACAGTCGGCAAAGGCAAAGGACGCCTGAGGTAAAGGTTGGGGAAAACTAAGCATCACCTTGCAAGGGTCCTTTCCCAGTGCAGTCATAAAGGACATGCTTAATTCTCCCAGCAGAGCTGTGACAACAAGTGTGAAATGTCACTAACCAAGGAAGATAAATTAGTGCCCGGGTTTTTATTGGAGATTGTTCACATAGGCACCCTCTGCCTATCATGTGCCAGATTCCAGACTCCCAGAAGGAAAGCATAAACCACGTTGTTTGTATAAACAGTTTAGGCATAGTGAGCAAGTCTTAAAATTCCGGGAATGGCGAGAATCACTCCAAAATTAAAGTTCTCAGATGCCAGTTGAGAGCCACTCTTTTCTAAACTGGTCTTTTCAAAGGTAAATAGTTAGACCTAGTATATTAGCTCTTTTCTGCATACATCCCATGTATATGTTCTTTTTCTTTTTTAATATAAAGAAAGATACTTCCTTTTTAAATACCCTGGTCTATAATAACCTTTTTAGGTATTTTTTCATTTTTACACAAGTGAAAGAAAGTAAAATCATGTGGATATAAAAATGGGTTGTTTTCTTGACAGAGCTCTAGTTAAAGTAGCAATAGTTGGATGTTCAATGAAGTATTTTAATTTTAATGCTGCATTAAGTTCAATTCAGTTGCTCAGTTGTGTCCGACTCTGCGACCCCGTGGACTGCAGCATGCCAGGCCTCCCTGTTGTTCACAGACTCCTGGAGCTTGCTCCGACTCAGATCCATCGAGTCGGTGATGCCATCCAACCATCTCATCCTCTGTTGTCCACTTCTCCTCCTGCCTTCAGTCTTTCCCAGCATCAGCCTGCCAGTCCTTTACCCGTGGGACTCCTCAGGTGAGAATCCTGGAGCGGGCTGCCCTTTCTTCCTCCAGGGGACCTTCCTGACCCCGGGATCGAGCCCACATCTCCTGCGTCTCCTGCACTGCAGGCAGGTTCTTCAGCGTTAGCACCGCCGGGAAGGGAAGCCCCGTCTGTCAGGATCACCCACCTTTTAGACAAGGTCTAGTTTCCGCAACAACCAACAAAACTCAAATGGGATTTTTATTGTTTAAAAGGAGTTGGGGGGCGGGAAGCGACTGCGCAGGAACAAAACTAGATTCCTTCCCACCCCCCAGCCACAGTAGGGGAAATGCCCATCGGCCCCTTCCCCAACCATCCAGCATGCCCTTGTCCCAGATGTGGGCCCAGGAGCCCTATCCCACTAACAGTCCCTCCCTGCTCCACCCCACCCCCCATTCCTCAGGCCAAGTCTGACTGCAGATCTCAGAGGAGAGTTTCAGCAACAGGAGTCTCTGCCCAGGGAGCCCTGGGATCCAGGGCTGGGAAGCCAGGGAGTCCTGCCATCCAGGCCATGCCTCCTGGGCTCAGCTCCCATTCCCGGTAGCACTGAAGGCACGGAAGTGTGTGGGGCAGGCGCCCCCGTAACTCCTGGGTCCCAGGGCCCCAGCCTTCTGAGATCCCGCGCTCCTGACGCCAGGTCTTCCCCATCTGCCCAGCCTCCGTCTCCCTTTCCTGCCACACCCTATCAAGCCTTGGCGGGCAGGAGGGCCGGATCCAGGCAGGGCCCCTCAGTTGTGCTGGAAGCGTCCATCTTTGCCTTGGGTATTTGTGCCATAGGGCAGGCGGGGCATCCGAATAACCCGTCCGGAAACATCCAGTGGCTTGGAGGGGGCAGCGAGGGGGGAGGGGTCCTCGGGGCCTGCAATGGGGAGGGGCCAGGAGCTGTGCTTTAAGGCATGCCTCTCCATGCCCTGTCATCACCCCAGTGGCTCTGAACTCCCCAGGGGCACCCCCCAAGAGGCCAGTCCCACCAACAGTCTTCAGGAACCCTGTTTCCAGCAAGGGGCAGTCATAGGGGCAGGGAGCTCAACCAGCCTCCTCCCTGGCCTGGCCAAGGGCTCCCCTCTCCCCATTGCTATTCCCCCCCACACTTCTTGGTACTCACCCAAGTTCTGGCACGGAGGGAGTTTGACCTTGGCCATAGGCAGCGTGGCCTTTCCCAGGGGCCGGATGGTAGGGGTTCGCTGCCCAACCACTGGCATCCTCTGGTCTGAGATGTGATTCTCCACAGTGGGCATCTTGGGGCGGGAGAGCAGTGCTGGCTGGAGAGCCGGATGAGCTGGGATCTGCGTGGGGGTCTGATACAAGGAGATGTTAGGTTCACTTGGGGGACACTCCATGGAGAGTGGTGCACAGCCAGGGTTACCCTGAGGCCTCTGGAGGAGCCCAGCCTTCGGAACCCGGCAAGGAGGGGGCCCTGACACCCCCAGCTCCTGTCCCCCTAGGCTCACCCCTTGTCCTGTGCCTTCACAGGACTGGGACTTCCGCTTCCTCTTTGCCTCCAGGGACTCCTCTCATTTCTTGCTTAGGCTTTTCTTCCTGCCTTGCACTGTGGGACAAGGGCCATCGCCATGACACTCGACCACCTGGGATGGTGCCTCGCCCGTGCTGCTGGACAGGCTGTCCTCGCTGTCACTGTGCTGGAGGGTGGGGCTGGGCGGCCGCTTGCAGGCCAGCAGTCCAGGCAGCCGCATGTCATAAGTCTCGCCCAGCGAGTGCAGGGACAGGCTGCTGTGCCTCATGGTGGGTGCCAGCAGTTGGCGCCCCTCGGCCCCAAGGGCCGGCAAGCGCTGCCGGGCAGCCTTCACGGAGATTCCCATTGGTGTCGGTCAGGGTCTCCTTCTTCCCTGCGGCGGGACAGAGGGGCACCCAGCCCGGGATCAAGGCCACATTTTCCTCCCGCTCCTGTACCTCCAACACCCCTTTCTTTGCTGCAGCTCACCCCAACTTGCTTGCTGTTTGAGAAAGTTTGGGCAAGTTTCTGAGCCTTTTTCACCTGTAAACTGACGATGGTAAAACTAACCCCAGTGGGTTGTGAAGATTGTATTTTTTGGACCATGACACACGGCATACGGGATCTTAGTTCCCTGACTGGGGATCGAACCTTCACCCGCTGCAGTGGAAGTGCTGCGTCTTAACCGCTGGACCGCCAGGGAAGTCCCAGGTTCTGAGGATGGATTGCTGAGATATTGGGGGTCGCCTGTGGCCACAGGGTAGGGAGGGCTCAGACTGTATCTGCTGTTACAATTATTTCCAAGTGGCAAGTGGAGGGGGCGTGATCCCAAGTGCCATGTGTTCCCCATTCTGGCTTCTGACTGTGTCCCCTGCTCTGTGTGGACACGGCAGGTGGGTACTCTTCTCTGGTGCCTGTCTTTCTAGAATGACGCCTGGGTGTGTTCAGCAGCGGAGAGGGAAGGAAGGGGCTTTGTGCTGGCTGCTCTGAGCTGTTGAGATGATTCCAGGCACAGGCTGATGAGGGGGGTGGGGGAAGGCAGAGGACACACCTTTGCGGGTCAAGGGGATCTCCGACAGATTCTCGACGCTTTCAGGGAGGAGTTGATCTGGCCGTTCGGACCAACCTGAGTGGTGGCCTGTGAGATGAATGGGTTGGGAAGAGAAGCCAATGGACCCAGCAGGGACCCTTTGTCCTCAGAGGGCTGTTTTGGAAAAGTTCCATCCCAACCATTGGGTGTCCCCCCCGGGTACTCCCACCCACATCAGGGGAGCTCGGGGTGCCTGTGGGGCCCGCTGCTCACCTCCTTTGTCACCAGGTTGCTGGCCGGGATACGGGGTGGGGTGGGCACAAAGGAGCCCTTCGCTTGCCAGGCCCGGGAGCTGGACTTGAACAGGTGGTTTTCTTCACTGAGGTCAGCAGAGGAGGATGGGCAGCTGTTGCCCAGGCTGGCACCACGGGAGTCCCACGCCCACCCCTCCTGAGAACTGTTGCATTGTGGGAACGAGGACCCCAAAGTACGGCTCAGACCTGTGCCCCCGCCCCGCCTTCCGTTCCTGCTCCATCCTCCCTGGGAAGCCAGGTCTGGGATGGCATCTCTGAGACACGGCCCGGTGTCTCCGGTGGGTTGGACAGCCGGAAGTGGTCCTCAGGCTCACCTCTCAGTGCTGAGCAGAGGGAGGAAGCTTCTGTGCTGGTGGGGGGACTCCGAGGCCTGCTTTTCGAAGTTGCAGAGTTTAAGACACAGCGGACAGCTGCGGAGCCCAGTGGGCCGTCAGCACCAGGTGGCCGCTGAGCGGGTCCTCGGCCCTAGAAGTCCCAGGACGCTGGGCGGCTGGCTGAAGCCCCACGCCGAGGCCTGCTTTTCGAAGCTGTGTCTTAAACTCTGCAACTGGGGACTGCTCCTGGGTGACCCCTCTGTGCCTACCTTCTTGCAATCCATCCCTGACACAGGCTCCGTGCAGGGAAGTCGCTCAGTTCTGCCCGACTCTGTGCGGTCCCCTGGACCGCAGCCCGCCAGGCTCCTTCTCCCATGGGATTCTCCAGGCAAGGATACTGGAGTGGGCTGCCATTTCCTTCTCCAAGGGATCTTCCCGACCCAGGGATCGAACCTCGGTCTCCCGCATTGGCAGGCAGACCCTTTACCATTGAGCCACCAGGGAATCCAGGGAAATGAGCTCCGTGGACCAGCTCAACCCCAGCTCACCTGATGCCCTCTGGACTGGTGGACCCTGAAGCCCCCTGGTATGGCTATGCTCCAGAACAGAGAAGGGCGATCTGGAAAATCCTAATTAGAATGGTGGCTACCCGTTTTCTGAGTCTTTACTATGTGAAAGGATTTAATCTTCTCATCAACCCCACTAGGGTTGACCACCCCCATTTTAAAGATGAGTGCTTGCCTGGAGAATCCCATGGACAGAGGAGGCTGGCGGGCTATGTAGCCCATGGGGTAGCAAAGAGTCAGACCCAACTGAGCACACGCACACAGCGTCAGTCCCTCGCTGGTGTCCGACTCTGCAACCCGCCAGGCTCCTCTGTCCGTGGGGATTCTCCGGGCAAGAATACTGGAGTGGGCAGCCATTTC
Organism: Moschus berezovskii; assembly: GCF_049115385.1. Lineage (NCBI taxonomy): Eukaryota > Metazoa > Chordata > Mammalia > Artiodactyla > Moschidae > Moschus > Moschus berezovskii. The sequence continues at coordinate 7,386,445 of NC_142478.1, read as the reverse complement.
CTACTCCAGGGGATCTTCCCGACCCAGGGATCGAACCGGCATCTCCCGCGTTGCAGGCGCATTCTTTACCATCTGAGCCACCAGGGAAGCCCTCAGATGTGAGAGAGACTCAGAGTCACAGGGGATTTGTGGCCTGAGAGCCCAGGTTTCACGCCTCCCACAAGCCTCCCCCAGCCCCTTCCTGCTGAGTCTCTCAACCCCCCCTTGCCCAGCCCCCCCGAGCCCCAGGGACCTTCTGCTTTCGCAGCTTCTTCTGCTCGGTCATCAACATAGTGATGCTCTTGCGGGCGGACACCACCTCGGCAGGCTCTTTGATGTCTGGCTGGCCATCCCTGGTGCCCAAGTCCTTCCCGATGGCATCCTTAGTGAAGGACTCCTTCCGACGCTCCTCCCGCCACTTGAGTGCCTGGCCTGAATTCTTGTGCTTCCAGCTGCCGCAGCCCCAACCCCAAAAGAGACGGGGGATTCAGGCCATGGGGGTGAGGGGGTACAAGGTGCGGCTCCAGCTCCCGGCTCCCATCCCAAGCCAGCGGTGCTTACCCGGCGATGGTGAGCAGGTGGCGGGAGGTGTCCATCCGCAGCTCCATGCCACGGTTCTCCAGCTCCAGCAGGCGTCTCCGAATGTCCGTTTGCTCCTGGAAGGTGCTGATCAGCTGCTCACGAAGGTGTTCCATCGCAGCGTGTTCACCCTGCTCGCTGTGCAGCTGGACCTCGGCTGTCACTTGAATGGGAAGTGAGAGAGGTCATCGGAGGAGAACGGTCAGGCCAGGAAAGTTTAGGTCCGCCTGGGCCCTCCCCTCTCTCTTTCTCCCCAAAAGACTTCCGTGTAACCACTTCCTCCAGGAAGACCTCCTAGATTACCCCCTCCCACATCCCACTTCTACACTGTCTTCAGGCGGTCACCCAAAGGTGACTCCCAGCCTCCCTGTATGAACTGGGCTTCCGCCAGCCTTTAGAGCGCCTTTCTGTCAACTAATAAAAGGCACCCCTTAGACACTTTACTGCCATGTGCTGCAAAATCGTCAAAGCAAGTACAGAAAATCTGTAAGGGAACCGTATCCCTTCTGGTGATGCCAGGCGCAGTCTCACAGCCCTCACTGCAGTCCCCAGAGTGAAGGCCGCACACAGCTAAACGCCCAGGTGGCTCTCACTCTGATACCACGCAGTTCTGGGGTCAGGTCTCTGAGGCAGAGATCGCGATTCTGTTTGACAGCTGAAGGACGGAAGGCTTAAAGGCTGCTCGGTCAGAACGAGCCCGGCTTTGAAGCCAGCGCTGTCTGACCACAGAGCACCCTGAGGCAGCCTGGAGGGGCTTCGGGAGACGGGCTCCCCCTCACGCACGCACGCACCCTGGATGTGGCGGATGTCGCCCCGCTCCACTGGGCTCGGTCCGGGCTCCGCCCGCCCTTCTCCTCGATCTTGCACTTGAGCCTCTGGATCTCGCCCCGGAGGTCAGCGATGATGTTCGTGTCCTGGGCGATGCGGTAGGAGACGCCGAGCAGGTTCTGCTTCACCTGGGGAGTGGGCGGGGTACAGTCACCTGGAGGCCAGGGCCTGGCCTCGGGGACCCTCTTTTCCTGTCTCCTGGATGACAGTAATGACCTCTTTGCCTCCGACTCTGCTGTGCTTAGTCGCTCAGCTGTGTCTGACTCTTTGCGACCCCATGGACTATGGCCCGCCAGGCTCCTCTGTCCATGGGATTCTCCAGGCAAGAATGCTGGAGTGGGTTGCCATGCCCTCCTTCAGGGGATCTCCCCAACCCCGGGGTTGAACCCAGGTCTCCCTCACTGTGGGCGTCTTCTTTACCATCTGAGCCAGCAGGGAAGCCCAACACTGGAGTGGGTTGCCATGCCCTTCTCGGGGGATCGTCCCAACCCCGAGATTGAACCCAGGTCTCCCGCATTGCAGGCAGATTCTTTACCACTTGAGCCACCAGGGAAGCCCTGCCTCCAACCCTCCAACTTTTCAAACTACATGCCTCCACCAGAGGCATACTCCTAAAGTTGTGCCCCCGCCCCCAGCCCCAGCCTCTGCGCCACTCAGCCGTTGGCTCCTGACTGCTGGGGGAACGTCCTGAGTCCTCATCTGGTGCTGAAGGCGCACTGCTCTCTCATTCAGCTCACTCAGCTGAGGAACCGATCCCCTCGCCCCACCTCCTCCCCTCGCCCCACCTCCGCCTCGGACACCTCCTCCTCCCTGCCTTAGGAGCCTCTGTCCTTACTGCTCCCTCCCTTCTGGAGTCTCCTCTTCATCCTTCAGAGTCCCACTCACCGTCTGTAAAGAGGTTCGTGGGAATCCCACTGGCCTCCCTGCTGTTGGTGTGATTTCCTGCTATTAATAACACTCTGAACTATCAATTCGCTCTTTTAAGTGTCTATTCCCACCATTAAGTTCCTTAATGGAGAGAGCAGAGAGAACGCATCCAGCTCCTGAAACAGTCACCGGACAACTGAAGTGTCAGGAGAAAGTAGGCGCTTGACACGAGTGGACCCAGATGACCTCATAGAGAGCCAGGATTCTCACACACTGACCAGAAAAGGTGACTGGGCAGACCTCAGTGCCACTCCTACCCACCTGGGAAGCCACTTAGCTCCCTCCAGCCTCACTGTCCTCAACTGTAAAGCGAGGACAGAAGTAACGCCTGCCTCGCTTGAGGATCACACGAGATGAACTGATAAAGGGTTCACAGTAGAAGCACTCATAAGTCAGCAACATTGTCACAGTTGGGAGTAAAGGTCTGAACCAGCACCTCTTGAGAGGAAGCAGGAAGGGGCTGGGCGCCAGGCCTTGGCGACGAGCAGGGACTCTGAACCGGAGGAGCACAGGGACTTCCCTGGTGGTCCGACGGTCAAGCGTCTGCCTGCCAATGCAGGGCACGTGGGTCCAGTGTCTGGTCTGGGACGCTCTCACATGCCACGGGGCCACCAAGCCCGTACCCCCACCCTTACTGAGCCCACACGCCCCACAGCCCGTGTCCCACAAGAGAATCCACCAGTCACCACTGTGAACTCGGGAGGAGCCCCCGGTTCGCCGCAAACAGAGAAAGCCCGCACCCAACAACAAGGGCTGATCACGGCCAGATCAAGTTAGAAAAAGAAGGGGACCCTCGGAAGCTGTGGGCTCCCTGGCAAGTTACGGGGGGACAGAGCAGGGTGGCTCGGTCCAGTGTGTGTGTTCAGGGGGCTGGGGGGTGGCAGGACCTGGAATCAGTCCAGGGGGCTTGAATCTTGGCCCAGAAAGGCGAGTCCAGGGGGCACACAGCAGGGGCCCCCTCAACCACGTCTTGATGGTCTTGGCCTGGCCCGCGGAGGTCAGGGTGTTCCGGGACTCCTCGGAGGCGCTGCTCTCAGGGCTGATGTGGGCGATCATCACGGTGCGGCTGTTTCCCCCCAGGGAGTCCTGGACGGGCCGGGCGGGCGGCGGTCAGCAGGGGCCGCCTCCCTGGACCTGCTCCCCCGTGATGCCCTCGTGGGTGTGCTCTCTCTCACGCACGCACGGGTGCGGGAGCCGAGCACCCCGCGGCCCCTCCCCGCCCCCTCTGCCGTCTCCCCACTGCTTCCCTCTCCCAGTTTCATCTCCAAAGTTCGTGCTTGAAAATTTCCAGCATCTGAGTCCGGGTCTCCCAGCTCTCCTTCTCCCCGCCTCATATACATGAGGATGAGGAAACGTTGGTTGGAACCAGAGCGGGAAGAGCTCTGAGGGGTCCTGGGCTTCTCCGCCATCTCTTGGGCCTTCCAGGTCACCCCCTTTGCTGACAGTGGAAGGCGCCATTGTCTTGGCTGGAGAGAGGCTGGTGATGGAGTGAACTGGGCCTGTGGCCGCCACCTCCCTTGCCCCGGGCTTGCCCTGCCCTCTTCAAGGGAGAGAGTACGGGGCTACCGGGGCCTGGGGGCAAAGCCCTCGGGCGCGGCAGTGACCAGCTGAGCGACTTCAAGCAAGCTCCTTCACCTCCCTAACCCTCGGCTTCCTCGGGTTTCTAGGTGGCAGGAGCCGGCTCTCGTACCCCCAGCCTGCAGGTGCAGTGATGCTTGGGGGCTGATGCCCAGCGTCAGGTCACTTGCAGCTCTGCCATCAGCCCAGCCAGACCTCTGCTGGGGCCCCACGTCCAGCACTTACTGGCGTGAGCCCTTGGGGAGGTTACTTAGCCTCCCAGTGCCTCAGTTTCCTTGTCTGCAAATGGAAATAATGACCCCCTAACTCAGATACGCTGACCCGATAGAAACAACTGCGGAGAATTCCCTGGCCGTCCAGTGGTTAGGACTCCATGCTTTCACTGCTGAGGACCCGAGGTTCAATCCCTGGTTGGGAAATTAAGATCCCACAAGTCATGCAGAATGGCTCCCTCCTCTCCAAAAAGAAGCTGGGTGTGGCCGGGGGTGAAGCACTGCATTCAGAGCCCAGCCAGGAGCGTGCCCCCAACCCCACAACAGCAGCTTCTGGGAGCCACGAGACTGACTGTCCACCTGAACCCCCAAATCCAGATGACTCCGAGTTCCCTCAAACCCACAGCCCTGGGGCTGGTGGGAGGGGGGCGGTCAGATGCTCAGATGCAACCTCTTTCCCTCCCTGCTGTTCACAAACAGGGGCCTGCGAGCGCGTGCTCGGTAGCTTCAGCCATGAGCGACTCTTCCAGACCCCGACTCTTCCAGACCCCATGGACTGGCTCTTCTGTCCATGGGATTCTCCAGGCAAGAGTTCCCGTGTGGGTTGCCACGCCCTCCTCCAGGGGACCATCCCCAACCCACGTCAACTGCATCCCCTTCATTGCAGGAAGATTCTTTTTTTTTTAACCCACTGAACCACCTGGGAAGCCCTAACATACAGGACACCCAGTTTAGCTCTGAAATTTGGATAAATGAGTGAGCTTTTTTTAAAGCATAAGTATGTCCCAAAGATGGCATGGGACATACACAATGATACCCAATCCGGATGTTCACATGCAGCTGGGTATCCTGTATTTTCGTCTGTGAAGCTGGCAGCCCCCCCCCCCCGGGTGCCCAGGGCCCAGGCCCGGTGGCAGCTGGTACCTTCAGGAGGCGGGTGAGCTTGCTGTCGCGATAGTTGATGTACTTGTTGGTACTCTTGTCGCTCAGCGTGTTGATGCAGGTGCCCAGGGCCAGCAGCGAGCGGTTGATGTGGGCCCCCTCTTTCATGCGCTGCCCACGGTTCTGCGTCTGGGGGGCGAGCACAGGTATGACTCCCCACCCCAGGCCATCCTGGGTTGTAAACCCCTCCCCGTCCCCCAGGGCTCTGCAAGGAAGAGACGCTGAGGACCTGCTCTGCCCTCTGCCCAGGGAGGGCATTCCCGAAGGTCAGAGAACGAGAAGGTCTCTGGACAAGAGTGGGGCTTCCTAGGTGGGCGCTGGTGGTAAAGAACTTGCCTGGCAACGCAGGAGACACAGGAAACGCCGGTTCGATCCCTGGGTCTAGAAGATTCTCTGGAGGAGGGCATGGCAACCCACTCCAGTACCCTCGCCTGGAAAAGCTCATGGACAGAGGAGCCTGGCAGGCTACACTCCATGGGGTCACAGACTTGGACACGACTGAAGCAACGGAGCACGCACGTTGGACAAGAGCAGGGGACAGGAGGCTCCCAAGGAGGGTTGAGAGCCTGGCTCTTCGTCTCCCTGGGGACCGACCCGCTGGCACAGTTAAGGGCAGCACCGAGAGCGAGATGGAGGGCGGTCGAGACTTCCCAGGCAGCTCAGCTGGGAGCCAGCACAGCCATGGGCTCCCCGCTCTAGAGAGACAGCCAGGCTCCGGAGGGGGAAGGACGGAAGTTTGTGTGTATGCGGGGAAGGGCGTGTGAGCGCATGTGAATTGCATGTGTACATGGGACAGCGTGTACATGTGTATAAGAAGGTGTGTGAGGAACCCCCTGGTGGTCCAGGGGCTAAGACTCCACGCTCCCCATGCAGGGGGCCTGTGTTCGATCCCTGGTTAGGGAACTAGGTCCCACATGCCACAGTTAAGAGTTTGCATGCTGCAACTAAAGGTTCCATGTTCCATAACTAAGACCCAAAGCAGCTAACACATTAATAAATAAATAATAAGTAAATATATATATATAAAAGGAAGCCTGTGCGTTAGGAAATGCATGGATTTGTGTGAATGGATGTGAGAACAGGACAGGATGAAGTCCCAGGAGGCTCTGCCACCCTCGGGAGACGTCTCTGCCCAGCCTGATGAAGCTGGAACCCGGTGGCTGCAGGGCACACCCTCTCCCCACTGGCTGCTGCCCGCCCCCTTCCTCCAGGAAGCCCTCAGGCCTTTACGGAAAGAGAATGTGTTTCTCCCACTCCACCCTGTTGAAATCAACCCCACATGTTCCAGCACGAAGCCCTTGTTACTTCTCCCTGGTGCTTGCATTTGCTTCAGTGCTAATGGTGAGATGCCCATGGACGCAGGAGACCACGAAACTTCTGAATTTGCCCACAAGAGGGGGCCTGGGCCCAGGTCTGGGTGGCAGGGCTGGGCAGACAGCGATGGAGGGGGGCGAACACTGACAAGTGGGTGGCGGGCCCTTTTCTCTCCCTGACGTGGAGGGCAGGGTCCCCCCATCAGGGGACATCGTCTCCGCGGGGCCCCAGCTCCTCACTGGGCCCATTCATTCTCCTGGCTGTTTCCCCACGTCCTCCGGGACACGCACTGTCTCCTTCCCTGGAGAGACCCTCACACTCCCAGGCCCCTTCCCACAAACAGCCCCTGGGGGGGGTCTCCCTGGGGTACCCCAGCCCAGCCATCCTTCCTGTCCTCTGTGCCATCCCTCACTTCCCTCCTCTCTGGAGCACCCCAACCCCCACCCTCCCTGAGACAGTCCCCACTCCGCCCCTTGCGGAGCGGGGTGGGCCAGCCACCCTGCCCGGCCCCCCAAGCTCTGCCCTCAGCCCCAGGGGGAGCCGGCCTCACCTGGGAGGCCCGCTCAGAGCCAGCCAGGTTGATCATGAAGAGGCGGCCCTGCCGCACCTCCTGTAGGACATCCCTGACGTGGCTGCGCTGACGCATGGCCACCTGGAGCATGGCGTGGGAGCGCAAGGACGCCTGGTTGGCGGCCGTGGGCTCCTGGGTCCTCTGCCGGTTCCCCCTCATCAGCAGCTGCATGATCTGGGAGGGCGGGGCAGAGGAGGGAGGCCACTCCTGGGGGCCCGTGGGCACGCTCCCCAGTCCTGCCTCTGCGAGGTTGGGAAGGGGCCCAAGGCAGGGCTGGGTCAGCCCCCCGTGTGCTGTGGGGGCCGAGAGGTCAGGGCCTGTCTGTCAATTGGAAGGCGGGGTGCCTGGCCATTCCCCAGGATCGGCGTGGCCGCGGGCGTGTCATCCAGGTCCTCTGTGCCTGCCTCAGCTGAGCCGCAGCGGCTCCCCGGGTGCAGAGCCCTGCCGCCTCTGGTCACACCCCAAACACACACACAGAGGTTAGTGTCCTCCACGACCCTGCTGGCTGCACAAGACTCGCCTCTTTGGCATTAATGGTGCAGACCTCAGTGATTCCGGCCACCTGGATCACTCCCCTGGAGTCTTCCCTCAGCTCCAGGCACCCCAAGGCAGGGTTCAGCAGGTCCCGGATCATCTCATTGTAGATCTGATGGGACCGGTTGGAAGGGGCAGGGGACAGACATTAACAGGAGACCAAGAGCAGGAGGTTCAGGCAACGGCTGGGCTCTCCATCCCTCCCGAGAGCTCCAGGCTCCTCTCAGGAAACCCGGGGTTAAGGAGATGACCCCTCTCCTTCCTTCCTATTGGGTGGGCATCAGGGGGCTTCAGCATCCAGGGGGGAGACACGGGGCTGCCAGAGCCAACAGCACAGAAGGTAGCAGGCCGGCCAGGCACCGGGCAGAGCATGGGACCTAACCCACGGCCAAGCCCTGGTGGTTACTAGGCAACCCTTATGGTACCTTCACCCAGCCTCGCCAACCACGGCCCCCGAAGTGCATCTTGCTGGCTAAGTCAACACGACGCTGGCTGGAGCAGGTGCTGGCGGCAATGCCTCGCTGCCCCTCCTGAGCTGTCACCCAGGAGATTATCAGCTTCCAGAGGGAGCCAGGGAGGCCAGGAGCCAGATGGAGCCTAGCCCAGTGGCTCTCCCGCCGCTTCTGGCCTCTGTGGGTCCCCACCCCCGCTGATCTGCTATTGCCCAGTGATAGCACTCCCACAGGTGGGCATCGGGAGCTGTGTCAAGGTGGAGAAGGCTGGCAGGTCTAAGCCTGTCCGTGTATGTAACGTTCTCACCTGTCCCTACATATACAGAGTGCTTGCAGGTAGCCTGGCAAAGCAAACAGGGTCGGCTCATTCGTGTCCGACTCTCTGCGACCCCTTGGACTGTAGCCTGCCAGGCTCCTCTGTCCATGGGATTCTCCAGGCAAGAATGGAGTGGGTTGACATTTCCTTCTCCAAGGGATCTTCCCAAGCCAGGGATCGAACCCGGGTCTCCTGCATTGCAGGCAGATTCTTTACCATCTGAGCCACCAGGGAAGCGAAGGAGTGGGTCCAGAGGATGGCCTCTGGGAGGGTGGCTAGTGGCTCAGTGACCAGGTCCGTTTGGAGTAGCCAAGTGCGCAGGGCTAGACTCTAAAGCCCCAGGGTCGTGAGTTTGAATTCCTGTTCCCCCGCTTGCTGTGTGACCTCGGGACTCTGACTGTCTAGTTCCTAGGCTCTCTGAACCTGAGCTTTTATAAAATGAGGCCGACCACACGCGCATGGGAGAGCAGCGGTGATGAGCACCCCCAGGAGACTGCCCCCTGACCTGACCCCCGGGAGGCAAACCAGCCCGGTCCTGTGGACCTCCTGGCCCAAGCCCACAGGACAGGGTGGACCGAGGGCTCACCTCCAGGCAGGACGTGGACACCTGGTTTTCCACGTCCTCGCTGGTCTCCTCGATGGCACGGAAGCGGTCGCTGAGGGTCCGAACGTGGGTGCCGGGCTCGTGGTCCGTGCCCAGCATGGTGGAGGTTCTCCCGCAGCCTGGGGCGGAGCAGGGGGCGGGGGTGAGCAGGACGGAGACGGGGAGTGCGGGGACCCCTGGCAACCCTGGGTCTGTCCTCAGGGCTGGAGCCTCGCAGGTGCCCAGGAGGTGGGAGAGGGGAGAAGACGGCATCCTTGGCTGGGGATGGGGCTTTGGGTCCAAAGGGCTCTGGGAGAGGGCAGATTCAATCGGCCACATCCTTGATTCCTGCTCCGGCCTGGGCCAGATGAGCTCGGAGGCGGAGGGTGAGGAGCTTGACTCTCAGGGGCACTCGCCCTCACCTGTGGGGCCGTAGGCAAAGACGGTGGCATTGGAGCCTGAGATGACGCCTTCAATGAGGCTCCTAGCGCCCGGGGCACGGCCAGGGCAGAGCCCACAGGCCCACAGGACCACCCTGACCCCAGACAGAGGCAGTTTCCTCCCTGGAGCCCTTGGGCCCTGAGAAGAGGGGGTGGGAAGGGGGGATGGGTGTCTCCGCTTTCCCCCCACGGGTTGGGGGGCGGGAAATGCCAGCCTGCAAGAGGGCTCAGGACACCTGAGACCCTCCCCACCAGCAGCTGGTTCCCGGCCCCTATCCCAGAGGACGCCTCACACCTGCTCCTTGGAGCATCCGCAGATGGATGAGACGGGGTTCCTGGGAGGGTGTCAGCTTCCCCAAGGTGCCCCTCCCAGCACCAGGTGGGCTTCAAGCACCTTCCTGCAGCTCCCTTAGGGGCCACCTGTGGGGAGGGCTGTTGGGTCCCCGTGGAGGGTGGCATCTGTGTGCTGACCGCGGTGTGTCCACGCAGAAGGCTCTGTATGCGCCACGCAGGCTCACACACGCGTGTGCATGTGGGGATACGGCAGTGAGAGAGCGAGTGATGGAGCGACGCCTGGGGCTCGGGACCGGGGTCCCCTAAGGGCTCCCTCCCAAGTCGGTCAGAGGGCAGAGAGGGCATCCTGTGTGTCCCCAGGCCCAGGCGCCCCCTCACCTGGCTGGCAGTGAAGTCAAAGGCCACGTCCAACAGGTAGGACTTCTCCCGGGAGCGGTGCGCCAGCAGGATGTCATCCGGATCCTCCATTGGGTCCATGAGAACCAACATCTGCAAAGGTCCCAAGGGGAGGCGGCCAGTCACCCGGGAGCCCCAGACCCGCCGCGATGCCCACCCTGACCACTGGCCTCACCCCCCACTCAGGATGCGGGGAGGAGCGGGAGGGGCCAGAGGAGACTCGGTGTCCGGGAGCGCCAGGGTCAAGGTCAAGCAAGTCCCACCACAGGACAAGACGCTGAGCGGATGGGCTGCCCTGGGAGCACCCCCGGGTCTCAGAGCTCCTTTCCTCCTTTCCGGGGTCAACAGGGGATTCAGGGCCAGTGTCGGCCCAAAGAGAGCTTGAGAGGAGACGAGGCGGGAAGGTGGCCACTGGGGGGCAGACAGAGGAGGCTGGTTTGGGAGCCCGGTCCAGTACCGTGGACTCAGGAGATGTATAGATGTATAGGGCATCCCCATCTGGCCCCAGGATCCAGGAGCCCCTGGTGCTGGGACGACCTAAGCTTTGGGGCTCCCACCAGGCTCCTCCCAGTAGGTACACACCGGTGCTCACTGCATCTAAACTGGTCTAAAACCCCCACCACCACGCCCGATTCCCCAGGTCCCAGCAGGGCCCTCCTCTGAGATCTTCAGTGGAGGGAAGAAGGAAGAGGTAAGACAGCTTCCTGCTGCTGCTGCTGTTGCTAAGTCACTTCAGTCATGTCCGACTCTGTGTGACCCCATAGACGGAAGCCCACCAGGCTCCCCCATCCCTGGGATTCTCCAGGCAAGAACACTGGAGTGGGTTGCGATTTCCTTCTAAAATGTGTGAAAGTGAAAAGTGAAAGTGAAGTCGCTCAGTCGTGTCCGACCCTTAGCGACCCCACGGACTGCAGCCTACCAGGCTCTTCCATCCATGGGATTTTCTAGGCAAGAGTACTGGAGTGGCTTGCCATTGCCTTCTCCGAGACAGCTTCCTAGAAGGCCCGAAACCGGGACCCTCACGCTGAGGTTTTAACCAGTCAGGTGGGATTCCAGGGGAGCCACGAGAGGGGATGCCCCAGACAGGCTGGGCTGGGGCTCTGTGCAGGGAAAGGAGGCCACTGCCCCGGGGCCCCCTCACAGGCTGCTAAATGCTGGTGGCCACAGTGAGCTGAGTGCAGGGCGCTGGAGCCTGCAGTGTACCTGGCGTGCACACCTGTCTCCAGCCACCGCCTCCGGGCTTCAGCCCCAGGGCCGTGTAAGTCTCTCCCAGTGTCCAGTTCCTGACTCGGGCCCTAATACCAGCAGCAGGAGCCCTGATCAAGTGTCAGACCCAAACGAAGAAATATCCGCCCACAAGTCCCCAGGCGTGGGTCCCAGAAGAGGGATGCAAGGGAACCTGACCAGCTGCACGGCTCTCACCCTTGGTGTCAGAGCTCCTGGGCACACCGGCAGCGCCAGCGGCCCAAGGGGCACCCTCTGGGGGCTTTCAGTGCAGGGGAGGTTGAGCAGCCTGCACAGATGCCCATCACCCACTGATCACCTTCAGATGACCTCTGGGCACTGCCAAGTTCATGGGCACCGTAGGCATCTGGTTCCTTTGACATCCCACCTCCTAAATCAGGACATTGTCAGTACAGCTGCCATGAGCCCCTCTTAAAAGAGGGTTTTGTCTGGGTCTCCATCTGTCTGGACCCCAGCCCGCACCCCACTCTTCAGAGCATCACCGCCTTCCCTGTCCACTCGGGCACACAATGGAGCTCTTGTGCCCCCCGGCCAGGTGAACTGGAGCTGAGCTACGGAGGGCTGGGGTGAGGGTGGGGTGCTCGTGGCTGCCACGGAGGCAGCACAGGGAGGTCAGGCCGAGTGGCCACAACTGCTGGGCACCTTGCATGTAACCCAGGCATTAAGTGATACCCTCCAGGTCAGAGACAGATGTAATTTCCTGCCTGACATTCAGAGTACAGTGGGGAACAGACCATTTTAATAACAAGTGCTGGGCTCCGGGAGGCAGGCAGAGTGTAGAGAAGGGGCACACGATCCAGCTTTTCCACTACAGGAGGGCTTCCTGGAAGAGGAGGTACCAGCACTTTCTTTTTTTTTTTTATAAGTATTTAATATGGTTCCCTGTGCTATAAAGGAAATCCTTGTTGCTTGGTGGTTTAGTTGCTAAGTTGTGTCCAACTCTTTGCGACCGCATGGACTGGAGCCCACCAGGCTCCTCTGTCCATGGGATTCTCCGGGCAAGAATACAGGAGTGGGTTGCCATTTCCTTCTCAGGGGATCTTCCTGACCCAGGGATCGAACCCAGGTCTCCCGCACTTCAGGCAGACGCTTTACCATCTGAGCCACCAGGGAAGCCCTAACTGTATACTGTTTACAACTAGACAAAACGACCGAGTCACGCCGCTTGGATCTGCAGCTGAAGAAAACCAAAGCCTGGAGAAGTCAAGAGACTTGCCCAGAGCCGCTGGGCTTCCTGAGCGATGAAGCCTGGGCGTGTTCAGACCTGGCCAACACCCATTTCTCAGGCCGGTTCCCTGAACAACCCCCACCACCCCCGAACGTCCACCTGCTTCCCAGGAGGCGGTGGAAGTGCATCTGCCCTTCGCTGACCGGCCTGCTCGGCCAGGGGGCCAGGCCAGGACCGGAGCCGGTGTGCCCGCCTCGCCGGGGACCCGCACCTACCAAGGAAGCCGTGTTCTTCTCATTTCTCTGGAGGGCGCACAGCCCACTCGAGACCTCCAGCAGGGTGGTCGTCCCCAGCTGGGAGCCGCAGACGATGAAGCACCCACTGTCTTGCACCCGGAGGTAGAAGAGGGCTTCGTCACAGACCTGTTGGAGGGCTGGGCAGACCCGGGGGAGCCACGTCACCCTCTGCTTGTCTGGTCATCTGGTTCTTGGGGAGGCTTAGGCTGGCAGCCCCATTCAAACACCCCTAGGGACTTCCCCGACTGAGGGGGACCTCAGCCTCAACCCACAGGAGGGGGTCCACACCCTAAGGTCGGTTGCAAGACCCTTCACTCCAGCCTCATCTCCCACCTTACCCCAGCCACCACGCCCACCCCTTCAGTCCACCCTCACTTTCTTTCCTTTTTTTTTTTTTTAACGGTCACACAGATAGGCATGTGCATCCTAGTTTCCCGACCAGGGATCGAACCCGTGCCCCCTGCATTGGAGGGCAGAGTCTTGACCACTGGACTGCCAGGGAAGGCCCTCCAGCGCCCCTTTCATTCTGCAGTTTCCACAGCCCTGCTCTTTCCCAGGGCCCCAGCCTGCAGGTCTCTGCCCCGCCATTGCTGATAAGATAAGGCTGGCTCAGGATAAGGAGCGTCAGCTGCCGGGAGCTGGGCCCCAGGCTTCGGAAGGAACAGGCCTGGCGAGAGGAAAGGCCAGGCTTCTGAGGGTGTGGATGCACCGGGAGCGGGGTGCACGTGACCTTCAGGCTGAGGGCAGGGTGGCACTGCTTGAACACAAAGTCCCAGATATCTAAGGTCCTGTCCATCTTGGTGGTGAAGAAAACTGCCGGCCTCACATGGCTCCAGGCGCCATCAGTGAGATAAGCCATGTGATACCTGTAGGGAGCCGGGACCTCCGGTCAGGGACTGTGGGAGGGACTGGGACACAGGGAGAGCCTGCTGAGCCGAGACCCTGCTCATCCACCCCTTCCCGGCTCCTCGGTCTCAGCCTGGAAGTTCTTCCTGGTGTCTGACTTCTAGCCACGCCAGCCTTACCACCCTCAGTTCACAGTTTGCACTGTAAACTGGCTCTGGTATTTCTCTATACCTAACTCAAGGGCACAGGCCTGGGCCTGGTCCCCCGGCCATGAGACTCACTTGAAAAGGAGTCGGAGGAAGGAAAATTTGCCCAGTAATGTTCGCACTATTCAGATAAAGAGAGGGCTATATTGCCTACTTGATTTAACCTCGATTTTCAAAGATGTCTACAGCAAAAAATGAATCTGGACCCTTATGTTATATACAAAACCGAACTCACAATGAACTAAAGACTTAAACATATGATCTGAAACCATAAAGCTTCCAGAAGAAAACAGAGAGGAAAAGTTACTTGACAGTGGCCTTGGCAATGAATTTTTGGATTTGGCACCAAAAGCATAAGAAACAAAAGCAAAAATAAGTATGTGGGATTGTATCTACTTAAAACGCTCCTGCAGAGCGAAGGAAACAGTCAACAGAATGAAAAGGCAACCTAAGGAATGGGGGGAAACATTTGCAAACCAGATATCTGATAAAGGTTTAACACCCCAAATATATAAGGCACTCATACAACTCAGTGGCACAACCAAACCAAACCAAACAACCCAATTAAAAAAGCGGGCAAAGGACATGGACAGACGTTTCTTCAAAGACGACAAACAAACAGCTGACAGGTACGTGAAAAGATGCCTGAAGTCACTAATCATCAGAGGAAGATAACCAAAACCAATGAGATATCACCGCACACCCGTGAGGATGGCTAAATTATTAGAAAACCCAGAGATGAGTGTGGGTGAGCATGTGGAGAAACGGGAACCCTGTGTACTGCTGGTGGGAATGCAAACCGGTGCGACCACCATGGGAAACAGTACGGAAGGTCCTCAGTCCTGTTTCTGGGTCTTTTTCCTCTTTTGGCTGCGAAGCATGTGGGATCTTAGTTCCCTGACCAGGGATCGAACCCACATCCCCTGCACTGAACGCATGGAGTCTTAACCACTGGACTGACAGGGAAGCCCCCCACTTCTGGGTCTTTATCCAAAGGAATTGAAGTCAGCATCTTTAAGAGACACCTGACCCCCTAACATGTTCAGTGCCAAATTATTCACAATTGTCAAGATATGGAAGCAACCTCAGTGTCCATCAACAGATGAACGGGCAGTTTGAAGCTTACTGCCTTTCTGAAGTCGCTGAATCAAGCTATTTCCCAGCATTAGCTTGGATGTTTGGAGAGAAACGTCTTCTCCATTTTTATGGGTGGAGGAACAGAGGCGCAGAGACCCCTGGACTGGGTCGGGCTCCCCCGTCTCGTCCAGCCCCGGCACCCCTCTCCCGCCCCAATCTCCCCCTCACTTGGTCCACATGATGGACGACTCCCGGCTGTCCTCTGACCAGATGCGGGCGGTCCAGGATGGTCAGGAAGTTCTTTGGGTAGAACGGGTTTCTCTGCAGGGCGTAGATGGGGCCATGGTGGCCTGAGAAGGTGCACACGATCTTCTCGGCAGGCGTCTTGCCCTTGCGGTTGCAGGAGATGACGACGCCTTGCTCGGTGCCCACCATGAACTTGGTTGGCTGTGGAGGGGGTGACGCGTGAGTGGAAGGCTCCCTGAAACGTCAGCTCAGGGTTAAGCAGGCAGGGAGAGCGGCTTTCCGGGGTCAGAGCGGTGGGACCCGCGGGGCGGGGGCCCAAAGGTGCCGCAAGTGCCTTGCCTTTCAAGCCTCTGCTTGAGCTGTGCCCCGCCCCCTTTGGGGGGCTGCCCCCACGCTTGATCAACTTGAGCAGATCCCACCCTTCTTTAGCACCTGTTCAAGGGCCTCAGGAGCCCCCCCCCAGTCATCTGTTCCCTAGAGCTGTATCACCAGCCCTTCAAGCGGCATCACGTGTGCACTAAGCATTCTGCCAGAAAAAGATCCTGAATGTCTGTTTACACACAAAGGAAATGACTGAATGAATGCGGTGGCCCAGGAGTCGAGAAGAGCCCCTCCAGCCTCCAGCGACTGCTCACTGCAAACTTGGGCTTCACCGTACACCCGTGTCTAGTGACTGCTGCTCGAGTTTTTTGTTTGCTTTTTGCTTTGCTTTTCAGAAAGTATTTGGCTGGGCTGGGTCTTCGTTGGGGCATGCAGGATCTAGTCCCCTGACCATGGATTGAGCCTGGGCTTCTACATTGGGAGTTCAGAGTCTTAGTCACTGCACCACCAGGGAAGTCCCTCCAGAGCATCTTTACTCACAACAGCTAAGAGGTAAAAGCCACCCAAGTGTCCACATGAATGGAAAACCAAAATGTGGTCTGTTCACGTGTGTGTGTGTTGGTCGCTCAGTCGTGTCCGATTTTGTGACCCCATGGACTGTACCAGCCAGGCCCCTCTGTCCATGGGCTTCTCCAGGCAAGAAGACTGGAGTGGGATGCCATTCCCTTCTCCAGGGAGTCTGCCTGACTCAGGGATCGAACCCGGGTCTGCTGCACTGCAGGCAGATTCTTTTCCATCTGAGATGCCAGGGAACCCCAATCTGTTCATACAATGCGGTACTATTTGGCCTCAAAAAAAAAGGAAAATTCTGCCATGTGCCCCACTGTGGATAAACCGTGAGAACATCGTGCTAAGCGAAAGGAGACCGTCACAAAAAGACACACAGTAAGAATTCACCAAAATGAACGAGGAACCCGGAGGAGTCAACTTCATAGAGACAGAACGTCGAAGGGGCTGAGGGAAGGGAAGATGGGGAGTTCGTTGGGACTGACGGAAAGGAAGATGGGGAGTTTGTTGATTAAAAGTTACAGAGTTTGTTTGCAAGATGAAAATGTTCTAGTTCTGGAGATCCCACTGTAAATACACTTAACACTACTGAATTGTCCACTTAATGGTTAAAGTGGAGACTTCCCTGGTGGTCCAGGGGTTAAGAATTCACCTTGAGTGCAGGGGACAGGGGTTCAATCCCTGGTCGGGGAACTAGGATCCCACATGCCGCGGAGCAACTAAGCTCATGAGCCACGACTAGAGAGTTGATGCCCTGCAATGAACGATCCCATTGGATGCAACGGAGATCCCGCCCGCATGCCACAACTAAGGCCTGACACAGCCAAATAAATAAATTTTTAAAAAAAAAAGAATGGTTAAGATGGTACATTTTACATTATGTGTTTTTAATTTTTTTTTTTTTTACCACAATTAAAAAGAACGGCTGGGCTACAAATGGAGGGCGTGCTTGCTTAGTCGCTCAGTCGTGTCGGACTCTTTGTGACCCCATGGACTGCAGACCGCCAGACTCTTCTGTCCTTGGGATTTTCCAGGCAAGAATACTGGAGTGGGTTGTCATCTCCTCCTCCAGGGGATCTTCCCGACCCAGGGATCAAACCCATGTCTACTGTGTCCCCTGCATTGCTGGAGGATTCTTTATCTGCTGAGCCATCGGGGAAGCCCTATAAATGGAGGTGGGGGGGGAACACATTAAAGGAAAGTGAAGAGAGAGAGCTTGAGACGCCCAGAAAAGTAAGGCAAGTAGGAAGGGAGACGAGCCCTCATGCCTCAGATCCCTCGGTGGGTGTGAGCGTGGAGAGCCCCGCCCTGGAGTCAGAGCCCTGGGTTGGAGCCCCAGCTGCTCGGAGCTCTGGAGCACGTGACTCACCTCCCCACTAAGACTCATTTTGTTTATCTGCAAAGTTGGGATAATGATAATCCCATTAGCTTACAAGACGGTCATGGGTGAATTACACAAGCTCATCGCATCAGGCAGTTATAAGGGGCCAACACACGATGTCCACTCAGTGACAAGGCGGGGGGCACGTGGGGACCAGTAATGGTGTGGTCACTGCCTCTAGCACGTGGCCTAGAAATCTCTGATTCCAGGACAGAACCTTTTATTGAGTCCTCCCCACAGTGCCCAGGGCTTGGGGGGTGGCGGATGTTCAGGAAAGTTGTCATCCACCTCCCCCACCACATTCATCCCCCAGCTTGGGGTGGGGGAGGTACTCCCAGGGCCAGCGTGAGGCCAGAGCACGTCCACCTCCTAAGAGCCTGGGAAGGGTGTCGGCCTGGAGGCAAACCAATGACGATCCCAGGAGGGGGTCAGGCCAGAAGCCATCTGGGAAGGTCATTTTACTGCTTTGGAGGGAATCTTCATTTAAGCTTCCAGATGCCTCCCTCCTTGGACACATCCACATGACTGCTCTGCTATTTCTTCTTCCTGGGTTTTATTTCTGGCTGTGCTGAGTCTTCACTGTGACTCGGGTTTTCCTCCGGTCGTGGCGAGCACGGCCTACTCTTCACTGTGGAGCGTGGGCTTCTCACGGCAGTGGTGTCTTGTGTGGCGGCGCACGGGCTCCAGGGCACGTGGGCTTCAGCAGTCACACTGAAGTTACGCAGCAGTTACGCAGGTGGGCTCAGCGGTAGCAGCTCCCAGGCTCTGGAGCGCAGGTCCAACAATCGTGGCACCCGGGCTTAGCTGCTCTGCGGCACGTGGGATCTTCCCAGATCAGGGCTCGAACCTGAGTCTCCTGCATTGGCAGGCGGACTCTTTACCACTGAGCCACCAGGGAGGCCACTATGTCTTATTTTTCTTCTGATTTTTTTTAGCTCATTTATTTGGCTGTGTTGGGTCTCAGGTGCAGCACTTGGGCTCAGGAGTTGCAGTGTGTGGGCTTAGTTGCCTTGTGGCATATCGGATGTCAGTTCTTGGATCGGGGATCAGACCTGCGTCTCCTGCATTGGAAGGTGGATTCTTAACGTGGATCAGCAGGGAAGCCCTCCGCTTTGCAGATTCTTTCCTGCTCCTCCTCAGTTACTAAGTGCCATCATAGGCCTGTGATCAGTTTGCCCAGGAGCCTCCTCTGAGCTCAGTTTCCTCTCCAACACCTCTTCTTTCCCCCCAGGGGCTGAGCTGCCAGCCCAGGGTCCCAAAGGAGGACACGAGGCAGGGACAGAGGCAGAGCCTGGCATCCGGATGCTAATCCCGGACAGGGCTCTTCTTACAGAATGGAGCATCTCTGGAATCCCCTCCAGTCAGAAAGCTCGTCTTCTGATTGGCCGGGACACTGGCCAGATGGTAATTCGGGGAATTGAAGTGGCTTTCTGCCTCTACTATGCTGCCCCCTGCTGGAAAGTGGTTGCAAAGACCACGCAGGTCCAGGAGGACCACAGAGGACCGTCCAGATCACAAGGTTAAGAAGCAGCCTGGGGCCCACAAGCCTCTGATACAGCAGCCACGGGCCTGCCCTCAGCTCTGGCTGCCCCGGCCATGGAAGGTGGGGAGGGCAGAGGAGGGGACACCCACCAGAGTGGACTCGAACTCCAGGGAGACGGCCCCCAAGGCGTGCTCCAGCTGCTCCTTTTTGGTAATGTCCATGACGACGAGCTTGGTGGGCTCACTCAACTTCCAGATGTCCCACCACATGACCTGATGGGAGAAGGGGCCGGCTTTGAGGCCTGAAGTCCCGCAGTTCTCACCCCCTCCACCTTCCTGGGGCCAGACAGTGGGTGTCTGACACCCAGCAACCGAGGAACAGGTGTGCTTTGAGAATCGCTCCTCTGGTCCACAGTCCTGGCTGATCATCAGTCCTGGGCAAGCTCCCTAAAATCTAGAAGCAGGGGGCCTCACCACAGACCTACTGAGTGAAAACTGCCAGGTGTGGGCCCTGCAGTCTGTATCGTTGAAGACCCCTCACAATATGCAGTATATAGCAACATTCAGGCGCACATACGCTTTGACCCAGAAATTCCACTGCCAGGAACGTATGTGTATGCAGCGTGTATGTGTGAGCTTAATGTGTGTATAGTAATCTATATGCAAACACACTCTGTGCAGAAAGACAAGTATCAGATATTAACGTATGTATGTGGAATCTAGGGGGAAAATGGTACAGATGAGCCTACTTGAGTCACAAAGTACTATTTCTATCTTGCTCTTCCAGTATTTCGCTTTTCTTGTTTTCCAATTTCAGATTACCCTTGGCTTCTGGAATTACAGAGAAACTAAAAGGCTTCTGTATTTTTAGTGTGAAATTCTAATTTTTAGAAATAGGGCCTAGCTAGTTATTGGTTTTTTGGGCCACAAAAAATTCTGGGTTTGAATTTTAATTGTCAGTGTTTTAGAATTGGAGAAGACAATAAAAGAGCACAGGATTTGATTCACATACTAAACTGCAGAGAGCTCTTACAACAATCTAGAAAGTTAGGAGAGAGTCAAAAAGAAAGTGGGAAGGACATCAGACAATTTTTAGTTAGCCCTATTGATGTCGACACAAGGGTCCCCACCCTCTGACAGTCAACCAACCTAACAGACACCCTAACCGAGCCTCAATACAGGGACATTGCTACTGCTAATTCACTTCAGTCGTGTCCGACTCTGTGTGACCCCATAAACGGAAGCCTACCAGGCTCCCCCGTCCCTGGGATTCTCCAGGGAAGAACACTGGAGTGGGTTGCCATTTCCTTCTCCAATGTGTGAAAGTGAAAAGTGAAAGTGAAGTCGCTCAGTCATGTCTGACCCTTAGCGACCCCACAGACTGCAGCCTACCAGGCTCCTCCATCCATGGGATTTTCTAGGCAAGAGTACTGGAGTGGCTTGCCACTGCCTTCTCCGACAGGGACATTAGCTGTATTTAAAATGGCTTCCCACCCCCGCCAAGGAAACCTAATCCAGAAAGAAAAGAGGATGCTTTTTAGGACTGAATTCTAAATTTCACAACAAAATGAGACAATATCCATTTTCACAAAAACATTATTTTGGTAACTGTGAGAAGGCTGATGTGTAAAAGCATTTTACAGTATTCACACTACAGAAAAGTTTCTGGTATAAAGAGAGGCTCTGGGGATTCACAACTTTTCAATTATAATTATGGAAATAAAGTATAAAATTTCTCTGTCACTTTAACCTCAGAAGCTGTTTTATACCAAAACAGATAACTTATCTCACTTTTCTATTATCATATGTGTTATTCTAGTGCAAGTTTTGATTCTGGTACTAAGTGCAGCCACCGGGTTCCAGCTTCATCAGGCTGGGCAGAGACGTCTCCCGAGGGTGGCAGAGCCTCCTGGGACTTCATCCTGTCCTGTTCTCACATCCATTCACACAAATCCATGCATTTCCTAACGCACAGGCTTCCTTTTATATATATATATATTTACTTATTATTTATTTATTAATGTGTTAGCTGCTTTGGGTCTTAGTTATGGCACATGGAATCTTTAGTTGCAGCATGCAAACCCTTAACTGTGGCATGTGGGACCTAGTTCCCTAACCAGGGATCGAACACAGGCCCCCTGCATGGGGAGCGTGGAGTCTTAGCCCCTGGACCACCAGGGGGTTCCTCACACACCTTCTTATATACACGTACTCGCTGTCCCATGTACACATGCAATTCACATGCGCTCACACGCCCTTCCCCGCATACACACAAACTTCCGTCCTTCCCCCTCCGGAGCCTGGCTGGCTCTCTGTGCTGGCTCCCAGCTGAGCTGCCTGGGAAGTCTCGACCGCCCTCCATCTCGCTCTCGGTGCTGCCCTTAACTGTGCCAGCGGGTCGGTCCCCAGGGAGACGAAGAGCCAGGCTCTCAACCCTCCTTGGGAGCCTCCTGTCCCCTGCTCTTGTCCAGCGTGCGTGCTCCGTTGCTTCAATCGTGTCCAAGTCTGTGACCCCATGGAGTGTAGCCTGCCAGGCTCCTCTGTCCATGAGCTTTTCCAGGCGAGGGTACTGGAGTGGGTTGCCATGCCCTCCTCCAGAGAATCTTCTAGACCCAGGGATCGAACCGGCGTTTCCTGTGTCTCCTGCGTTGCCAGGCAAGTTCTTTACCACCAGCGCCCACCTAGGAAGCCCCACTCTTGTCCAGAGACCTTCTCGTTCTCTGACCTTCGGGAATGCCCTCCCTGGGCAGAGGGCAGAGCAGGTCCTCAGCGTCTCTTCCTTGCAGAGCCCTGGGGGACGGGGAGGGGTTTACAACCCAGGATGGCCTGGGGTGGGGAGTCATACCTGCGCTCGCCCCCCAGACACAGAACCGTGGGCAGCGCATGAAAGAGGGGGCCCACATCAACCGCTCGCTGCTGGCCCTGGGCACCTGCATCAACACGCTGAGCGACAAGAGTACCAACAAGTACATCAACTATCGCGACAGCAAGCTCACCCGCCTCCTGAAGGTACCAGCTGCCACCGGGCCTGGGCCCTGGGCACCCGGGGGGGCGGGGGCTGCCAGCTTCACAGACGAAAATACAGGATACCCAGCTGCATGTGAACATCCGGATTGGGTATCATTGTGTATGTCCCATGCCATCTTTGGGACATACTTATGCTTTAAAAAAAAGCTCACTCATTTATCCAAATTTCAGAGCTAAACTGGGTGTCCTGTATGTTAGGGCTTCCCAGGTGGTTCAGTGGGTTAAAAAAAAAAGAATCTTCCTGCAATGAAGGGGATGCAGGAGACGTGGGTTGGGGATGGTCCCCTGGAGGAGGGCGTG
Source organism: Moschus berezovskii (assembly GCF_049115385.1). NCBI lineage: Eukaryota > Metazoa > Chordata > Mammalia > Artiodactyla > Moschidae > Moschus > Moschus berezovskii. The sequence continues at coordinate 7,364,338 of NC_142478.1, read as the reverse complement.
GCAACCCACACGGGAACTCTTGCCTGGAGAATCCCATGGACAGAAGAGCCAGTCCATGGGGTCTGGAAGAGTCGCTCATAGCTGAAGCTACCGAGCACACGCTCGCAGGCCCCTGTTTGTGAACAGCAGGGAGGGAAAGAGGTTGCATCTGAGCATCTGACCGCCCCCCTCCCACCAGCCCCAGGGCTGTGGGTTTGAGGGAACTCGGAGTCATCTGGATTTGGGGGTTCAGGTGGACAGTCAGTCTCGTGGCTCCCAGAAGCTGCTGTTGTGGGGTTCGGGGCACGCACCTGGCTGGGCTCTGAATGCAGTGCTTCACCCCCGGCCACACCCAGCTCCTTTTTGGAGAGGAGGGAGCCATTCTGCATGACTTGTGGGATCTTAATTTCCCAACCAGGGATTGAACCTCGGGTCCTCAGCAGTGAAAGCATGGAGTCCTAACCACTGGACGGCCAGGGAATTCTCCGCAGTTGTTTCTATCGGGTCAGCGTATCTGAGTTACGGGGTCATTATTTCCATTTGCAGACAAGGAAACTGAGGCACTGGGAGGCTAAGTAACCTCCCCAAGGGCTCATGCCAGTAAGTGCTGGACGTGGGGCCCCAGCAGAGGTCTGGCTGGGCTGATGGCAGAGCTGCAGGTGACCTGACGCTGGGCATCAGCCCCCAAGCATCACTGCACCTGCAGGCTGGGGGTACGAGAGCCGGCTCCTGCCACCTAGAAACCCGAGGGAGCCGAGGGTTAGGGAGGTGAAGGAGCTTGCTTGAAGTCGCTCAGCTGGTCACTGCCGCGCCCGAGGGCTTTGCCCCCGGGCTCCGGTAGCCCCGTACTCTCTCCCTTGAAGAGGGCAGGGCAAGCCCAGGGCAAGGGAGGCGGCGGCCACAGGCCCAGTTCACTCCATCACCAGCCTCTCTCCAGCCAAGACCATGGCGCCTTTCACTGTCAGCAAAGGGGGTGACCTGGAAGGCCCAAGAGATGGCGGAGAAGCCCAGGACCCCTCAGAGCTCTTCCCGCTCTGGTTCCAACCAACGTTTCCTCATCCTCATGTATATGAGGCGGGGAGAAGGAGAGCTGGGAGACCCTGACTCAGATGCTGGAAATTTTCAAGCACGAACTTTGGAGATGAAACTGGGAGAGGGAAGCAGTGGGGAGACGGCAGAGGGGGCGGGGAGGGGCCGCGGGGTGCTCGGCTCCCGCACCCGTGCGTGCGTGAGAGAGAGCACACCCACGAGGGCATCACGGGGGAGCAGGTCCAGGGAGGCGGTCCCTGCTGACCACCGCCCCCCCCTCCCCCCGGCCCGTCCAGGACTCCCTGGGGGGAAACAGCCGCACCGTGATGATCGCCCACATTAGCCCTGCGAGCAGCGCCTCCGAGGAGTCCTGGAACACCCTGACCTCCGCGGGCCAGGCCAAGAACATCAAGACGTGGGTGAGGGGGCCCCTGCTGTGTGCCCCCTGGACTCGCCTTTCTGGGCCAAGATTCAAGCCCCCTGGACTGATTCCAGGTCCTGCCACCCCCAGCCCCCCGAACACACACACTGGACCGAGCCACCCTGCTCTGTCCCCCCGTAACTTGCCAGGGAGCCCACAGCTTCCGAGGGTCCCCTTCTTTTTCTAACTTGATCTGGCCGTGATCAGCCCTTGTTTTTGGGTGGGGGCTTCCTCTGTTTGCGGCGAACCGGGGGCTCCTCCCGAGTTCACAGTGGTGACTGGTGGATTCTCTTGTGGGATACGGGCTGTGGGGCGTGTGGGCTCAGTAAGGGTGGGGGTACGGGCTTGGTGGCCCCGTGGCATGTGAGAGCGTCCCAGACCAGACACTGGACCCACGTGCCCTGCATTGGCAGGCAGACGCTTGACCGTCGGACCACCAGGGAAGTCCCTGTGCTCCTCCGGTTCAGAGTCCCTGCTCGTCGTCAAGGCCTGGCGCCCAGCCCCTTCCTGCTTCCTCTCAAGAGGTGCTGGTTCAGACCTTTACTCCCAACTGTGACAATGTTGCTGACTTATGAGTGCTTCTACTGTGAACCCTTTATCAGTTCATCTCGTGTGATCCTCAAGCGAGGCAGGCGTTACTTCTGTCCTCGCTTTACAGTTGAGGACAGTGAGGCTGGAGGGAGCTAAGTGGCTTCCCAGGTGGGTAGGAGTGGCACTGAGGTCTGCCCAGTCACCTTTTCTGGTCAGTGTGTGAGAATCCTGGCTCTCTATGAGGTCATCTGGGTCCACTCGTGTCAAGAGCCTACATTCTCCTGACACTTCAGTTGTCCGGTGACTGTTTCAGGAGCTGGATGCGTTCTCTCTGCTCTCTCCATTAAGGAACTTAATGGTGGGAAGAGACCCTTAAAAGAGCGAATTGATAGTTCAGAGTGTTATTAATAGCAGGAAATCACACCAACAGCAGGGAGGCCAGTGGGATTCCCACGAACCTCTTTACAGACGGTGAGTGGGACTCTGAAGGATGAAGAGGAGACTCCAGAAGGGAGGGAGCAGTAAGGACAGAGGTTCCTAAGGCAGGGAGGAGGAGGTGTCCGCGGTGGAGGTGGGGCGAGGAGATCGGTTCCTCTGAATGAGAGAGCAGTGCGCCTTCAGCACCAGATGAGGACTCAGGGCGTTCCCCCAGCAGTCGGGAGCCAACGAAGGCTGAGTGGCGCAAAGGCCGGGGCTGGGGGCGGGGGCACAATTTTAGGAGTATGCCTCTGGTGGAGGCATGTATTTTGATAGGTTGTAGGGTTGGAGGCCGGAGAAGGCAATGGCAAGCCACTCCAGTACTCTTGCCTAGAAAATCCCATGGATGGAGAAGCCTGGTAGGCTGCAGTCCATGGGGTCGCTAAGGGTCGGACACGACTGAGCGACTTCACTTTTCACTTTCACACATTGGAGAAGGAAATGGCAACCCACTCCAGTGTTCTTGCCTGGAGAATCCCAGGGACGGGGGAGCCTGTTGGGCTTCCGTCTATGGGGTCACACAGAGTCGGACACGACTGAAGTGACTTAGCAGCAGCAGCAGGGTTGGAGGCAGGGCTTCCCTGGTGGCTCAAGTGGTAAAGAATCTGCCTGCAATGCGGGAGACCTGGGTTCAATCTCGGGGTTGGGACGATCCCCCGAGAAGGGCATGGCAACCCACTCCAGTGTTGGGCTTCCCTGCTGGCTCAGATGGTAAAGAAGACGCCCACAGTGAGGGAGACCTGGGTTCAACCCCGGGGTTGGGGAGATCCCCTGAAGGAGGGCATGGCAACCCACTCCAGCATTCTTGCCTGGAGAATCCCATGGACAGAGGAGCCTGGCGGGCCATAGTCCATGGGGTCGCAAAGAGTCAGGCACAGCTGAGCGACTAAGCACAGCAGAGTCGGAGGCAAAGAGGTCATTACTGTCATCCAGGAGACAGGAAAAGAGGGTCCCCGAGGCCAGGCCCTGGCCTCCAGGTGACTGTACCCCGCCCCCTCCCCCGGTGAAGCAGAACCTGCTCGGCATCTCCTACCACATCGCCCAGGACACGAACATCATCGCTGACCTCCGGGGCGAGATCCAGAGGCTCAAGTGCAAGATCGAGGAGCAGGGCGGGCGGAGCCCGGACCGAGCCCAGTGGAGCGGGGCGACATCCGTCACATCCAGGGTGCATGCGTGCGTGAGGGGGAGCCCGTCTCCCGAAGCCCGTCCAGGCTGCCTCGGGGTGCTCTGTGGTCAGACAGCGCTGGCTTCAAAGCCGGGCTCGTTCTGACTGAGCAGCCTTTAAGCCTTCCATCCTTCAGCTGTCAAACAGAATCGCGATCTCTCCCTTAGAGACCTGACCCCAGAACTGGGTGGTATCAGAGTGAGAGCCACCTGGGCGTTTAGCTGTGTGCGGCCTTCACTCTGGGGACTGCAGTGAGGGCTGTGAGACTGCGCCCGGCATCACCAGAAGGGATACGGTTCCCTTACAGATTTTCTGTACTTGCTTTGACGATTTTGCAGCACATGGCAGTAAAGTGTCTAAGGGGTGCCTTTTACTAGTGGACAGAAAGGCGCTTTAAAGGTTGGCGGAAGCCCAGTTCATTCAGGGAGGCTGGGAGTCACCTTTGGGTCACCGCCTGAAGACAGTGTAGAAGTGGGATGTGGGGGGGTAATCTAGGAGGTCTTCCTGGAGGAAGTGGTTACACGGAAGTCTTTTGGGGAGAAAGAGAGAGGGGAGGGCCCAGGCGGACCTAAACTTTCCTGGCCTCACCGTTCCTCCTCCGATGACCTCTCCCACTTCCCATTCAACCGGCAGCCGAGGTCCAGTTGCACAGTGGGCGGGGTGAACACGCTGTGATGGAACACCTTCGTGAGCAGCTGATCAGCACCTTCCAGGAGCAAATGGACATTCGGAGACGCCTGCTGGAGCTGGAGAACCGTGGCATGGAGCTGCGGATGGACACCTCCCGCCACCTGCTCACCGTCTCTGGGTAAGCACCGCTGGCCTGGGATGGGAGCCAGGAGCTGGAACCGCACCTTGTGCCCCCCCACCCCCATGGCCTGAATCCCCCATTTCCTTTGGGGTTGGGGCTGCTGCAGGTCACGCCAGGCACTCAAGTGGCAGGAGGAGCGTCGGAAGGAGTCCTTCACTAAGGATGACACCGGGAAGGACTTGGGCACCTGGGACGGCCAGCCAGACATCAAGGAGCCTGCCGAGGTGGTGTCCGCCCGCAAAAGCATCGCTACGTTGATAAGCCAGCAGAAGAAGCTGCGAAAGCAGAAGGTCCCTGGGGCTCGGGGGGGGGCGGGGCAAGGGGGGTTGAGAGACTCAGCAGGAAGGGGCTGGGGGAGGCTTGTGGGAGGCGTGAAACCTGGGCTCTCAGGCCACAAATCCCCTGTGACTCTCTTTCGCATCTGAGGGCTTCCCTGGTGGCTCAGATGGTAAAGAATCCGCCTGCCATGCGGGAGATGCCGGTTCGATCCCTGGGTCGGGAAGATCCCCTGGAGTAGGAAATGGCTGCCCACTCCAGTATTCTTGCCCGGAGAATCCCCATGGACAGAGGAGCCCGGCGGGTCACAGTCGGACACCAGCGAGGGACTGACGCTGTGTGTGTGTGCTCGGTCGGTCTGACTCTTTGCTACCCCATGGGCTACATAGCCCGCCAGCCTCCTCTGTCCATGGGATTCTCCAGGCAAGCACTCATCTTTAAAATGGGGGTGGTCAACCCTAGTGGGGTTGATGAGAAGATTAAATAAACCCTTTCACATAGTAAAGACTCAGAAAACGGGTAGCCAACATTCTAATTAGGATTTTCCAGATCGCCCTTCTCTGTTCTGGAGCATAGCCATACCAGGGGGCTTCAGGGTCCACCAGTCCAGAGGGCATCAGGTGAGCTGGGGTTGAGCTGGTCCACGGAGCTCATTTCCCTGGATTCCCTGGTGGCTCAATGGTAAAGGGTCTGCCTGCCAATGCGGGAGACCGAGGTTCGATCCCTGGGTGGGGAAGATCCCTTGGAGAAGGAAATGGCAGCCCACTCCAGTATCCTTGCCTGGAGAATCCCATGGGAGAAGGAGCCTGGCGGGCTGCGGTCCAGGGGACCGCACAGAGTCGGGCAGAACTGAGCGACTTCCCTGCACGGAGCCTGTGTCAGGGATGGATTGCAAGAAGGTAGGCACAGAGGGGTCACCCAGGAGCAGTCCCCAGTTGCAGAGTTTAAGACACAGCTTCGAAAAGCAGGCCTCGGAGTGGGGCTTCAGCCAGCCGCCCCGCGTCCGGGGACTTGGAGGGCCGAGGACCCTGAGCGGGCGCGGGCGGCCCCTCTCCAGCCACCTGGTGCTGACGGCCCACTCGGCTCCGCAGCTGGCGCTGGAGCGGCGCTGCCGAGAGCTGCGCGCGCAGCGCCGCCGCCTGGAGGAGACGCTGCCGCAGCGCGTCAGCTCGAAGCAGCAGCGGGAGGCGCTCGGCCTGCTCTGCCGCGTGCATGAGCTGGAGCTGCGGAACGCCGAGATGCAGCTGCACGCCCTGCTCCACACCAGCGCGCTCCGCCACTGCCGCGAGGTCCGGCGCCAGCTGGAGCAGCGCCGCTGCCTCTGCGAGAAGATCATCCGCGCCCAGCGGCAGCTCATCCAGGGTAGGGGCCCCGCCCTGCACGTCCGACCTGCCGAGGGCCCGAGGGCCCGAGGGCCCGCGCTGAGCCCTGCCTCTCCGCTCCCCCACCGCAGATAGCAACCTGGCCGTCCCGCAGCACCTGAAGGAGCTGTACAAAGCGTACCTGCGGGAGCAGGAGGAGGGCAGCCTGGAGCGCGCCACAATGATGGACCGCCTGGCCTCTGAGGCCCTGCAGGTGGGTGCCCGGGCCGGACCATGCGCACATGACTAAGGGCGGGGCTGAGGACCAGGGCGGCGCCTGCCAGCACCTAGTGTGGCCTCGGACCCGGCTGGCTGGTCCCCAGAAAGCTGGCTTCTCCGTCAGCTTCTTATCCGACCCAAAGCCTCGCCAGGCTCCCCTCCTGTGGTGTTCTTCTCCGGCACGTGTCCCCGTCCAGGGTCTAAGGATCAGGGTTGGACATCTGAGATAGCACTAAGGGCCCCAGATGCCCTCCCAGGAGACCAGGCCACCAGGCGGTGCCACTGGGGATGCCTCGCAGACCACGGCTGGCCCCTGGGACTCAGAACACGAGCCCCCCTGTCTCCTGGGGCTCCCAGCCCAGATTACAGCCCCAGACAGCCTGTGTGCCTGTGTTAGGCAGGCTGTTTACTCAGTCCGAGACCAAGTCTTCCGACTCCCCTCTCCCTCCTTTCCCCTCCCCAGGACAGCACCTGGCCCAAGATTAGCCCCCCAGGAACCGTGCCGACCTCGGGGGAGTCTGACCTAGAAAATGTCAAGATGCCGAACTCCGAGTCCCCCCCCCAGGACAGAAGCTCAGCACTGCTCAGCACTGAGAGGTGAGCCTGAGGACCACTTCCGGCCGTCCAACCTGCCTGAGACACCGGGCCGTGTCTCAGAGATGCCATCCCAGACCTGGCTTCCCAGGGAGGGTGGAGCAGGAACGGAAGGCGGGGCGGGGGCACAGGTCTGAGCCGTACTTTGGGGTCCTCGTTCCCACAATGCAACAGTTCTCAGGAGGGGTGGGCGTGGGACTCCCTTGGTGGCAGCCTGGGCAACAACTGCCCATCCTCCTCTGCTGACCTCAGTGAAGCCAACCACATGTTCAAGGCCAGCTCCCGGGCCTGGCAAGCGAAGGGCTCCTTTGTGCCCACCCTACCCCGTATCCCGGCCAGCAACCTGGTGACACAGGAGGTTAGCAGCGGGCTCCATGGGCACCCCGGGCTCCCCTGATGTGGGTGGGAGTACCCGGGGGGGACACCCAATGGTTGGGATGGAACTTTTCCAAAACAGCCCTCTGAGGACAAAGGGTCCCTGCTGGGTCCATTGGCTTCTCTTCCCAACCCATTCATCTCACAGGCCACCACTCAGGTTGGTCCGAACGGCCAGATCAACTCCAATCTGTCAGAGATCCCGTTGACCCGCGAAGGTGTGTCCCCTGCCTCCCCCCACCCGCTCATCAGCCTGTGCCTGGAATCATCTCAACAGCTCAGAGCAGCCAGCACAAAGCCCCTTCCTTCCCTCTCCGCTGCTGAACGCACCCAGGCCTCATTCTAGAAAGACAGGCACTGGTGCCCAGAGAAGAGTACCCACCTGCCCTGTCCACACAGAGCAGGGGACACAGTCAGAAGCCAGAATGGGCAACACATGGCACTTGGGATCACGCCCCCTCCACTTGCCACTCGGAAATAATTGTAACAGCAGATACAGTCTGAGCCCTCCCTACCCTGTGGCCACAGGCGACCCCCATTATCTCAGCAATGCATCCTCAGAACCTGGGACTTCCCTGGCGGTCCAGCGGTTAAGACGCAGCACTTCCACTGCAGCGGGTGAAGGTTCGATCCCCAGTCAGGGAACTAAGATCCCATATGCCGTGTGTCATGGTCCAAAAAATACAATCTTCACAACCCACTGGGGTTAGTTTTACATGGTCAGTTTACAGGTGAAAAGAAGGCTCAGAAACTTGCCCAAAGTTTCTCAAACAGCAAGCAAGTTGGGGTGAGCTGCAGCAAAGAAAGGGGTGTTGGAGGTGCAGGAGGGGGAGGAAAATGTGGCCTTGATCCCGGGCTGGGTGCCCCTCTGTCCCGCCGCAGGGAAGAAGGAGACCCTGACCGACACCAAGGGCATCTCCGTGAAGGCTGCCCGGCAGCGCTTGCCGGCCCTTGGGGCCGAGGGGCGCCAACTGCTGGCACCCACCATGAGGCACAGCAGCCTGTCCCTGCACTCGCTGGGCGACACTGATGACATGCGGCTGCCCGGACTGCTGGCCTGCAAGCGGCCGCCCAGCCCCACCCTCCAGCACAGTGACAGCGAGGACAGCCTGTCCAGCAGCACGGGCGAGGCACCATCCCAGGTGGTCGAGTGTCATGGCGATGGCCCTTGTCCCACACTGCAAGGCCAGAAGAAAAACCTAAGCAAGAAACGAGAGGAGTCCCTGGAGGCAAAGAGGAAGCGGAAGTCCCAGTCCTGTGAAGTCACAGGACAAGGGGTGAGCCTAGGGGGACAGGAGCTGGGGGTGTCAGGGCCCCCTCCTTGCCGGGTTCCGAAGGCTGGGCTCCTCCAGAGGCCTCAGGGTAACCCTGGCTGTGCACCACTCTCCATGGAGTGTCCCCCAAGTGAACCTAACATCTCCTTGTATCAGACCCCCACGCAGATCCCAGCTCATCCGGCTCTCCAGCCAGCACTGCTCTCCCGCCCCAAGATGCACGTTGCTGGGCTCCGTCCTGTGGAGAATCACATCTCAGACCAGAGGATGCCAGTGGTTGGGCAGCGAACCCCTACCATCCGGCCCCTGGGAAAGGCCACGCTGCCTATGGCCAAGGTCAAACTCCCTCCGTGCCAGAACTTGGGTGAGTACCAAGAAGTGTGGGGGGGAATAGCAATGGGGAGAGGGGAGCCCTTGGCCAGGCCAGGGAGGAGGCTGGTTGAGCTCCCTGCCCCTATGACTGCCCCTTGCTGGAAACAGGGTTCCTGAAGACTGTTGGTGGGACTGGCCTCTTGGGGGGTGCCCCTGGGGAGTTCAGAGCCACTGGGGTGATGACAGGGCATGGAGAGGCATGCCTTAAAGCACAGCTCCTGGCCCCTCCCCATTGCAGGCCCCGAGGACCCCTCCCCCCTCGCTGCCCCCTCCAAGCCACTGGATGTTTCCGGACGGGTTATTCGGATGCCCCGCCTGCCCTATGGCACAAATACCCAAGGCAAAGATGGACGCTTCCAGCACAACTGAGGGGCCCTGCCTGGATCCGGCCCTCCTGCCCGCCAAGGCTTGATAGGGTGTGGCAGGAAAGGGAGACGGAGGCTGGGCAGATGGGGAAGACCTGGCGTCAGGAGCGCGGGATCTCAGAAGGCTGGGGCCCTGGGACCCAGGAGTTACGGGGGCGCCTGCCCCACACACTTCCGTGCCTTCAGTGCTACCGGGAATGGGAGCTGAGCCCAGGAGGCATGGCCTGGATGGCAGGACTCCCTGGCTTCCCAGCCCTGGATCCCAGGGCTCCCTGGGCAGAGACTCCTGTTGATGAAACTCTCCTCTGAGATCTGCGGTCAGACTTGGCCTGAGGCATGGGGGGTGGGGTGGAGCAGGGAGGGACTGTTAGTGGGATAGGGCTCCTGGGCCCACATCTGGGACAAGGGCATGCTGGATGGTTGGGGAAGGGGCCGATGGGCATTTCCCCTACTGTGGCTGGGGGGTGGGAAGGAATCTAGTTTTGTTCCTGAGCAGTCGCTTCCCGCCCCCCAACTCCTTTTAAACAATAAAAATCCCATTTGAGTTTTGTTGGTTGTTGCGGAAACTAGACCTTGTCTGAAAGGTGGGTGATCCTGACAGACGGGGCTTCCCTTCCTGGCGGTGCTAACGCTGAAGAACCTGCCTGCAGTGCAGGAGACGCAGGAGATATGGGCTCGATCCCGGGGTCAGGAAGGTCCCCTGGAGGAAGAAATGGCAACCTGCTCCAGGGTTCTCACCTGAGGAGTCCCACGGGTAAAGGACTGGCAGGCTGCAGTCCATGGGGCCGCAAAGGGCCGGACCCGGCTCAGCAAATGAGCACATCACTGATTAAGATTCACCCCAAGTCCCCTCCTCCCACCACACCCTCTTCCTCTCCGGCTGGTTGTACAGCACCAGTCAACCAACTCCTGCAATTCATCTTAGAATTATACCACACAAGACTATTTCCTACATGTTTGTTTTGTAATTATAGAGAAAACTTAAAGTAATCCAAATCTGTAGAAAAGAATTAGATAAATAACTTAAGGAATATCTATATGTTAAAATACTATTGAGAAGGAGAAAGTTTAATGATATGAGGGAAATTTCATAATATGTCAATATTCAGTGGGAAAAGCAAAATACAAAATTGCATGCCAACAAATACAACCTATACTGAAAGTTCCTTGAGGGCAGAGGCTCATGGCTATTCCTGCAGTGCTTAGTGCCCAGCTAACTGTAGGTTCCCAATAACAATTTGTTAAATAAGTGAAGAAAAAATATTTGTATCAGATATTGACCAAAATGTTGATGTTAACTGTAAACAATGGAATTACAAGTTTTTTCCTTTGTAGTGAAAACAATTTCTACTTTATGTTCTACCCATTCTGCTTTTCATGGGCTTATTAAATATTGCATTAATCAGTACCCTTTAATAAAGGGTTTACTTTCAGAGAATCACACTGTGCAATCCGTAACTAAATATGTCTTCATGAAAAGGAAGCTGTTGATAAAGAGTGATGAAATCCCTGTGACACTACCAGAACTCCTCTAGAAAAGACCCAAAGGTGCCCCTTTCTTCTCTCTTTTGAGGAAATAACATTGATGAGCAGAATACAGAACTCAACATCGAAAGCAAAGAGAAAAGATTATGCCCACTGAATCCACGTGTAAAGGGAAAGTAACAATATCCTTTAACCCATTGCCTGCTTTTCTTCCTGGTCAATAAACAAAAAATAGGCTGCTACAGTTCCCCCATAAGCCAAGCGAATAAATGGTGCCTGATTTTTCTAAAGCTGAATAATAGCCAATAGCAGAGCAAAAGTAAGTGATTAGATAAGCCTCCTGTCACAAGCATATATGGCAGGCAGCTATTCCCTTCTTGTTATACTTCTCCAAACACAATGCCAATTAAAATAGTAACCTTCTATTCTTCCCATGGAGAATGGTCAGGAAGAATTCCCCAAGCTGTAGGGAAACAGGGAGAGAGAAAGCAAGGGAGAGGGAGGGAGGGATCAAGGGAAAGTGGGAGGGAGGGAAGCAAAGAGTGAGAGAGAATCTCCATCTAGGCAGGAGTAGGTTTAAAATAGTCTTTTTAGTCAGCTTGAAAAAATGTCCCCAAACCCAAGAATAATAGCTACTACTTCCTTTTTCCCAAAGAAAGTGCATAGACTTTCACTGTTTTCCATCACCAGCTGAAGTAATTTCCAGTGTGTCCTTCAGGCCTTCCTACTTTCTAATTTCCCTGGGGGTAGCAAAAATCATAGGAAGATTAATCCTGTGTATAGCCTTGCACAGCATAACACTATGTATTAATATAAGGACTAACTGTGCACACTACCAGAATCACACTGGACCAGAGAGTACCTGAAATGATTCACAGCACCCTCACCAAGTAGTATTTAGCATTAGTTCCAACCACATATGAATTTCTATCAAAACCAGCAGCTGCCAAGAAAACGATCTAGCTAAGGACAAATAACCAAACCAAGTGTCTACCTTTTTAATATCAGAAATACTTCTGAGCCTAACGGTCTAACAGATAGTTTTAGTTAAATGTCCCCAAACTCAAGAGACAGCTAGCAGGAATCCTTCCAGCCCCAGCCAGCCCAAACAGTTAAGTACACTTCCTTCTAGCAGCACTGATCACTGTCACCCACCTCTTCCTAGTCATCCTTCTGAAACTCTAATCCTTGTACTTGCTACTAAGTTCCATTCTGTTCCTATATAATAAAAGCAGTAATCATTCTAGATGGGGATCCTTCTCTTGAGAAGACTAACAGGAATGCTTTGAACCGGAAAATCCACAGTAAACTGTAGAACTAAAGCTAAATGAATGAATACATATATTCATCCATTTCCCCTGGAGGAGGGCACGACAACCCACTCCAGTATTCTTGAATCTTTTGGAGAATCCCCATGGAGGAGGAGCCTGGCGGGCTACAGTCCATGGGATAGTAAAGGGTTGGACACGACTGAAGCGATTCCACATGCAACCACAGATTTATGTTTTGGGATTTCATTACGGTTTTTGTCAGAGAAGGTGTCCTGGAAATCTCAGACAATAAATATTGGTATTTACTTTTGAAACACTTGTGGTGTATTCACTCTTCACAGATATGGGATAGGTATTCGTACAGGGATGTATGGTTCACTATGCTGAAATTCCCTACAAATCCGGAGAGGCAGAATTCTGCCTTCGGGCACTTAGCCATTAAAAACGTCTTGTCGGCTAATGTGACAAGGCAGGTGAGAAGTATGGTCTAGAGGGGCAGATTCCACGGAGTGCGCTGGTACCTTTGGCGTTTCTGCAAGTGACCGGCTGTCAAAGTAAAAGCAGTCTAGAACCTGGAAGGGAGACGAGCGCGGCTGGATCACCGGTCCGTACTGTATGCAAATAAGCTTCAGGTGTCTAGCACCACTGCTGAGCCGTGCTGTGCGGGGACAGGCAGAATAGCCTAGTGCAGGTTGGAGCTTTCACTTGGGAAACTACAACGGGATCCGAGCGGACTGTTCGGCGGTCTCTGTAGACAGGGCAGTGATCTATTAAGTAATGGGGCAAGCAAAGAAAGCAGAAATCGGTCGTCTGAGTAAAGAGGAGCAGAAGAGAAAAGTATCACGGATTCACTCTCAGCCAGCAAGCAGAGCAGAAAGTGATCACAAAGACAGAGCAAATCATAACGCGGACGCCGAACAAGGGAGTCTAGTCTGGTCGTCCAGAGGCGGGGGGGGGGGGGGGGGGGCGAGAGTGGACAGCCGCGCGCACTGGGGAAGGGGCGTGAGGCACCCGCGTCCCGTCTGCTCCCTGAACCCCGCGTTCCCGCCACCCTCTCCGCGCCCGCGCGGCTGGATAACCTTCTGCGTGCTCTCCGGCAGCCGAGAAAGCAGCTTTGGCTCTCCTGGGACTGCGAGGCGCCCTCCTGCCACCGGCTCATCCTCCGTTGGGGGAAAGCCTAACGCGTGAGGCTGGGGTGTGTGAGTGAGAGAGTTATGCCAAGGGCTCCTGGACCTCCGACCTCTCCAGACCAGGCCCGCGCGCCCTGGGGCGAGCTCGGGCAGGTGCGTCCGGACCCGCGCTCACACCCCTCCGGCCGCAGCCAGAGAACTACCCGGGCAACGGCGCCGCTGAGTCCCGGATGTGGTTGCTAGGGCCGCAGTGGGCGGGGAGGGGCCCGCCCCGGAGAGCGGCCCTCGCGGGAGGTGCGCCGGCACCATCGAGACGTGGCCGGGCGGCCAGATTGAGGGAGAGAGAGGCCGTCCAGGGCCACGGACCAGCTGCTTCCGGTCCCTCACTTCCGGCTCCGCCGCTCCGGGTGCGGAGGCCGTGGGCGGGTCCGAGTGTCCTTAGGCGGGTGCGTGTGAGGCTGTGGCAGTTGCAGTTGCCTTCGCCCCGGAGGAGCCGAGGTGCGTGGCGGGAGGGGAAGAAGGAAGGGGCCGCGGTCGCGTTTGCGCTCACTCCTGGCCAGGGCCGCGGCGACTCCAGGGAGCAGGGCAGGGCTAACCCTCGACGTGAGGCTGCCGGCTTCCCTGCAGACGCTGAGGGCGGAGCCGCCGGCCGCGAGGGAGGCGGGGGAGGGCTGCCGGGCGGCGGGTGCCGGGCCGGACGCGCTGCCTCCGGGGCTCGCTGTTCCGTGCTTCCGCAGGGCGCTCTGTCCTTAGGCTGCGTGTGCCGTCGCGCTGTACCGAGGTGCTCGGCCTTGGGCTTCTGCCCCTTCGTCCCTCTTGTCACCTGAGTGTGCCCGAAACCCCCGGGTGGAGAGGAGGACCGGGCCTCCCAGCGGGGCCCCTCCCGGTGTGAGTTCGTTGCGTGGGGAAAGGGATTGCAGGATCCAGGTCTTTCCGACCTGAGTCTCCGAGGGGGCGGCCCTCGGGTTTGGCGGCCAGCCTGCACCGGGCGCCTCCTCTCTCCCGCAGCGATGGTCCCTGCTAGAGGCTCCTCCGGCGGCGGTGCAGGGAGGAGCCTTGCCTAGGAAACGTCCCAAGCCTGACTGTGCTGGCGAGGACGTCCAAGGAATGCTGGAGTTTGGGAAGGAAGTGTGCTGTCGTCTCGTCCGTTCCTCTTTGCCGAGTTACTACTGTTGACGTGTCTAGGAAAAAGGAAAGAGGTTGTTGTTGCTTTTTTTTTTTTTTAAGAACAGTTTCTAGACGCTTTTCCCTTTTACTTTATTATTACTTCCTTTGTGTTCCTATCCGCCCTCTTGAGTCCTTTGATCTCAAAAAGTTTGTAGTTTCCACTTCTGCACATCCTTTTAACCACCCCCTTTTAGGATTTGTCCCCCTCCCTTCCTTTTCTCCTAGATTAAAGCATGTAATTTCTCTAAATCGGTTCTTAAGGAAGAGAAAGATGGAAGGTTTGAAGGACTTTTGTTAAACTTGTGCTTTCACCTGGCAAAAGTGGCAGGTGTGTGTGTGTTCCCGTGTGCTGTTTAATTAACCTCACCGGTGTGGGAATGTGCACAAGAATTGGTTATGTTAAATCCTTCCTGTGTTAAGGCTGCAGGAGTTGGCCGTTTTATTGCTGCTCTTTCGATTTGAAGACTACAGATTACACGTCAGTACTGTTTTAATCCCACTTTTGTTTTCCCTTGGTCAACCCTCCCTCCCAGCCTCCGAGTCTAACACTCCTTAGCCGAGAAAACAGCAAATATTTCTAATCTGATTTTATTTTTTGGATTAAAATCTCTGCCTCACTTACTTTCCTTCTTTTTCAAATTGATAAATTAGTTTGCCTAAATCCTGGGTCATGCTTTAGGGAGTCCACGGTCTGTGACTTTCAGGGGACTTCCTCATCCCCACCCCCGATAGTTCTCTTTTGTGAGTAAGTTAGTATCTTTCCAAACTTAATGTAAGTTTAGAGTGCATGTTGAAATTTGCTGATTTGATGAAGTGTTTGTTGGTCAAGGGTTGACCTTCTAAAATGTTTAACAGCTATTTTATAGAATGTTTAAACTTGAAGAGAACTATACAGCTCATCTTAGTCCACATAGAGTGACTAGTGTCTTCTGAAAAATTAATTTTCCTTGTATCTAGCATCCTTCCTTGGGGGGCGACAGAAAACATAACTTTATAAAAAAAAATCAATCATGCTAAATACGTTTCCTTCTAAG
The DNA here is from genome assembly GCF_049115385.1 of Moschus berezovskii. Classification (NCBI taxonomy): domain Eukaryota; kingdom Metazoa; phylum Chordata; class Mammalia; order Artiodactyla; family Moschidae; genus Moschus; species Moschus berezovskii. The sequence continues at coordinate 7,348,999 of NC_142478.1, read as the reverse complement.
GTAATGAGGAAGCCAGAAGATTGATATCTGACATCATAACATTTGTTTGCTTACTGTGTGCCAGGCATTATGCTAAGTACTTTATGTGATTATCTCATCTCATCTAATCCTCAAAGCAGCCTTATAACTTGGCTAAACTTTTCATTTTTGTAGATTAAGAGGGCTTCTCAGGTGGTACAGTGGTAAATAATCCACCTGCCAGTGCAGGAGATGTAATAGACAGAATGCCGAGGTTGGAAAGATCCCCTGGCAGAGGGCATGGCAACCCACACCAGTATTTCTGCCTGGAGAATGCCATGGAGAGAGAAGCCTGGTGGGCTACAGTCCATGGGGTTGCAAAGAGTCGGACACGACTGAGTGAGCACGCACACACAGATAAAGAAATTGGAACTAAACGATTAACTGAAGCGAATCTGCTTAGAATTACACTGGTGGAGGCAGGATTGAAGCTGGGTTCTCTGAATCCAGACTGAGCTACCGAATCGAGACAACTGCTACTCCAGACTGCGTCTCGCATATTTTCTTTACATCTTTTTTGGTACAAGTTGGAGGTATCTCACCTGATTTTCTCTCAGACATTAGGAAGGCCTCTTCCTTTGTTAATTTTCAATAATTGAACACCTGATTTCATATCACATCAAAAAGTATGACAAAAAGAAATGAATTTGGAGGAGGCCTATGGAGTGTTATTTGATAGTTTTCCTACAGGGTAGACCCAAATCTGTGTGTGTGTGTGTGAGGTGACATGAGGAGTGGAAAATGTGAAAATACAGGCTTTAAGTCATAGACTTGGCATTGTAAGAGTCTGGAGGTATAAATACATTCCAGAATGATGAATTTGGGAAGGGATAAGGAATAAATTCAGGATGGAGTAAGCACATTGAATAGGGAATTTAAGAGAATATGGTTATGGATGAAAAACTAATGATATATGTACAGACTGGAAAGAGTAGTTCCACAAAATATGGATGACGATGACTTAGGGACTGTAACGGTCTAAAAGTCAGATATTCACCAGCCTTAGTCCTAGGAAGTATGAAAAAAAGGACTATAAAACAAAGGAACTTGAAAATAGTCTGTTCTCTTTAGTGTCTCCTAACTTAAGCCAGTCATGGAGGCCACTGAATAGCTCTTACAAAGCCTCAGCTGTTCTCTACAAAAGTACACATTTTCGTTTTCTCTTTCCTGTGTAACTTTCTCTTTCGTCTTTCTTCCATTACTTCTAAACTTTTGCCTTAAAATAGTTTTAGGCAGGTATTGCTGGAAATTGCTCAAATGTTTTGTGAACATTTGGTAGCATCTCTGCCATATTATCATCTGAGAGTTTTTGATTCATTTTTTGTGTATCTATGTGGCATTGGACTCGCAGCTCCTTGATGTTCAGGCTTGATCCTTTTTGATCCTTTGGGAGAACTGTGACACCACTGTCTTTGAAGCAGAATCGTAAGAATGACAGAATTGGTGGTGAGACCTAAATCATCTAGAGGAAGGAAGCTGCCAGCTCCAACGTTCTGCCAACATGAGATCGTGTGTTAGAGCAAGGTTTCCAAACTTTTCTGCCTCATGGCACACATAAAATGATTATTTGTATGGCAGACTCCCTGGCTCCCTGAAAGCTGAGGGGGCCAGGGAGTGGTGGGGGTGTCCGTATTTCAGCACATCCCTAATTCATTCTTGGCACATTGGTTGGAAAAGCTTTGTCCAAGAGAAGAGGAATATGGTATTCTGATAAAATACTTTGTGAAGTACCTGATATGGGATGGACCAGGAATTCACATCCCAGGTAGAAAGAGTCCCTGGGGGTTAAGCCAGGGGAATGTAACCTCTCGGATGGCTCTGTGTGTGGTTTCAGAGCTCTAGGATAGCACCAGGATATAGAAGTCCATAACAGGCTAGGCATGATGCTTTATGGATGCTTTATGTGTTTTAGGTATTCTTATTTCTCTTAAAGAAACAGGTGTAGAAACCAGCAGAAGTAATTAGTCCAAAGAAACAGGTGTAGAAACCAGCAGAAGTAATTCGTCCAACTAATTGGATTAATTAAAGGAGACTCACAAAGTTACTTGACTCCAAAGCATGTACTCTTTTTCACTTCAGTAACTAAATGATTTTGTGACATTGCGGTTTCTAGTTAAAGTTTGAGACCTTGGTGGCAGAGGGTGTTGGTGGTGAAAGGGAGATAAGCAAGAGGACTGCTGCTAAGTCACTTCAGTCGTGTCCGACTCTGTGCGACCCCATAAACGGCAGCCCACCAGGCTCCACCGTCCCTGGGATTCTGAAGGCAAGAACACTGGAGTGGGCTGCCATTTCCTTCTCCAATGTGTGAAAGTGAAAAGTGAAAGTGAAGTCACTCAGTCGTGTCTGACTAGTAGCGACCCCATGGACTGCAGCCCACCAGGCTCCTCTGTCCATGCGATTTTCTAAGCAAGAGTACAGGAGTGGCTTGCCATTGCCTTCTCCGAAGCAAGAGGACTATTAGGACTATTAAGTGTTTATTTTTGGCAGCCTTGAAGTGGAGTTCTAGAGCTGATGGCTTTCTCATAGGGTTTCCAAAGGGATGGGGATGGGGATGGGGGAGAAGAGAACTGTGATAAAACTCAGAGTGACTGGAGCCACTGGTGCTCCTGCTAACAAAAGGCTAAAAATGAAGAGCCCCTTCATGTTTGAATAAATGTAACTTGTAGATTGTTTCTTAAAGGTACGTTTATAGATTATTTTTGTTTTTTTTTCTGTATTTCCTCATTTTTTTGTACAGTGTATTATTTTAAAATTAAGCGTATTTTCAGCTTTACAACTCAGATATATTCTTGAAATAAAAGTTCAAATAATAAGCAAATGGATTGGAAGCTTCTACTTCTTTAAGCCCTTTATCCCTCACACCTGCTGTCAGTTAATTCACAAAGTAGATGTTGGGAATTAGAGGAAATTCATGAGAAAGCTCTAAACTGCTGCTGTCTGACAGAGTAGCCACTTGCCACATGTGGCTGTTTAAATTAGTTAAGATAAAATAGGACGGCTAGTCTCCACTTGATTGCCCAGCGCAGGTGTTGAATATTTCCGAAGACATTGGCCAGCCCTGCTAAAACTTTAAAATACTATATAGTTGGTGACATAATAAATATACCATTGAAGTAAGATTTTTTAAAATGTCTGTTTCCCATGCCGTGTAGTTTTTGTTTTAGCTGATGAAATACTACTGCCATGTTTTTTCTCAGCTTTTTGTTTTAACTAAATCCAGATGGTCAGAGTCTAATATTTTCCTTGGATGTTTGGGGATTATGGTTAGCTGCTTTTCTAGGATAAAGATATCAGCTTTTCTAAGGAGGTGAGTGTTTTCTATCTTCTCTGGGCTCTAGATCTGTATATCTTACTTTAAGTTGGCACCTCTCTGGAATATATTAAAGATATCTCATATACAAGGTCTGAAACTAAACTGGTCGCTCCCTCACTCCCAGCCCCCCGCCCCAGTGTTTTCCTCTTTCTTTGTTTTTTATGTTAGTGAATGACTCCATATCTTTCCAGTTGGAAAATCCAGGAAAGTAGGAGTGAACCTTATTCACTCCCTCTCCCTGGCGTGTCCCGTCTGTCAGCAGGTTTTCATTAGTCTTACTTTCTGAGTATCTCTTCAGTCTGCCTCGTGTTTCCCGTCTCCACCACCACCACCACCACTTTACTTTGTTACCACGATCTCGCCTGAGATTGCCACAGCAGCACACAGCAGCCTTCTTTCTTGTTTACCCACTTCTCCTTCAGATCATCTTTAACCCATTATCCATCCTCAAGGCACAGTGATTTATTTTGAAACGCACATCTGATTGTCAACTCTTCCCTCCTCCGTCCCAGTCTTTTTATGGCTTCTCATTGCTTTTTGGATAAAAACAAGACTCCTTACCGGCCTTAGGCCTCAGCTGTAGCTCTGCGTCTCACCCGTGCGGGCCTTCACCAGTCCTTTGCGCTCGTCTTGCTCTTGCGTTACACGGCTTTGGCACATGCTTCTCTCCCTGTCTAGACCACTCTTTCTTTACTTTCGTTTTACTTGGTGGCTTCCAACTATCCTCAACACCTCAACTGACGTTTTGCTTCTTTAGGACATAATCTAACCTGGCCGATGAGACAGCAACAATGTACATTTACCACAGTTGCAGTCTACTTTTATACGTGTGATTGTATGGTTGTCTTTCTCTTCCACTCTCTCCATGTCCATGCAGACAGGGACCACGGACCTGTCTCAGTTCCTGACACCTAAATAGTGATTGAATTTCCAAGTTGATAGTATGAAAGATTGCAGTTCATGGAGTTTTCTAATATAGGATTTTAAATATAAATATTTATAAATATAACAGATTGCTAGTTATATTGTTTTTTCCAAGTGCATGAAAATAAATTAATAGCATAAGTTTGTATTAATATTAACAAAACAGTACATATTATGTAATAAGACTATAGCACAATATTCTTTATTTTATAATAAACATTTTAGAATAGTTTTAGACTAACAGTTATTGTAGAAATAGTGTGCAGATTCCTATGTACACTATTCCCAGTTTCCCACATGATTAGCATATTACATTAGTGTGGCACATTTGTCGCAATTCATGAACCAGTATTTATACATTATTAATATCGTATGTTGAGATTGCCTCAGTTTTCTCCTAATGTACTTCTTCTATCCCAGGATTCCATCCTGGAAGAAATCCACAGTTTAGTTGTCATTTGTCCTCCTTTAACACTTTCTCGCGAGGACGCCTCATTTTTGATGACAGGTTGATAGTTTTGAGGATATCAGGTCAGGTGACTGCAGTGCTGCCTGCCTGCTCAGTCCCTTCAGTCGTGTCTGACTCTCTGCGGTCCCACGGACCGTGGCCTGCCAGGCTCCACTGTCCATGGGATTCTCCAGGCAAGGATACAGGAGCAGGTGATTGTAGATTGTCCCTCAGTTGGGGTTTGTGTGATTCTTTTTTCTCATTATTCAACTGGGTAATGTGTCTTGGGGAGAAAGACCACTGAGGTGGATCAAGAGTAGATACTGTCAATCTGCCTCCCATTGTTGATGGTAACTTTGGTCACCTGGCTTTTGACAGTGTCAAGTCTGTACGTTGTAGTTACCCCCTGCTTTGTATATTGTACTTTTTGGAAGAAAGTCATTATATGAAATGCACTCTTAATGTGTGGGGTATTATGTTCTACCTCCTTAACAGTGGTATGTACATAAATTTTGGGGGATTTTTCTGCAAAGGAGATTTGCCTCTTTTCTCATATTTATTTATTCAATCAATTATTTACATCAGTATTGATTGACCCTTGGGTATTTTATACTTTGCATAAAATCCAGTCTTACTTTGTACGGTAATATAGTATATATTCCAGTATTTATTAATTTTGTTGCTCAGATTGTTCCAGCTCTGGCCTTTGGAAGCTTCTTCAGTTGGTTCTTATATTCTTTTGAGATTTTGTTGTTGTTGTTCTGTTCTGGTGGGGTTTATAAAAAAAGCACTTTCTTCCTTTCCAGCAGTACAAGATGCTCCAGGCTCATCTTCTATATATCCCGCCGCAGTTCCAGAATCAGCCATTTCTCCAAGGAGCTCTGTTGCCCTTTATTGGAGAATGGTATTAGAGACCAGGATCTGGGCACTATGTGTGCTCACTGTTGCTAGGGTTGCTTTTAAGAAATTCACACTAACTCATGTAAACACACATGTCTAGCACAAGCTGGAATCAAGATTGCCAGGAGAAATATCAATAATCTCAGATATGCAGATGATACACCCTTATGGCAGAAAGTGAAGAGGAACTCAAAAGCCTCTTGATGAAAGTGAAAAAGGAGAGTGAAAAAGTTGCCTTGAAGCTCAACATTCAGAAGACAAAGATCATGGCATCTGGTCCCATCACTTCATGGCAAATAGATGGGGAAAAAGTGGAAACAGTGTCAGACTTTATTTTTTGGGGCTCCAAAATCACTGCAGATGCTGACTGCAGCCATGAAATTAAAAGATGCTTACTCCTTGGAAGGAAAGTTATGACCAACCTAGATAGCATATTAAAAAGTAGAGACATTACTTTGCCAACAAAGGTGCGTCTAGTCAAGGCTATGGTTTTTCCCGTGGTCATGTATGGATGTGAGAATTGGACTGTGAAAAAAGCTGATCGCCAAAGAATTGATGCTTTTGAACTGTGGTGTTGGAGAAGACTCTTCGAGAGTCCCTTGGACTGCAAGGAGATCCAACCAGTCCATTCTTAAGGAGATCAATCCTGGGTGTTCATTGGAAGGACTGACGTTGAAGCTGAAACTTCAATACTCTGGCCACCTCATGCAAAAAGTTGACTCGTTGGAAAAGACTGATTCTGGGAGGGATTGGGGGCAGGAGGAGAAGGGGACGACAGAGGATGATAGGGTTGGATGGTATCACCGACTCGATGGACATGAGTTTGAGTGAACTCCGGGAGTTGGTGATGGACAGGGAGGCCTGGCGTGCTGTGATTCATGGGGTCGCAAAGAGTCGGACACGACTGAGCGACTGAACTGAACTGATTCTTAGATTATTTACTCTGAGTTTTTTCCCATTGAAAAAATTACCTGAATATTGAGGGGTTTATTTTATATGGTTTTGGAAATTAATAACAGAACTAAAGGAACTCTCCAATTCTCTTGCTTCTCTTCACTGCTAATGTTCTGGACCTTAGTAGCCATCTGTGAAGAATGAGGCCACAGTACTTTGAATAATTGAGAGTTTATTTACAACTAGTTTTCAGGGAGTAATTTAGCTTTGAGTCTTATCTTTTGACTTCTCATCAGTTTCTCTGTAACACAGTCTGAATGGGGCAAATAAAAAGACTTCTCCAAACCGTTAATTTTGTCACTTGGTTAGAAGTTGGTGATAATGATGAGGATGAAAATAGTTGAATATCTGTTATGTTGATTTTTTAAATTGTTCCTCATTACTGTATATAATTGAGAATTAACTATATTTTGTCATAGTTTTCTACTTTTGAATTGTCTAGACCGATGTGTTTTTCTTAATGAGCAACATGAACTGAATTTATTAGTACCTAAAGGGACTAATGTGTGTCTAACAACATAGCTTTTACAGATACCAGATAGTTGTTGACATAAAGACAGCAGTGTAACGTAAATGATGTTTTTAATCTTATTTGATTATTCTACTTATGAAAGAAAGTATGAACATATTGTATGGTAAACCACTTTGAATTCAGCATCATTTGCTTTGACTGTTCCCTTCCGTCGCTCAGTCGTGTCTGACTCTTTGGGACCCCGTGGACTGTAGCCTACCAGGCTTCTCCGTCCATGGGATTCTCCAGGCAAGAATACTGGAATGGGTTACCGTTTCCTTCTCCAGGGGATCTTCCCGACCCAGGGATCGAACCCGGGTCTCCCGCATTGGAGGCAGACGCTTTAACCTCTGAGCCACCAGGGAAGCCCCTGCGTTGACTGTAGGGAAAAGGATTTTCCTCGGAGGTTAAGGACGCTGTGGTCTTTAAAAAAAAAACTTACTATTTTAGATTGTTTTGACTAAGAAAACTAATTTTTTAGCTTTATAATTTTTTTATTGTAAACCAGTCAGTGCAACTTGTAGATTAATACTGAATTATGAAATAAAAACAAATCTTAACCATTCTCTTCTTATTTATCCACGAACAAAAAAAGATAGACGTTTCAGTAGATTCTATCTAGAGCAAAAGAAATAGAGCCACTTTCTTGTAATCAGTAACCAGTCTCTGAAATCAGTGATATACTGTCTGCTGCTGTCAGTCGCGTCTGACTCTGTGCAACCCCATAGATGGCAGCCCACCAGGCTCCCCCATCCCTGGGATTCTCCAGGCAAGAACACTGGAGTGGGTTGCCATTTCCTTCTCCAGTGCATGAAAGTGAAAAGTGAAAGTGAAGTGGCTCAGTCGTGTCCGACTCTTTGCGACCCCATGGACTGTAGCCTACCACGCTCCTCCGTCCATGGGATTCTCCAGGCTAGAGTACTGGAGTAGGTTGCCATTGCCTTCTCCGATGCTCTGTCTAGAGAAGTTAAAGCAAGTTCAGACAAAGCAAGCCCAGGTTTTGCTACTGATTGCCCTCAATTTTCTGTTACCTACCTTACTAGCATTGTCCTTAAGTTCCAGCAGAACTCCTTCATAATTATTTATACTTCTCCAACTATTCCACTAACGTAACCTACAAAGAATAACTCTTCAGATAGTTCTGTGGAGACTCATATTTCATCATAAAAATTCAAGAAGTTTCTTTGATGGCTTGTGTGTATTTTATTCAAGTGAATTTTGTTTTAGATTCCATGATAGCATACTTATTTTCATTCCAAAAATGTAAATTCTCATTCCACTGTGCTGTGCTGTTTATCCTGCTTGTGTCTGCCATGCTTATATTTGCTTTCCTGTGCCTTGAGCGTACCGTTTCAGATGCCCTGTGATATGTGAGTACCTTAATTTGAAATGTTCATGTTATAATTTCTGTTCAACTTTCTTTCTTTAGTATTATACTTCTATATCTCTACCTCCTCAACGTCATGGCGGTTGTAAATGCAGTTTTTTCTTTTCTGGTATCCATGGAGCCTTGTGTTTCTTTTTATCTTCCAGAGTCCTGGCAGATCTCTGCCTTCCTGTCCTCTTTTCCTGGGTCCTGAGAAAGATCCTCAATACATTTAACACTTGTCGGATATTGAATTCTCCCTCATTAAACTCTCCTGCATTGGGACAGGTCCTTTACCGCTGAGCCATCAGGAAAGCTCAGATAGAGAACTGGTCTATTCAGTTTGTAGAAAACAAAATGTGATTGTGATAATAAATTAAAAGCAACTCCAAACAGTGGATGAAGTATAAATTTTATGTAACATTAATTATATATTTTTACAGATGCTAATTAATAATTCACGTTATAGGTCATTGGTTCTTATACTCATTAGTTAATGAATACTTCTGGCCAGTTTATAGAAGTAGAGCCCCAGAGATGACAAGATACTTTTGGCGTCCAGTATAAACCAGGCTGTGAAGCTTCAACACTGATGGTAGTTTTGAAATAATTATTTATCATTTTATTTTGAGGATCACAGTTAAAGATAACTTTAAATTCATATAAAGATCAGAAAACATGTATCTTAAACAGCACGTATTGCAAGTCACTCCCCCCCCCATAATCGTAAGTTTTATTCTTTCTTCTAGCTTTTTTGAGATATAATTGACATAAAGCACTGTATAAGCTTAAGGTGTACAGCATAATGATTTGATTTACATGCATCATAAAGTGATTGTCACAGCAAGTTTAGTGAATGTCATTATTTTTCAATCTTGTCATTCCCAGTGTTGCCAGTTATTAAAGTTACGAACAAATTAACTTCTAAAACTGTGAAGGTTGGAACATTTAAATAATATGAACAAAACACAGACGTAGTACCTATCTCTGTAATTCTCAGAAATTTGATTCCCCCTTTCCCTATCTGCCAGGAGTTTTTTTTGATACTTAGCAGTTTATTATATATTAATAATAAAGGATATGGTAAAGGACACAGAGAGATAGCCGGACGAAGTGATCTATTGGACAAGATCTGGAATGATTCTGAGACGAGGAGCTTCTGTCCCTGTGAGTTAGGGTGTCCTGTGACTGCAGGACATGGCTGTGCTCACCACGGAGTCTCTGCAGACCGCCTGGCTCAGGGATGTTTGTGGAGACCTCCCCACCAGGTCATTCTCACTTGTTAACTCAGTCTGTCTCCTCTCGCCTCTGAGAGTGGCAGACTTCTACCCGTGGCGTGGTCGTTCCGGTAACCAGCCCCCCTTCTAAAGCTATTGTTTGGTCTTTTGAGCTCCCTGATAATGATATATTTTCCTATTTGGTGCTGCTGGTTCATACACAGGAGCAGATGATAACTCCTGAAAGTAGCGGACAGCAAAAATGAACTCCCCTAACTTTCTTCTGTTTTCCATTCCATGCGTCACTATTTCTGCGGGTTCCTTCCTTCTTTCGTTCTTTCCTCTGTGGAAGAGATTTCCTCCTTCTATCTGAGGGTAATTCCTCTAACTTTGCTCAGACTTCTTTACTGTTCTTTTTTTTTTAATATAATTTTTATTTAATAAATAGTACAAAGCACAATGCCATTTACTGTTCTTAAAAAGCTTTTATTTTGATCTGATTTTAGACTTGCAAAAATTGTAGTTTCCTTATACTTCTTACCTTCTTCCCCTGATGCTCACATGACCGTAACATAATTATCAAGAATAGGAAACTAACGTTGGTATAATATTATTAACTAAACTACAGCCGTTATCAGAGTTTCACCAAATTTTCAACTGACTGTCCTTTTTCAGGATCCTGTCTAGGAACCCGCATTGAAATTAGTCGTTTCTCCAAAGTCTCTTTCAATATGGACATTTCTCACACTTTCCTAGTCTTTCATGACCATGTCACTTTTGAAAAGTACTGGTTAAGTATCTCCTAGAATTTTCCTCAGTTTGGGTTTGTCCAGTGTTTTCTCATCATTAGACTGAACTTACGCATTTAGGGGACGAATACTGCAAAAATGACGTTGTCCTTCTCAGCGCAGCATCTTAAGGATTATGCTCTTGGTATGTCTTAATACTGGTGATTACTTAATCACTTTGAGAGAGATCTGCTGAGTTTCTTCACTGTGAACTATGAGTTCTACATTTACTGTCGTTCTTTTTTCAGTTGAGTACGTTATAGGAGACACTTGCAGATTAGGTAAATTCTGTTTCTCCTCAAACTTTTGCCCTTTTATTTTAACATCCGTCTGCAACACTTTAACTACTGTGATGTTTGCCTGGTGGGGATTTCTGGTTTTCTCTCTTCTGTGCTTATTAATGGAAATTCTTGTGTGAAGAACTGTCACTTTACCCCATTTATATTTGATTATTTTTTATATCAGTGTGGACTCATTAGTATTTGTTTCATTACGTGAGTTCAAATCTAGAGCGACTGAACTGAACTGGACTATCATTATTTGCTTTGTTGCTCAAGATGTCCCAGCAGTGGCCTTTAGGGATTCCTTCAGGTTGGGTCCTTTCCTCTTTTGGCAACTCCCCTTCTTTTACTGAATTTTTTTCTTATTTCTGACCCCAGATAATGTCCCAGGCTCATCTTGTCTTTTCCTTATCCCAGGCTTGGAATCGTCCGCTTTTCCTTAAGAATGATGGTTCCTTTTATTGGAAAACAGTGTTCAGGGACGAGGATCTGAGTGCCAGATGTCCTCGTCGTTACACTGCTTCTAGGTCTGCTCCGGGGACGAAGCTCGGAGACCAGTACATACGTGCATATGTGTGTGTGTAACACGCATACACACATACATGCACATGTATATAAAACAATACTGATAACCATTTCCAGTCCAATACAGCAGTGCTTATTTAGCATTTCTCCTTTCTTTGTAAGTTTTTCTCCAACAGTGAGACGCTTAAGTTTTTAGTACCTACATTCTATTCACGTATTTGTTCTGTTCTGTTACACACATAAGGTAGTGTAAGAGTTACTAACCTATACCCCTGTGAGAAATACTGTATTAGTAGGATTTGTATATAATTCACTTTGTCTTTAGCCTCAGGATCTTCTTTTCGCCTGCCTTTCCTCTCTCTCCGCCCCCATTCCTCCCCTCCCCTTCCTTCACTTTCTGCTCCTCCTCCTCCCTTTGTCCATTCTCGCCTCCCCCTTCCGTTTCCTGGGTTATTCTTTTTTAGTACAGTTAGTTTATTTGTTATGATTTTATGCCATTGAATTTCTCTCAAAATTACTATGGTTTTAAGAGTCAGAATTATTTAAAACTAAATATTCAAAGGACTGTCACTTGTTCCTTATTCCTGCTACCCTGTTCCCATTTCCTAGTTGTTCGCACTCCTTTCTCACCTATTCCCTGTAGGTAACCTACCTTCTTAGTTTATGGTTTGTTCTTGTATTTTTCTTCCAGTGAGCAGAAGCATGTATTTTCATGTATCCTTTCTGTTCTTACATTGAGACAGCGTATCTATAGGTACTTTTGAACTTTGCTTTTTTTGACTTATCACTGTGTCTTGGAAATTACTGCATATCAGAGAGATCTTCATTTTTTTCAACAGTTGTACAGTACTCCATTGTCTGAATGTGTCATAGTTTAGTCAATCACTTTCCTATATGTAGACATTTAGGTACCTTTCCCCCAATACTTTACATTTATGAAGAATGCGGCAGTGTGTATATAGTTTTATGTTGCTGGTGATGTATTCCCAGGATGTATTCCTAGAAATGGACTTCTGGGTTCAAAAGTAAGTGCGCGTGTGATTTTGTTAGGCATTACCAAAGTTCCCTCCAGAATGAATGTACAAATTTGTGTTCCCCTCAGCAGCGTATGTGAGTGCTTGTTTCCTCACATCCTTAGCGACAGAGTGTTAAAAGTTTGCTTATCTAATAGATGAGAAATGGTATCTCAGTGTTGTTTTAACCTGAATTTCTCTAGCATGAGTGAATTTGATCATTTTTTATATTTTAGAGGCTATTTTAATCTTTTTTTGTGAATTGTCTGTTCGTGTCTTTTTCCTTCTTTCTGGTTTTTTGTTTTCTTCCCTTTGTTTTTAAGAGTTCTTTATGTTAGGACCATTAACCTATTGTAGCATATGTTATAAATATTTCCCTAGTTTTTCAGTTGTCTTTTTGTCTAACACTTATGTTATTCAGTTTTAAAATTCTTAGTCAAATTTATCCATTTTTAAAATTGTCTCTGGATTCTTAGAATTAGAGAATTTAAAGTACAATTCATGTATGTTTTCTTTTAGCAATTTATTTGAGTTTTCATTTTTTTATATCTAGATTCCGAATTCATTTGGAGTTTATTCTTGTCTGTGGTGTGAAATATGGATCTAATTTTGTGTTTTTCCAAATACCTAATTTTCCTGGTATTATTTATTGGGAAGTCCATTTGTAATTAAGTGATTTAAGATGTCACCTTTGTTATATATTAAATTTTTGTGTGTATATGGTCTAACTTGGCTTTTTATTCTGGTCTCTTTGTTTATTCTTGTGCTACTGCCATACTGCTTTAATTATAGGTGTTTTATGGGATATTTTAATGTTTGACAAATTTAGTCCTCTTGTGATTTTCCTTTTTCATTGTTTTCCTGGTTGCTATTGCATGTTTGATTTTTCTGTATCAACTGTATTGTAACTTGTCTAACTGTATAATTTAACTTGTTATATATTTTTCTTGTATTGCATTGAATTTGTAAATTAAGTAAGGAAGAAATGACTTCTTTTAATATCGTCCTAGGCTTCCCTGATAGCTCAGTGGTAAAGAACCTGCCTGCAATGCAAGAGATGTGGGTTCAATCCCTGGGTCAGGAAGATTCCCTGGAGAAGGACATAGCAACCCACTCCAGTATTCTTGCCGGGAAAATCCCATGGACAGAGGAGCCTGGAGGGCTGCAGTCCATGGAGTTGCAAAAACCTGGACACAACTGAAGTGACTGCCAGCACATACAGCAGCATCATAGCTAAGAATACGATATGTCTTTTTGTTTGCTCAGTCTTTAGGGTCTTATCAGTTACGTGTAAACGTTTTTTTCATGTAGACTTTATACGTTGTTTAATTTATTTGTAAGTTATTTAATCTTCTTTCTTGTTATCGTAAATAGGAGTTTTCTCTGCCGTTAAGTCCTGATTATTGCTTTTCAATATTATTTCAAAAATTATCTGTTTTATGTACAGTAGTGTGTATATGTCAACCCCAAACTCCTTTTGTATGTTAATTTTACATCCTACTTTTTCATTAAAGTCTTCTATTTTTTACTTAGTTTTAGCATTGACTTTTTGGAGTTTTTTAGGTGTACTATTATATGATCTGCAAAACGAAATGTTTACTTCTTTACCTGTCTTATAATTTTTCTTATCTCCTTGGATTGGCTAATACCTCTAGTTCAGTGTTGAATAGTAGCAGAGATGGTGGGTTTTTGCATTGTTTCTATTCTTATTGGAAATGCCTCTGTTATTTATTAAATAAGATAATGGTTGTAGGATTAAAGCCTGTATCGTGTTGAAGATGTCGCCCTTAATTCCTTCTTCCTTAATTATTGAATTGTGAATGGGTGTTGAATTCTGTCAGTAGATTTCTCATCTGTGTAGAAAACCATGTTTTTCAGCTTATATTAATGAATATATTATATATTAAAAGATTTTAATTGAACAGTCTTGCATTCCTGGGATAGATCACTCTTGTTTATATTGTATTATTTTCTTAATGTAGTACTGGATCCAGTTGGCAAGCAGTAAAATTGCTTAAAGAAGGAAACGGCAACCCACTCTGGTATTCTTGCCTGGGAAATCTCATGGTCAGAGGAGACTGGAGGGCTACAGTCCATGGGGTCAAAAAGAGTCAGATATGACTGAGTGACTGAGCATGCACAAAAATTGTTCCCTCCATTGTATTTCATGAGTTTTTTTGTTTCTCTGCATTGTAGTACCTGATGTGCTGTTTTGTACTTATTTATCTATCTCCTTGATTAGATTCATCTGTGGGGCATTGGTTCTTTTACACTGTCAGATAAGAAGTTCAGTTCAGTTCAGTCGCTCAGTCATTTCTGACTCTCTGCGACCCCATGAATCACAGCACGCCAGGCCTCCCTGTCCATCACCAACTCCCGGAGTTCACTCCAACTCATGTCCATCGAGTCGGTGATGCCATCCAGCCATCTCATTCTCTGTCGTCCCCGTCTCCTCCCGCCCCCAACCTTTCCCAGCATCAGAGTCTTTTCCAGTGAGTCAACTCGTCGCATGAGGTGGCCAAAGTATTGCAGTTTCAGCTTTAGCATCAGTCCTTCCAGTGAACACCCAGGATCGATCTCCCTTAGAATGGACTGGTTGGATCTCCTTGCGGTACAAGGGACTCTCAAGAGTCTTCTCCAACACCACAGTTCAAAAGCATCAATTCTTCGGCGATCAGCTTTCTTCACAGTCCAACTCTGACATCCATACATGACCACAGGAAAAACCATTGCCTTGACTAGACTGACCTTTGTTGGCAAAGTAATGTCTCTGCTTTTTAATATATTATCAAGGTTGGTCATAACTTTCCTTCCAAGGAGTAAGCGTCTTTTAATTTCAGGCCCTTGTATAAAATGGTACAGTGTTTGTATCTAACCTATGCACATATTCCCATATACTTTAATCTCTAAATTACCTGTAATACGTTGTTATTGTTCAGTCGCTAAGTTGTGTCTGACTCTTTGTGACCCCATGAACTGCAGCATGCCAGGCTTCTAATATGTACTTAATGTGTACATATGTATATAATATGTACACGTTTGTAGTATATAATGTAATGCAAAGGTAAATGCTGTGTAAATAGTTGCTGGTGTATGGCAAATTCAAGTTTTGCTTTTTGGAACTTTCTGAAGGGTTTTTTTTTTTTTTCAATCTTTGTTTGAACCTGCAGCTGTGGAGGACTAACTACTCTTTTAGCTTGAATTTGATTTTACTTTTCCATCTCCTTATTGTTGTTGTTCAGTAACTAAGTCGTGTCTGACTCTTTGAGACACCATGAGCTGCAACACATCAGGCTTCCGTGTCCTTCACTATCTCCTGAAGTTTGTTGAAACTCATGTCCATTGAGTCAGTGATGTCATCCATCCATCTTGTCCTCTGTTACCCCTTCCTCTCTTGCCCTCGGTATTTCCCAGCATCAGGGTCTTTTCCAGTGAGTCAGCTCTTCACGTCAGGTGGCCAAAGTCTTAGAGCTTCAGCATCACTCCTTCCAATGAATATTCAAAGTTGATTTTCTTGAATATTTGATTGACTGGTTTGTTCTCCTTGCTGTCCAGGGGACTCTCAAGAGTCTTCTCCAGCACTGCAGTTCGAAAGTGTTAATTCTTTGGTGCTCAGCCTTCTTTATGGTCCAGCTCTTATATTCATACATGACTACTGGAAAAACCATAGCCTTTTTTTTTTTTTTTCCCAAAAATATATTTATTTTTAAAAACAAAAATCAGACAAATTTTATCGAGTCATTTTCCAGAGACAAACCAGAGTTTGAATTTCAGCTTTCAGAGTGAAAGGTAAGCATCCGTAATCTCATGCAGAAGTATTTCTCTGCAGGAGGTAAAACATTCTGCCTGACTGCAAGCACTCCATTCTTTAAATCTTGTTTTGTGTTTCTGCCATCATTGTACTCCATTCCAGGGCTCTGGCACGCAAGATAATCCACCTCTAAAACTCAAAATTTCCAAATTGAGATGAACGATTGTTGGGCTTTGGTTGGGGTTTATAACCAATTCGATCATTAATCATTTGTTCCCGGCTCTTGGGATCACTGCTGAGTCCAATGGCACCTTCTCCGTCACTGCTTCCTACAATGTCCACATCTTCCTTTTGTTTCTTACGGGTCTCCAGGTCCTTTCGAATGCTCTCAAACTCCTCAATATCATCCAGTTTCAGCTCCAGGCGCGTTGGTTTTCGTCGCAGCATAATGAAATCAACACTAAAGGGCAGATCCAGTAAACTCTTAGCTCTTTTCAGGCCTCTTCAGTCCCTTTCCGGAACCTCGGCGCCCACCCCGAATCATCCGCTAAGCCAACTGGACTACACTTCCCACACTGCCTCTGAGTCTCTCTCTTCGCAGAACCTTGTCCTCCGCGTGCTTTTCTCGGAAGCTCTACAGATCACATCTCTCAACTCGCCCAGACTCCCTCCTACTACCAAAACCATAGCCTTAACTATGCGGACCTTCGCCAGCAAAGTGATCTCTGCTTTTTAATATGCTGTCTAACTTTATAATAGTTTTTCTTCCAAGGAGTAAGCGTCTTTTAATTTCATGACTGCAGTTACCATCTGCAGTGATTTTGGAGCCCAAGAAAATGAAGTCTATCGCTGTTTCCATTGTTTCCCCATCTGTTTGCCATGAAGTGATGGGACCGGATGCCATGATCTTTAGCTAGCTTTTTCACTCTCCTCTTCCACCTTTAACAGGTTTTTTAGTTCCTCTTTACTTTCTTCCATGAGTGGAGTCCTCTGCATATCTGAGGTTGTTGATATTTCTCCCAGCAATCTTGATTCCAGTTTGTGCTTCCTCCAGCCCAGTGTTTCACAGGATGTACTCTGCATATAAGGTAAATAAGCAGGGTGATCATATATAGCCTTGTTGTATTCCTTCCCACTTTTGAACTAGTCCATTGTTCCATGTCCAGTTCTAACTGTTACTTCTTGACCTGCAGACAGGTTTCTCAGGAGACAGGTGAGGTGGTCTGGTATTCCCATCTCAAATTTTCCAGTATGTTGTGATCCGTACAGTCAAAGGCTTTAGCGTAGTCAGTAAAGCAGAAGTAGACGTTTTTTTCCGGAATTCTTTTGCTTTCTCTCACTAACGGATGTTGGCAATTGATCTCTGGTTCCTCTGCCTTTTCTAAATCCACCTCGTACATCTGGGAATTCTCAGTTCACATACTGCTGAAGCCTAGCTTGAAGGATTTTGAGCATAATCTTGCTGGCATATGAAACGAATGTGATCGCATGGTAGTTTGAACATTCTTTGGCATTGCCTTTCTTTGAGATTGGAATTAAAAGTGATTTTTTTTTTCTAGTCCTGTGGCCACTGCTGAATTTTAATTCTTTATTTGTAGTTGGCATTCTCTAATGTTGTTGAACAAGTTAGAAGCAGAAATAGCCTCAAGTTGTATGGAATGAAATCTGATTTTAGTGTTTGATTTTGACAGTGAGCAGTTACATTTGTTACAGTATTAAAGAGCACTGGTCAGGGAACTGGAACACGTCTAAGTTCTAATCTGAAACTTTGATTTTATGTAGGCCATAAGTAAATAATATTTGGCTTCATCTTTGGATATCTTGACATCTTTGGATGTCAGTTTTTTCATCTGTCAAATCAAGTGGACACTCTGATCTTTTGACTTGTTTCATATTCAAAAGGATTAAATGAAATTGTTTTTTAGTCATTGAAGTATGTATTTTTACGTTTCGCAGAAAAACTTTTCCTAAATTTTTGTTTGCTTTTAGAATTACTTACCTGTTCTAATCAATAGATACTCATGATTGTAGATAGTTTTGCAAAACAAATTCTGACTGCAAATAAATAATTTATGTTGTGGAATGTTTGTAAGAGTATCAGTGAAGTGATGCAGCTCTCTTAACTAGATTGTTTAACGTGTGCCTAACACATTGTGCTTTCAGGCATGTCTGGCTGCAGCAATGACACTGCAACTCTTGGTGCATCTAAACCAGCCACAGAAGAAGCCAAGTCTAGTTCTGAGGTGATTGGGTGATATGTATATTGTTTTTTAAAGTCACCCCATATCAATCAAATTTAAACTGTCCAAATTGAGTTAGTTTGTCTAACCATGTGCGGATCTAAATAAACTCTTCTACACACATAGACACAGGAAAGGCGTGGGAAGAAAGAGAGCCTTTTCTTCATAATTGTAAGTCAGTTATCATTTGCCTTTGGGCATATGAAATTCTACAATATACCTGTCCCATAAAAATGAAATAAAAGTCGAGTCAAACTACAGTATTAAATTTAAATATGCAACGAAGTTTCTGTTGAAGTAATAGTAGTAATTGGTTCACATTTGTGCTCATCTGATCCTGTATTGTCTCTAGTTAATTATACATCAGAATCTAAGTGTAATGTTTAAAAAATATACTGAGTTCTGGACTTTACCTCAGACTCACGAAATCTGAGTGTGTAGTGCTAGATACTGGGCTATGTGTATGTTTTTGTTGTTGTTTTAAATTCTACAGGTGATTCTATATCACCTCAAAACCACTGTTCTAGCTAATTAGAATACAGAGATATTAAGAAATTAATCTTATATTGAATTCAAGGACTCAGATATTTCTTTGAACATCTAATCCTAGTAACAGCTCTCAAATTTATAGTGGTTAAAGATTTACAGAGTAACACTTTCATATTTTTCCACCTTGCCCCTTAGACTGATTTGATATAATCCAATTAGGTAAGAAGAACAGCCGTTATTTCCCTCATTTATTTGTTAAACATATCTTAACTTTCAGAGAGGCAGTAGCTGACTTTGGGAAACGGGCAGGTCTGGAGCATAACACGGATTCTTCCGACTCCAGTTGCAGTGTTAAAAAATTGGTTTGCTGTCTGTGTAGGTGGCAGTGCTAGGCATAATGTTTCATCATCATCCCAAGACACTGAGTCTGTATGACAAACTTTAGATTTAGAGCTCGATAATGTACTTGTCACTCAAAAGTCAAAGATGAGCTCTGGTTGGCAGAATATGTATTATCTGTGAGGGATTTGGAATTCTTTGTGATTTAAAATAGTTTGGCTGTTTACCATTTGTCAAAGAAGTGTTGTAGTTATATTTAGTTCTGAGAACCTAGGGAATTATGTATACCATGTTTGTCTTAACTCGTGCTTTTTATTTTTTACGATCAGATCTCTGAATCTGTACTGTTGAGAGATGATCAGAAGTTTGACACCTGTGAACTACAGGAAGGATTGCCAGCCCAGCCAATGATGGGGATTATAATTGTAAATAAAATTATTCTTTTTGTGGTTTACCACTGTGAGTCTCAACTACTTGAATGTCACCCGGATGGATACTAAACTAGAAATTTCCTGCTCAGTAGAGAGTTAAACCTGGATGGCAGTAATCTGAAGGAATCCACTGCCAAGTAATTGTACAAAATTTGTGTGTAAATTCATATTAGGCATTCTCTGTATTTTTAGCCATACCCAGGGATATTGTACTTAAAGAAGAAAAAAGAAAAACTAAGTGTGTGAGTATAATCTGAATTTATGCCCAAATTTAAAAGGTTTGTATGAGTTTATTACAGTTAACGAAAGTCAGATTTAGGAATATTTTGTGACTTTAGAAATTGCTTATTTATTAGAATTCTATTAACCTAAATATTCTGTTTTCACTATCCTTGATGAAAACAATTTAAGGCTCAAATTTGCTTATAAGAATTCTTCTTTTAATGTGTTATAACTCTATATGTATTTTGGCCATTAACTCTTAAATGTTCTATACATCAAACTTTTCAGTAATTCAGGGTAATCATAGCAGAGCTTGGCACATAAACTGTTGGTCAGCTTGATGAGTGAATTAATACTCACTCTACTAGTAAATGATATATGGATACTAGTTTCTTAGAAATAGAGTATGATGACCTGAATTATAGTTTTCATTTCATAAAAAGCAAAACAAAATAGCAGAAACTCTCAACATTTTGAACTGAGCCAAAAACATCAACCCTGAATAAGAGACGTAAGGTTCATGCAGGTTCTGTATGACATTACTGTGTGGATCACAACAAACTGTGGAAAACAAACTGTGGCAACTGAGACCTGGAAGTCTTAACATCGATAATGAGGAAAGAGCTGTGATTTGAACATAAAGAAAAATGAATAAATTTAAGAAACTTAATAGGGACAAATTATATAAAGACAGAAACAAGGAAGTTGGGAAAACAGGTGTATTTTTGCCAACAACAAAAAGGGAAAGCAGAGTAGTTGCATTAGGTATTTATTAGTGTATTTTAGTATTTTTGTGCAACTTTCCTGTCTGCCCTTTGATATAGTAACAGTAATGCATATACTTAATTCTAATACCCCAAAAATGTATATACAAATATTTTCATTCCTTCTTTACATAAGTAACTCAGAGGTCTAAAAGTGAATTTGTTCAGATCCTGCACACAAGCTGCACGTTATTAGGAGAAATTTTAAAATAAGTAAAATAGAGTGTAGAATAATAATGCCTTTGGAGTGGTTCCCATGAAGTATTACAGCAGTTCAGGAAGTGTCAGCCAGGAATATCCGTGGAGGTGGTCTTTAAACTCTCTTACAGTGTGGGGTAGTATTTGAGCAGGTGACTGGTGATGGTCACTACCTGGGCAGAGTCTTAGAGAAAGGAAACAGAAGCGTGTATGGGGAAGCATGAGTAAGTGTGATTTAATAAGGTATCTGAAGAAGCATAATTGGTGTTAAGAAGATAGTTCAGGTCGTGGAAAGATTGTGTCAGGTGGAATTGGCTTTTATGTTGTAGATATATTATTGGGCAGGAAGACAGACATGTTAAAAATATATATAACATATACATAAATGATAGACAACAAAGGTCCATCTAGTCATGCTATGTTTTTTCCAGTAGTCATGTATGGATGTGAGAGTTGGACCATAAAGAAAGCTGAACGCTGAAGAATTGAGGCATTTGAACTGTGGTGTTGGAGAAGACTCTTTAGAGTCCCTGGGACAGCAAGGAGATCCAACCAGCCAACTTAAAGGAAATTAGTCCTGAATATTCATTGGGAGGACTGAAGCTGAAACTTTGGCTGCGTGATGCGAAGAACTGACTCATTTGAGAAGACCCGGATGCTGGGAAAGACTGAAGGCAGAAGGAGAAGGGGATGACAGAGAATGAGCTGGTTGGATGACATCACTGACTCAATGGGCATGAGTTCGAGCAAGCTCCAGGAGTTGGTAAAGAACAGGGAAGCCTGGCATGCTGCAGTCCACGGGGTCGCAAAGAGTCGGACATGACTGAGCAACTGGACTGAAGTGAAATTCTGATGTAATCTTTACTGCTACAAAGCAGGATAAGAGGCTAAAGAGTGATGAGTGCTAATTTACATGAGTTGGTCAGGAAGGGCCCTTTCTGGGTGAGCAAATACCCACTCTGGGTGAGTTGAAGGAGGGGCATGTGAAAATCTGGGAGTAAGAACCTTCCAGAAAGAGGAAACAAAAAGAGCAAAAATAAGATTGGTATGTTGGAGGAATAGTGGTGAGGACTCTGGCTGGAACTGAGGGTCAGTGAGAAAAGAGTGGAAGGAAATGCAGTAGCTAAGATTTGCTTGGCTCAAAAACGACTGACAGATGATTAGAAGCTTGGGAGATCTGAAATGCAGAATTCAAGTAGCAAGTGGTTGGAAAATATAAGACAAATAGATGTTGATACTAGTAGATTAAAACATTTGTTAAGAAAAATATGCAACATATGAAAGAAAATTGAAGCAGTAAATCAACTCCCATAGACTTACCATCCAGATTCAATCATTATTTCGACTTGACAACATTTGCTTTATCCATTCTTGTGTAGGGTCATCTCCCTTTTACAAACCATGAAATTGACAATGACAAGATGGAATAAAGAAAAAAAGAAAGAACTTGGCCAAGACAGTAGTATTTGTAAGCTTGTTGCAGCTCTGACTTGATACTGGTCTGTCTTAGAGAAATACAGTTAGGGTGCACCCAGTGACAGTTCGGAGTAGGTGTGCGGGACTCCAGCATTTCTCCTGTTGGTCCTTAGCTAAAATCAGTGTGCTAGAGTTACAGCAGCTTTATATAATGTTTTTAACTTTCTTAGCTATTTCATAGTTGATGCTTTTAGTAGCTGTATGAGGTATAGGTGAAGTTAAGACTCTTATTTTAGAAAAGAGGAAATTGAGACCTAGGGAAGTACAAGTGACTTCTGTACAGTTATAAAAAGGGGCAGAGCCAATCCTTAAATCTGTGTCTCCTGATATGTTGATTAGTTCTCTTGAGATATCATGGGTGGGCTTATTCACCTAATGCTCTTGAACCATGTTAAATTAACTTTGCCATAAATACACTAACCATGTTTTAAAGGTCATATTTTTACTGATTCAGACAGAAATTTCAAAGACTGTTTGAATTATGATTTTAATAGGATTGCTTTCTCTTTTTGTAGGCAAAAAAATAATCTAATTTCATCGGACACAGAAGGCATTTGTGCTTTTTGGTTTTAGAACAGAATATGGTCTCTGTTGACATGCATAATAGTTCAGTAAGCACTTCGACCTTCATTGTCTGAAGCCATAACTAGAACAATTAGAGTTGAATATTTGTGACTCCTTTTTCTTGTTTTCCACACTGCTTACTTTATTCATTGCTGTTTTGTTTAGGTTTGACTGAGATTAAGATTTCATCTAATCTTTTAAATTATATGAAAATGTAACTACTTGATAGCAGAACAAAATACCTGTTGATCATTAGAAGTATTTCACAGTGCTTTTATAATGAATTTTCAAATAACATTTAAAAATGATAGATATAAGAAAGAGTTGAAAAGCTTGAAGCTTATTATTGTACTTTATTTTTACTGCTCAGTGGCAAATTAGATTAAACAACAGTGTTAAATATATGTGTTATAGAAGAAGTAATGTCTTGTATTGTTCCAGAAGTCTGACTAAGGCTAAGACAAGTTCTTTTATATCCTTTCTAGAAAGTTTCTATCTTGTTTCTAATAAGCATTTTAGAAATTAGGTTTTACTATCCTTAATGTAATACATTGATAACATCAAGAAACTTATTTCCAGTAAGCCTTCTGTTACATTATTAAGATAGACTTTTAGTCTTTGGGTGAATTTTTGCTATTGTTGCCTCTTTGATTTTCTGTGAAGTGTTTCCGTCATCATAAATTGTTGTTGATTTAGTTGCTAAGTTGTGTCCAACTCTTCTCAACCCTATGAACTGTAGCTCCGCGAAGCTCCTCTGTCCATGGGATTTCCTAGGCAAGAATACTGTAGTGGGTTGCCATTTCCTTCTCCCGGGAACTTCCCGACATAGGGATCAAACCCACATGTCCTGCTTGTCAGGCAGATTCTTGACCACTGAGCAACCTGGGAAGCCCTTTTTTTATAGTTTTTGCATTCCTGTTCTTTTTTTTTCATCTTGTTTTTTTGGTTATTTTGTTTTCTTTGCTTTATTCCTCACTTGGCACTCTGCTTTGGTCTTGTTTTGTGGTTTTGTTTCTATTTGGTTGATACCATTTTTGGTTTTCTTTGTTCATGGGGTCACTCTTGTACTTAGTTTTCTTTGGTGTGTTTTGGTTTTGTGTGTGTGTGTTCCTTTGTTTTTGTTTTCTATTTGTCCGATTTTGCTTTTACCATTTGTCTGCGTTTCATTTTTTGTTTCTTGGTTGTTGGTGAGGTATTTTTGGAGGTTTTTGTTGTTGTTTTTGGGGAGCTTTTGTGTGTGTGTGTGTGTGTGTGTGTTAGCTTGTTTGTTTTAATGCCCTTTATTGCCATAACAAACGGCTTGTGGAATCTTGGTTCCCTGGCCAAAAGTTGGGCCTGAGTTGCTGGAGTGGGAGTACTGAGTCCAGGACACTAGACCGCCCGAGAACCCCTGACCCCAGGGAGTATTAATCAGTGAGCATTCCCACGAAGCCCTCCACCTGAATCCAAGACCCAGCACCACCCAACTGCCTGCAGCACCCAGCGCTGGACGCCTCACCCAAACAACAAGCGAGACAAGAACATAAACCCGGTTGTCAGTAGGCAGGCTGCCCACAGACACCCCAGAGCATATCACCTCACACAGTCCTGCCTGTCTGAGGGGAAAAAACCCACCTCATCAGTAGTCATAAATGCTGATTGTCAAAGTGTAAGGCCTTTTACAGTGTTAATCTCAAGGCGTATTTTCAGGAATAGAAAACATAAGTGTGAGAAAAAATTTCATGAGCTTTTTCTTTTAGTTTTGGTCTTCGGCAGCTACAGGAAGACTGTAGACTGGGGGTTGAATTTATAGGAGGAAGAGTTATTGCACCAGCCACAGGGGTGCAGATGAAGTGAGCAGGCAGGTGTTCAGTTGGCCAGGATGGAGAACGTTAGGGGAGAATGGAGTCCGAGAGGTGACTGAAGTGGTAGGGGTCAGACTATCAGCAGTTTTTTGGTTTTGCTTTTTTATTGTATTGATTTCTGGCTGTGCTGGGTGTGGGTTGCTGTGAGGGCTTTCTCTAGCTGTGGGGAGCGGGGGCTGCTCTCTAGCTGTAGTGCACGGACTGCTCATTGTGGTGCCTTCTCTTGTTGCGGAGCGGGGGCTCTAGGGTGCACGGGTGTCGATAGTTGAGGCAGGCGGGCTCGGTAATTATGGCTCTCGGGCTCTAGAACTTGGCCTCAGGAGTTGTGGTGCACAGGCTTAATTGTTTCACAGCATGTGGGATCTTCCTAGATCAGGGACAGAACCCAGGTCTTCTGCATTGGCAGGCAGATTCTTAACCAGATGCGCTACTGGGGAAGTCCCATCAGCAGTTTTTTGAGCCATATTATAACTAGTGTACTGTTGAGAAAATTCGCTGGAGTGATGAATAGTGTTAAGGGCTTCACCAAAGAAGGGCGTGGGGGAGTTATTCTCCCCCAGTGCGGTTGGTCTTATGCTATGAAATGCATTGCATTTATGACATTAAAGTTATATATTTTTTAATTATAGTGGATTCACAGTGCTGTGTTAGTTTCTGGTGTGCGGCAAAGTGATTCAGTTCTATGTATATACACACACGTTCTTTTTCATATTATTTTCCAAAATGGTTTATTGGTGGTAATGGTTTAGTTGCTAAGTCGTATCTGATTCTTGCAATCCCATGGACTGTAGCCTGCCAGGCTCCTCTGTCCCTGGGATTCTCCAGGCGAGAATACTGGAGGGGGGTGCCTTTATTACATGATACTAAATACAGTTCCCTATCCGATACAGGAAGGCTTTGTCATTTATTTTATATATAGTAGTTTGTACCTGCTAATTACAAACTCCTGATATATCCCTCTCCCAGTCCCTTTCCCCTTCAAGAACCATAAGTGTTTTCTATGTCTGAATTTATTTTTTTGTAAATATATTCATTTGCGTCGTATTTTAGGTTCCACATATAAGTGATATCTTATGGTACTTGTTTTTCTCTGATTTATTTCACTCAGTATGACAGTTTCTAGGTCCATCCATGTTGCTGCAAATGGCCTTATTTCATCCATTTTTTCTGGCTGAATAGTATCCCCTTGTGTGTGCCTACACACACACGTCGTCTTTATTCATCCATCTGTTGATGGACATTTAGGTTGCTTCCACGTCTTGGCTATTGTAAGTAGTGTTGCTGTGAACATTTGGGATGCATGTATCTTTTTGAATTATAGTTTTCTCCAGATATGTGCCCAGAAGTGGGTTTCTGAATCATATGGCAATTCTGTTTCTAGTTTTTGAGGTCATCTGGTACTAGTGATAAAGAACCCGCCTGCCAGTGCAGGAGACATAAGAGACTGAGGTTTGATCCTTGGGTTAGGAATATCCCTTGGAGAAGGGAACGGCAACCCACTCCAGTATTCTTGCCTGGAGAATCCCATGGACAGAGGAGCCTGACAGGTTACAATCCATAGCGTCGCAGAGTCAGACATGACTGAGCCAATTTAGCATGCACACACTCATACTGTTTTCCATAGTGGCTGCACCAGCTTACAGTCCCACCAGCAGTGGAGGAGGGTTCTCTTTTCTTTAGACCCTCTCCAGCTCTTGTTTGTATACTTTTTGGTGATGGCCATTCTGACTGGTGTGAGATGTAGTTTGGATTTGCATTTCTCTAGTAATTAGCAATGTTTAGCATCTTTTCTGCAGAAGACAATGGCACCCCACTCCAGTACTCTTGCCTGGAAAATCCCATGGACGGAGGAGCCAGGAAGGCTGCAGTCCATGGGATCACGAAGAGTCAGACACGACTGAGTGACTTCACTTTCACTTTTCACTTTCGTGCATTGGAGAAGGAAATGGCAACCCACTCCAGCGTTCTTGCCTGGAGAATCCCAGGGATGGGGGAGCCTGGTGGGCTGCCGTCTCTGGGGGATCGCACAAAGTCGGACACGACTGACGCAAGTTAGCAGCATTAGCAGCATCTTTTCATGTGCCTGTTAGCCATCTGTATGTCTTCTTTGGAAAAATGTCTACTTAAGTGTCTCCCCATTTTTTGATTGAGTTTGGTTGGTTATTGAGTTGTATGAGCTGTCTGTATAGTTTGGAGATTAAGCCCATATCAGTCACATCATTTGCCAATATTTTCTCCCATTCATAGGTTGCCTTTTCCTTTTGATTATGGTTTCTTTTTGTGTGAAAGCTGCTTTGAATCAGGTCCCGTTTGTTTATTTTTGCTTTTGTTTCTTTTGCCTTGGGAGACTGACCTAAAAAATCGTCTGTACAATTTATGGCAGAAAATGTTTCGCCTGTGTTTTCTTCTAGGAGTTTCATGGTGTCGTGTTTTATATTTTAAGTCTTTAAGTCAGGGGTCCCAGCTTCCAGACTGAAGACCAGTACCTCTTGTGAGATCAGTGTCCTTAGATTAGAAACAAAGTGCACAATAAATGTAATGTACTTGCTGCTGCTGCTGCTAAGTCACTTCAGTCATATCCGACTCTGTGTGACCCCAGAGACGGAAGCCCATCAGGCTCCTCCGTCCCTGGAATTCTCCAGGCAAGAACACTGGAGTGGGTTGCCATTTCCTTCTCCAATGTGTGAAAGTGAAAAGTGAAAGTGCTTGAATCATCCCTAAACCATCCCCCTCACGCCTGGGCCATGGAAAAATTGTCTTTCATGAAATTAGTCCCTGGTGCCAAAAAGGTTGGGAACCACTGCTTTAAGCTTTTTTGAGTTTATTTTTGTGTATGGTGTGAGGGTGTGTTTTAACTTCATTGATTTGCATGAGGCTGTCCAGCTTTCCCAGTTCCATTTGCTGAAGAGACTGTCTTTTCTTCATTGTGTATTTTTGCCTCCTTTGACTGTAGGTGTATGGGTTTGTTTCTGGGCTTTTTGTTCTGTTCCATTTATCCATATATCTGTTTTTTTCCCCCCAATACCACACTGTTTTGATTATCGTGACTTTGTAGTATTGTCTGAAGTCTGGAAAGGTTTTGCCTTCAGCTTTGTTTTTTTCCTTAGGATTGCTCTGGCAATTCTGGTTCAATATAATTTTAGGATTATTTGCTCTATTTCTCTGAAAGATGTCATAGGTAATTTGATAAAGTGAGTATGTATTAGACCAATAAGTTCTGCTATTATAAGAAGCAGTGTGTAGCATCAGGCTATTTACAGGGTTTTCCAGCCTTAGCAGTATGACATATTTCGCTTTAAGATTTTTTATTGTTGGACATTATCCTGTATATTGTAGGACCTCTAGCAACATTCCTGCCCTGTATCTTCAAGATGCCAGTAGGACACCATCCCCAGCTATAACATACAGAAATGTCTTTAGAGGGGGAGATGGGTACTAAAATGGACTCCAGTTAATAACTATGGAGTTATCAGGATCAGTAATAACATCCGTATTTTCTGGCAGCTGATGCTATTTGCAATAGCAGGCTTAATCCGTATCTTGTCGCTCCTGATTCCCAGACATCCTAGTTTAATTCTGCAGCCTCCTACAACTAGGAGTAGGAAGTCCTAGATGCAGCTGTCTCTGGGGCTCTGGTATTAGCAAAAGGCAGCACTAATGATATAATTATTATAAAGGACAGAAATGGTGTGGACCTAACAGAAGCAGAAGATATTCAGAAGAGGTGGCAAGAATACACAGAAGAACTGTACAAAAAAGATCTTCACGACCAAGATAATCACGATGGTGTGATCACTCACCTAGAGCCAGAGATCTTAGAATGTGAAGTCAAGTGGGCCTTAGAGAGCATCACTACGAACAAAGCTAGTGGAGGTGATGGAATTCCAGTTGAGCTATTTCAAATCCTGAAAGATGATGCTGTGAAAGTGCTGCACTCAATATGCCAGCAAATTTGGAAAACTCAGCAGTGGCCACAGGACTGGAAAAGGTCAGTCTTCATTCCAATCCCAAAGAAAGGCAATGCCAAAGAATGCTCAAACTGCCGCACAGTTGCACTCATCTCACATGCTAGTAAAGTCATGCTGAAAATTCTCCAAGCCAGGCTTCAGCAGTACGTGAACCATGAACTTCCAGATGTTCAAGCTGGTTTTAGAAAAGGCAGAGGAACCAGAGATCAAATTGCCAACATACTCTAGATCATGGAAAAAGCAAGAGAGTTCCAGAAAAACATCTATTTCTGCTTCATTGACTATGCCAAAGCCTTTGACTGTGTGGATCACCACAAACTGTGGAACATTCTGAAAGAGATGGGAATACCAGACCACCTGACCTGCCTCTTGAGAAACCTGTTTGCAGGTCAGGAAGCAACAGTCAGAACTGGACATGGAACAACAGACTGGTTCCAAATAGGAAAAGGAGTACGTCAAGGTTGTATATTGTCACCCTGCTTATTTAACTTCTATGCAGAGTACATCATGAGGAACGCTGGGCTGGAAGAAGCACAAGCTGGAATCAAGATTGCCGGGAGAAATATCAATAACTTCAGATATGCAGATGACACCACCCTTAAGGCAGAAAGTGAAGAGGAACTAAAAATGAAACTCTTGATGAAAGTGAAAGAGGAGAGTGAAAAGGTTGGCTTGAAGCTCAACATTCAGAAAACGAAGATCATGGCATCTGGTCCCATCACTTCATGGGAAATCGATGGGGAAACAGTGGGAACAGTGGCAGACTTTTTTTTGGCTCCAAAAATCACTGCGGATGCTGACTGAAGCCATAAAATTAAAAGTCGCTTATTCCTTGGAAGGAAAGTTATGACCAACCTAGATAGCATATTAAAAAGCAGAGACATTACTTTGTCAACCAAGGTCCGTCTAGTCAAGGCTATGGTTTTTCCTGTGGTCATGTATGGATGTGAGAGTTGGACTGTGAAGAAAGCTGATCGCCGAAGAATTGATGCTTTTGAACTGTGGTGCTGGAGAAGACTCTTGAGAGTCCCTTGGACTGCAAGGAGATCCAACCAGTCCATTCTAAAGGAGATCAATCCTGGGTGTTCTTTGGAAGGTCTAATGCTAAAGCTGAAGCTCTAATACTTTGGCCACCTCATGGGAAGAGTTGACTCACTGGAAAAGACTCTGATGCTGGGAGGGATTGGGGGCAGGAGGAGAAGGGGAGGACAGAGAATGAGATGGCTGGATGGCATCACTGACTCGATGGACATGAGTATGAGTGATTTCCCGGAGTTGGTGACGGACAGGGAGGCCTGGCGTGCTGTGATTCATGGGGTCGCAAAGAGTCGGACACGACTGAGTGACTGAACTGAACTGAATGATATAGTTGGATCTGATGCTTCAGTCTTGAATTGTTGAAAGTGAAGGGTCAGATTAAGACAAATGCTGCTCTAACCATGTAGGATGATACTGAAATAGAGAAAGCAGCATCGAGGAAACAATACGTTTGACTCATTAATGTCTGAAAGCGTATGTGTGTAATGGCTGGCATGACCCATTGATATGTTTCAGTCGCCTGTGAGAGAGTGTAATGTTGAGGTTAAAAGTAAGGCCTCTTGAAGCCAGTGTGACAGATTTGAATCCCATTTCGTCACTTGGTAGCTGCATGTCATTGAGCAGATTTCTTAATCTGTTTTCTTACCTGTAAAGCAGATATAATAATGGCACCTAAGTTTGAGAGTTTTGTGGGTTTTGAAGGAGATAATGCACGTTGAGTGGTTAGAATTGAATCAGTTAATATGTGAAAAGACACATAGAACAGTACCTGTCACATAGTAAGTACTCATTGTTTTCGTTGTCGGGCTTCATTTGCAAGACGATACATTATTTAAATTATTTTAATCTTTTAACTGACCTAGTCCTCAGTTTTCTTATCTGTTACATTGGGAAATCTTATCTCCTTCACAGGCTTCCCTTGTGGCTCAGATGGTAAAGAATCCACTTAAAATGCAGGAGACCTGGGTTCAATCCCTGGGTCAGGAAGACCTCCTGGAGAAGGAAATGGCTACTGACTCTAGTATTCTTGCCTGGAGAATCTCATGCACAGAGAGTTCAGTAGCTCAGTCGTGTCCGACTCTTTGCGACCCCATGAATCGCAGCACACCAGGCCTCCCTGTCCATCACAAACTCCCAGAGTTTACCCAAACTCATGTCCATCGAGTTGGTGAGGCCATCCAGCCGTCTCATCCTCTGTCGTCCCCTTCTCCTCCTGCCCCCAATCACTCCCAGCATCAGGGTCTTTTCCAGTGAGTCAGCTCTTCACAGAGGACTACAGTCCATGGGGTCGCAAAGAGTCGGTCACGACCGAGTGACTAACATTATCTACTTCACAGGGCACTTGTAAACGTTAAAGGAAATATTTCAGGTAATATGCTTATTAGCATGACACGTGGCATATATTGATAGAAGGCAGTTAATAAAGGTCAGCGTTCAGTTATTACTGGCAAATTAGGGAACCAGACACCACCCTTATGGCAGAAAGTGAAGAGGAACTCAAAAGCCTCTTGATGAAAGTGAGAGAGGAGAGTGAAAAGGTTGGCTTGAAGCTCAACATTCAGAAAACAAAGATCATGGCATCTGGTCCCATCACTTCATGGGAAATAGATGGAAAAACAGTGGAAACAGTGTCAGACTTTATTTTTGGGGGCTCCAAAATCACTGCGGATGCTGATTGCAGCCATGAAATTAAAAGACGCTTGCTCCTTGGAAGGAAAGTTATGACCAACCTAGACAGCATATTAAAAAGCAGAGACATTACTTTGCCAACAAAGGTCCATCCATTCAAGGCTATGGTTTTTCCCGTGGTCATGTATGGATGTGAGAGTTGGACTGTGAAGAAAGCTGATCGCCGAAGAATTGATGCTTTTGAACTGTGGTGCTGGAGAAGACTCTTGAGAGTCCCTTGGAGTGCAAGGAGATCCAACCAGTCCATTCTAAAGGAGATCGATCCTGGGTGTTCATTGGAAGGACTGATGCTAAAGCTGAAAGTTCAATACTTTGGCCACCTCATGCGACGAGTTGACTCACTGGGAAAGACTCTGATGCTGGGAAGGATTGGGGGTGGGAGGAGAAGGGGACGACGGAGAATGAGATGGCTGGATGGCATCACCGACTCGATGGACATGAGATTGAGTGAACTCCGGGAGTTGGTGATGGACAGGGAGGCCTGGCGAGCTGTGATTCATGGGGTCGCAAAGAGCCGGACACGACTGAGCAACTGAACTGAACTGAAGCTATCAAACAGGTTTCATAGGTAATTCATTCACTAGCATTCTGAAAGGTTTCTAGAGCGTTGCATAGTTATCATTGATACTCAAAAGCACTCACAAAGATGTCGTAAGACTTTTTTCCATTTATCCACTTCTTGTAGTTCAGCTTTCAGTGTCTTCTGTTGCAAGTAGATGAAACCAATTCCAGGTCACTTACATAGAAAAGATATTTACTAAGAGGATCTGAGGTAACTTACAAGAAAGTTGGAAACCAGAATCCAATCCCGGTTCAGCACAGTTTCAGTTCGGGCACTGTGCTGCCAGGGCTTAGCAGCGGATACTGCCAGGACTCTGGGTACTAGCTGTGGTATGTGGCGCTGCCCCCAGGTGGTGGCAGTTTGGTCTCACCACAGTTCCTGCTGCCCCACAGTGAGTTATTATCACTGCTCTTGTTGTCACTCCTTTCTGATCTCAGGTCTGGGGCAAGTGCCTTCATAGAACCTAGGTCACATGGCAGTTCCCCCAGAGCTTGGGAAACTAATAATAATCATGTAACTTACGTAGAACTTATTATATGCCAGATACTTTTCTAAGTACTTTATATATATTTCACTTAATCCTTACAACAACTAATATCATTTTACTGATGAGGAAAGAGAATTTTACAAACTTTGGAACTTTTAGGAAGTTTACATAATATGTGGAGGAGCTAGGGATTGAACTCAAGTAATCTGGCTGCAGATATTTGCTTGATTATCAGGTATTTTGAGCTTTTATATAGTTATAAGAAGCAGGTTCTGCCTTTCCCCAGCCTTCTGTGGAGGCTTTCCCCAACATTAAAAGGGTACTGTGACTGGGCAGCCAGAAGAATGAGATATGGACTCAATACGTGGCTTAAGTCTGACTTGGCAAACCAGTCATTGCCTCTGTTGCTGTTTTAAAAGCTCCAGGATGCGGGATGCTGAATTTGAGGATCAGAGGGATTTTTTTTTTTTTTTTTTTAGTGCTCTGCCATTTTTTATTCACTTAGAGAGGAGAATACTTGTGAGATTTCAGACTCTGGATCAAATAGGGAATATGTGTCTAAATAACCCTTAGGATTCTGCGACATTTTTATAGTGAGAGGGTATTGGCCTAGTTTATTTTTGTCATGAAGACCAGGTTTGGAAAATTGGTAAACTTTATTTGCTGCTGGGTTGTAGAGCCGCAAGTCAGTCCTTGCTCGTGGGTGGGCGCTATATTCAGGACCATGCGCCTCCCACCACCAGATGGGTGTGGTCTCCCTAGGGGTGGATTTGAGGCTTTCAAGAAAAGTAGATCCTCTGCCATTAGAGGTGGTAGAATGGAATTTCACCCTGTAAAAAGCTGTCTTTATTGAGGTGAATTTTGCATATGATAAAATGTGTCCACTTAAGATGTACAGTTCGATGAGTTTTGACAAGTATATGAATTTGGGAAACCGTAACCTCAGTCAAGACACAGACAGTTTCTTGTGCACGTTTGCAGTCAGCCCTCCTGCATCTGCCCTGCTCCTCAGGCAGGAGCTGGTCTGGCGCGATGAGTTAGCGTGCGTGCTCTGTGCGTGCTCAGTTGTTCAGTCGTGTCCGACTCTCTGTGACACTGGGACTGTCGCCCTCCAGGCAAAACTCCTGGAGTGCGTTGCCTTTTCCTTCTCCAGGGGGTCTTCCCAGCCCCAAGACTGAACCCCATCTCTGTATCTCCTACGCTGGCAGGTGGATTCTTTACCACTGGGCCACCTGGGAAGCCCTTCTTCATCTACAAAAGTGAGAACTTTGTGTTTTACAGTTCTGGTATGTATTCTTTCTGTGTCTGGATTTTTGGCTCAGAATATTGAGATTAAACAACAGCTATTGCATACGTCAGTAATTCAGTCCTTTTTATTGCTAAGGAATATTATAAGTATAAACTGTAATTTGTTTATCCATTAACCTGTGATAGACATTTTTTTCTTCTCATTTTGGGCTCTTATAAGTAAGCCTGCTATGAATGTACATGCACAAGTCTCGTTGGGACGTTTGTTTTTATTTTTCTGGTAAATGCTTAGGAGTAGAATGACTGAGTTATATGATCAAGTGTATGTTTGATTTCATAAGAAATTGCTAAGTGAAGTGGTTTTTTACATTTCCTCCAGCAGTGTATTAGAGAAGGAAATGGCAACCCACTCCAGTATTCTTGCCTGGAGAATCCCATGGACAGAGGAGTCTGGTAGACTACAGTCCGTGGGGTCATAAGGAGTGAGACACGACTTAACAGCTAAACCACCAGCAGTGTATGCAAGTTCCATTTACTACTCTTTAACCAATACTTGGTATTGTCAGCCTTTTTGAACTTCAGCTGTTGTACTGGGTGTATGCTTGTGCCTTCTGTGGCTTTAAATTGCATTTCCTTGATGATTAGTGGTGTTAAACATCTTCCATGCACTTACCACTTATTTGTTTTCCTTAGTGAGATGACTGTTAAAGTTTTGTCCATATTGTATTTGGGTTGTTTGTCTTCTTATTGAATTTTATTTATTTTAAATAAGACATATATACATTTTAAATGGGGCTCCCTTATGGCTCAGTGGTAAAGAATCTGCCTGCCAATGCAGGAGACTCAGGTTCAATCCCTGGGTCAGGAAGATCTCCTCAAGAAGGAAATGGCAACTCGCTCCAGTATTCTTGCCTGGGAAATCCCGTGAACAGAGGAGCCTGGTTGGCTACCGTCCATGGAGTCGCAAAAGAATCCTCGTGACTGAGCGACTAAACGACAGTTCATTTTGAATACCAGTCTGTCAGATGCATATCTTACATCTAATTTCTCCCAGTCTGTAGCTCATCTTTTCATCTTTTAAATGGTGTCATTTTGAAAAGAAATTTTTAATTTTGATGAAGTCCAAATTATCAGTGTTTCTCTTATGGTTTATGTTTTCCATTTCCTAAGAAAATATTTGCCTACTCCAAAGTCATTGTGAAGTCTACTAATAAACCCATCAAAGGCATTCTTCATTTCTGTTATAAGTGATTTTTTTTTATCTCTAGCGTTTCTTTTTTTTTTTTTAATCTCTAGCATTTCTTTTTGGTTCTTTCTTAGTATTTATACATCTTTGTTTATGTTGTCCAGCTGTTCATGCATGTTGTCAACTTTATCCATTACAGCCTTCTGAACCACCAGGGAAGCCCATATTACTCATAGTTGTTTTAAATTCCTAGTCTGGTAATTCCAGCATTGTGCCATTTCTGATTGTGATGTTTGCTTTGTGACTTCAAAGTGTGTTTTTGCCTTTTGTAGACCTTGTGATTTTTACTTGTTAATCAGACATGATGTATCAGGTAGAAGGCCCTGCTGTGGCTGTGGGTATAAAGTGTAGGAGGAGGGGAATATTATCCTATGATTAGGTGTCAGTCTTTCAGTGAGCCTGTGCCTCTGGACTGTGAAACTCTCGAGTGTTTCTCAGTTTTTCTCTCCTCTCCTTAGGTGGTGCAGGATATCTGGAATGTGCTGGGTGTGGCTGTTTGCCTGCTCAGCCCTGTTAGCTGCTGGTTATACCCAAGCAGGCTGGGTTCTGGTTTCTCTTGAGGGTAAGCCTTGTTAAGAATAGAGTACTTAGGGACCTCCCTGGTGGTGCAGTGAATGAGAATTGTCCTGCCAGTGCATGGGACTCGGGTTCAATCCCTGGTCTGGGAAGATTCCACATGCTGTGTGGAGCAGCTCAGCCTGTGAGCCACACTGCTGAAGCCCACATGCCCTGGAGCCTGTGCTCCAGAAGAGAGAAGCCACTGTGACGAGCCCCCCACACTCTGCAACTAGAGAAAGCCCTCATGCGGCAGCGGAGACCCAGCTCAGCCACAGGAAAAAGAGTGGGCTGCTTAGCGTATTTCACAGTGGTTCCAGTTCTCACCACTTGCTGGAGGATGAGGGAGTTTTTCTGTGATATTTACTGGAGTAACTTGGTCCCGCTCTTGAAAGCAATACTAAATATTGCGGGTCCTTGCTTTTGACTGGGTTCCTCTGGAGTCTTTAACTCTCAAGAGTTGTCCACGCTGAGCCTCCAGCAACTCATTGATTACAGTTCAGATTTTCCTACCACAACATTGGTTACTGAGGTGGTTTCCACTGGTTTTTGTTCTAGTAAGCCATGACTTTGCATTTGCCTCTCTCCAATTTTGGGAGTAACAGTGTGCCCTGTGTCCTCTCCTCTTTTATGAATCCAAGACGACTTGTTGATTTTTCAGTGTGTTCAAGGTACTTGTTAGAATGAGATGGTGATTTCCAAGCTCCTTATATGCAGAAACGAAAGCAGAAGTCCCCACACCCCAAGATAACTACTGTTCTGCCTACCATCATCATACCTTATTGGTTTTCTTTTTGAATTGAATCATGTAGTAGATACTCTTTGGGTCTGGCTTCGGTGGCTCAACATGGTCTGTAAGAATTTTTTCTGTTTTTAATGGCAGTAGTTCTATTTTATTGCTGTGTAGTGTAGTGTTCCATTGTTTGATTATACTACAGTTTCTTTATCTGTTCTGCTGTTGATGGACATTTGAGTTTCCAGTTTTAAGCTATATTATGGATAAAGCTGCTGTGAATAGTCTTGTACTTGTTTTATGATGGACAGATGCACTATTATTTCACGGGTATGTTTCCTAGGAGTAGAATTTCTGGGTTGTAGAATAGACATATGTTTAATAGTATTGCCAGAAAGTTTTCAAAGTGATTTTACCAAATTTTACTTGCACCAACAATGTTTGAGAACCTACATAGTTGCTAACAATTTTGTCAGTCTTTCTAAATTTGGCCATTCTAATGGGTGTTAGTAGTATTCTGATCTGTGGTCTTAATCTGTATGACAAATTAAACTGAATGACAGGGCTGTCCCGGTGACTCAGATGGTGAAGAATCTGCCTGAAATGCGGAAGACCTGGGTTCTTTTCCCGGTTCAGAAAGATCCCCTGGAGAAAGGAGTTGCTACCCACTCCAGTATTCTTGCATGGAGAATTCTGTGGACAGAGGAGCCTGATGGGCTACAGTCCACAGGGTCCCAAAGAGTCAGACACAAATGACTTGTAGATCTTTCCTAATACTGAAATTTTATGTTTGCTTAAAGAGTCTAGTGCGTACTTATAGCCGTAGTTCTTATTAGCTACACTTTGGAATCACCTGGTGAACTTTTAAAACTTAAAGTTCCCCAGGTAATTCTAGGATGCAGAGAGGGTTGAAAGTCATTGGCATTTTTGAATGAAATATTCTGTGCCTCTCAGGACTTTGCTGTACCCTTTGGTGAGTGACATGTTTGTCTTTCTCATTGCCCAAGCCAAAAATTGGGTAGGGAGCAGGGAGAAGGCCTGGGTTGCCCTGCATTTCTCCCCTACTCTTAACCCCCTACAATCTAGTCACTCTGTAAGGCTCTTACTTTACCTCCTAAAGAATTCTCAAAAAAGAATTCACCTTTTTCAGTTCCCACAGCCTTAATTTAGATCTTTATTATTTCTTACTCACACTGTAAAATGCTTCCTAAATGGTTTTTCTGCTTCTAGTCTTTCCTTCTTTCCCTTCAGTCTAACTTCCTATCAGGCTGTTCTCTAAAATAAATTGATCCGATTTTTCTGCTTCTTTTTCCTTATCTCTTTTAGGAGAATTTCACAGTTCTTGGTCTAGCATTTATAAAGTCCATCATGATAGTGTCCTACATACTTTTCTAGCCTCCTTGTCATTTTTATTTTTAAAACCTAATTTTGATAAAATTTCATACAGAAAAATTAAACTCTTTACCCAGATTCACCATTGTTTTGTCCCATTTACTTTATCATTTTCTCTTTAAATACAGAGTGTCTTCTCTTTTGAACCATTTGAGATGGTTCTTATGTCTATTTGTTCTTAAGAACGAGGACTTTCTCTTATATAATCTCAGTACGTTTATCAAAATTAGAAAATTATTAAAGAAATTGATACAGTACTATTATTTAATCCACAGTTGTTCCAATAATATCCTTTACAGCTTTTTTTTTCCTGTTTTGTGATCCAGTCTATAATATATATTGTATTTAGCTGTCTTTTCTCTTGTCTTCTTTTATCTGCAATAGTTCATCTACTTTTTTCATGAACTTAAGGGGACGACAGAGAATGAGATGGCTGGATGGCATCACCGACTCGGTGGACATGAGTTTGAGTGAACTCCGGGAGTTGGTGATGGACAGGGAGGCCTGGCGTGCTGTGATTCATGGGGTCGCAAAGAGTCGGACACAACTGAGCGAGTGAACTGAACTGAAGCTTTATCAAGTATAGGAGCCAGGTTTTCTACGATCTAGCACCTATTTCCAAGATTTTTGGTCTTTATTATTTCCTTCCTACATCTTACTTTAATTTGCTCATTTTCTATTTTCTTAAGGTGCAATCTTAGATTGTTGGTTTAAGATCTTCTTATTCAGATATAAGCATTTAAAGCTATAAATTTCTCTCAGCATTGCTTCTTTGGGTGCATCCCACAAATACTGCTGTGGTGTATTTTCATTTTCTTTCTTTTTTTTCATCCCCCTGCCCTG
This sequence comes from Moschus berezovskii, assembly GCF_049115385.1. Taxonomy (NCBI): domain Eukaryota; kingdom Metazoa; phylum Chordata; class Mammalia; order Artiodactyla; family Moschidae; genus Moschus; species Moschus berezovskii. The sequence continues at coordinate 7,310,662 of NC_142478.1, read as the reverse complement.
CATTATCATTTTCATTCAGTTAAAAAATATTTTCTTTCTCTTGTGATTTCTTCTTTTTCAAATTTGGGGAAGGCCCCTGCATATCTTGTGTGAGTTGATTGTAATTAGATTTCTCTGTGGTCATCAGTTCAGTTCAGTCGCTCAGTCGTGTCCAGCTCTTTGCGGCCCCATGAATCACAGCACGCCAGGCCTCCCTGTCCATCACCAACTCCCGGAGTTCACTCAAACTCATGTCCACAGAGTCAGTGATGCCATCCAGCCACCTCATTCTCTGTCGTCCCCGTCTCCTCCCACCCCCAATCCCTCCTAGCATCAGACTCTTTTCCAATGAGTCAACTCGTCGCATGAGGTGGCCAAAGTATTGGAGTTGCAGCTTTAGCATCAGTCCTTCCAGTGAACACCCAGGATTGATCTCCTTTAGAATGGACTCGTTGGATCTCCTTGCACTCCAAGGGACTCTCAAGAGTCTTCTCCAACACCACAGTTCAAAAGCATCAATTCTTCGGCGATCAGCTTTCTTCACAGTCCAACTCTCACATCCATACATGACCACGGGAAAAACCATAGCCTTGACTAGATGGACCTTGGTTGGCAAAGTAATGTCTCTGCTTTTTAATATGCTGTCTAGGTTGGTCATAACTTTCCTTCCAAGGAGTAAGCGACTTTTAATTTCATGGCTGCAATCAGCATCTGCAGTGATTTTGGAGCCCAAAAAAATAAAGTCTGACACTGTTTCCACTGTTTCCCCATCGATTTCCCGTGAAGTGATGGGACCAGATGCCATGATCTTTGATTTCTGAATGTTGAGCTTCAAGCCAACCTTTTCACTCTTCCTCTTTCACTTTCATCAAGAGGCTTTTGAGTTCCTCTTCACTTTCTGCCATAAGGGTGGTGTCATCTGCATATCTGAGGTTATTGATATTTCTCCCGGCAATCTTGATTCCAGCTTGTGCTTCTTCCAGCCCAGCATTCCTCATGATGTTCTCTGCATAAAAGTTAAATAAGCAGGGTGACAATATACAACCTTGACGTACTCCTTTTCCTATTTGGAACCAGTCTGTTGTTCCATGTCCAGTTCTGACTGTTGCTTCCTGACCTGCATACAGGTTTCTCAAGAGGCAGGTCAGGTGGTCTGGTATTCCCATCTCTTTCAGAATGTTCCACAGTTTGTGGTGATCCACACAGTCAAAGGCTTTGGCATAGTCAATGAAGCAGAAATAGATGTTTTTCTGGAACTCTCTTGCTTTCTCCATGATCCAGCAGATGTTGGCAATTTGATCTCTGGTTCCTCTGCCTTTTCTAAAACCTGCTTGAACATCTGGGAGTTCACGGTTCACATATTGCTGAGGCCTGGCTTGGAGAATTTTGAGCATGACTTTACTAGAACATTCTTTATATGGTTTCAGTCTTTTAAAATTTATTGAGTTATGTTTTATGGCCTAAAATATCTGTTTTGCTGAACACAGCATGTTCACATGAGAATAATATATATATTCTGCCATTATTGTTCCCTATTCTTTAAGTATCAGAGTGGTTGATGGTGTTCAGATCTTCTGTGTTTATGCTGGTTTTCTTTGTCTAATTCTGTCAGTTGCCATAAGAGTGATGGTAAAGTCTCCAACTATGATTGTGGAGTTCTGTTTCTCCTTTTAATTCTGTCAATATTTGTTTCATTTATTTTGAAGCTCTGTTATTGCAACCAACATGCACATTTGTGATTGTTTTGTATTCCTGATGAATTGATCATTTTATCATTGTGAAATATCAGAGTGATACTACCCTCTTTATCTCTGGTAATACTTTTTAAAAAAACTATTTTATTAGATATTATTAATAATAAGGGCTTCCCTGGTGGCTCAGAGGTTAAAGCATCTGCCTCCAATGCGGGAGACCTGGGTTCGATCCCTGGGTCGGGAAGATCCCCTGGAGAAGGAACCGGTAATTCTTGCCTGGAGAATCCCATGGGCGGAGAAGCCTGGTAGGCTACAGTCCACGGGGCCGCAAAGAGTCGGACACGACTGAGCGACGGAACGGAACGGATTAATAATAAAACTGTGCCAACTTTCTTACGCCTTCTCATTGTATGGTGTATCTTTGTTCATCTGTCTATTTTCAATCTGTAATATTTATACCTTTGTCTTTAAAGTGCATCTCTTGTAGATAGACTATAGTAGAGTCATTAAAAATATGTATATATACACATATATTCAGGGAATTCCCTGGTGATCCAGCAATTAGAGCTCTGTGCTTTCACTGCCAGTGGTCTGGGTTCAGTCTCGGTCAGGGAACTAAGATCTTGCAAGCCACGTAACAGGGCTTGCGATAATGGTTATAGTGTATATATGAAACTTTTCATATTTCACTTCTAATTAATAATGTACTGCTTTTCTCTTAAAGAAATTTCGTAACCTTTTAGGTCTGTATTTCCCTTTTGTTGTTGTTTAGCCGTTAAGTCACATGACCCCATGGACTGCAGCGCACCAGGCTTCCCTGTCCCTCACCATCTCCCAAAGTTTGCCCAAGTTCATTTCCATTGAATCTATGATGCCATCCAACCATCTTATCCTCTGTGGCCCTCTTCTCCTTCTGCCTTCAATCTTTCCCAACATCAGGATCTTTTCCAATGAGTCAGTATTTCCCTTACCTCCCTTCTTGTTCTTTGATATACTTGTTCTATATATGTTACATCTGGATACATTATAAAACACAGAAATGATGTTATCAACATTTGCTTTAAGCAATTATATGGTTTATAAAGAAATTGAGATGAATCGGTAAAAACAAAATGGTTTTTGTGTTTACCCAGGTAATTACCATTTCATTTCTGACTCATTCTTTTCTCGACATTCTTTTTTTTTCCGTCTGGTTTTATTTCCCTTCAGCAGGAGGATTTCGTTTAGCATTTTGTATAGTTCAGGTCTGCTGGTGATGAATTCTCTTAGTTTTATTTGAGAGTACCCTTAGTGCCCTCTGTAGTTGCTAATGCTTTCCCTGGATATGGAGCTCTAGGTGGACAGCGTTCTTTTTACCAGTGTTCTGCCCTCTCCTGGCATTTACAGTATTTGATGAGAAATCAGCCATTTGCTGGGATTTTGGTTCTGATAGTAGTATTTGTCTTCTCTTGCTGCTTTTGAGGTTACCTCTTAATCTTTAAATAGTTTGACTGTGATGTACTTTGTGTTTATTCTGCATGTTGTTCATTAAATGTCTTGCATCTATAAATTTTTGTCTTTCATCAGATTTGGAAAAAATTGGGCCATTAGTTCTCCAAATACTTTTTCTGTACCCTTTTCTTCTAGCATTTTACTTACACATAAGTTGGAATATTTAATACTGTCTTCTGGTTCCATGAAGCTTTTCTTTTAGTCTTTGTTTTTGCTCTACTCTCAACCTTGGGTAATTTATATTTATTTAATTTAGTTTTACTTACTGTTTTGTATGTCATCTTCATTTGGCTAGGTCCATCTAGTGATTTTTTCCTTTGAAAAATTGTGGCTTTCAATTTTATAATAGAATCCATTTGCTTCATTTTTACTGTGCTGAGAGAATTCCTATTTTTTTCACTGAGATCTTTGTTTCACTGAAAATGTTTCACTTATTTGCAGGTACTGTAGCTTCGTTTGAATGTGTATCAGTTCCAATCTCTGCTTCATATCAAAGCCAGACTAAATTATTTTTCTTTTCTCCTGGGAATCCTGTGTCATTTTCTTGGTTCATTATATATCTGGTAATTTGGGGTTGTATCCTGAAAATTTTGAACATTGGGATGCGAAGATCGGAGATTGTCTTATTCTTTTCCAGTGAGTATTACTTCCTTTGTTTTGGTTGCTAATTGTCTTGTTTGGGCTTGCATTACAGACTCAGTTTCTTGTCTGTGCAGGTACATAGAGGGGTTAGAGCTGTGAGTAGACAGAGTTTGGGAATCCCCTTCCTGGACCTTTCTTTTCCAGTATTGCACCCTTCCTTTTACTTTTGTCAGCTTAACTTTCCCCAGCTGAAAAGGACTAGTTTTCCACTGGGTGCCCTGACAGCTGCTGGGTGCACAGCACAGATAGGATTTAGTTTTCATCTACAAGCCAAAGAGATGGAAACTTGCTCGCATAGCTCCCTGTCTCCCCTTCTCCGAGCAAGCATGTGCTCTTCACTAGCTTCTCTTTGCTCTCAGTGCCTTCAAATAATTGCTTTTTAAATTGTGTTCAGCATTTGCAGTTGTTTTCTGTGCTGGGCTGGGGACGTTTAGTATAGTTCCAGAAACAAAAACCTGCTTTCTTTTTTACCTGTCTTGGAAAACCGCCTGTTGTGGTTTTTCCTCCTACCCTGTCCCTTATAAGTTTCCTTTGCTAGTTTCTCCCATGTCCAAATATTGAAGTATCCTAGAGCTCAGTCTGCAAAGCTCTCTCTTCTGTCTGCATTGACTTTCTAGATCAAAAGTCAAGTCAAATCCGTGCGTGTGTCCTCAGTCACTCAGCTGTGTCCGACTCTTTGTGACCATATGGACTGTAGCCCGCCAGGTTCCTCTGTCCGTGGGATTCTCCAGGCAAGAACACTGGAGTGGGTTGCCATTTCCTCCTTCAGGGGATCTTCCCGACCCAGGGATCAAACCCGTGGCTCCTGCATGATTCTTTACCACTGAGCCATGTGGGAGTCCCGAATCCATGCCTAGTTATTTACATATTTTCTTTGGCTGCTTTGGTCTACAACATCGGAGTTGACAGCAAAGTTGAGTAGTTGTGTAGGCTCACAAAAGCCTATAGTGTTTGCCATTTGGCCCTTTATAGAAAATGCTTACTGACCCCTGATCTAGGTAATCTTTAGTCCAAGAATTTAAATGCCATCTGCAACACCAGTGACTTATACATTTCTTATCCCCAATTTCAAGCTATCCTCTGGACTTCAAGCTCATATACCCAAAAGCCTAGTACCCTTATCTGTACAAACCTGAATATATCCTAATCTAAACTCTAGCTGTTTTCTCTACCTTGTGCTCCACCCTGAGTCTTGCCTAGTTCTGTTAACAGCAATTCCACTTTAACAGCTGCTCAGGCCAGAAACCTTTGTGGTTGTCCTTGAGCTCTCTTTTCCCATCTCTCACATCTGTCTGTAAGGAATTCCAGTTTGTTCTACCTTCAGAATATGTCTAGAATCTAACCACTTCTTCCTCCTCAGCCACTGTCTCCCCACTCCAGGCTCCCATTATCTTTTGCCTAGATTGTTCCATAAAATTATTCTCCCTACTTCTGCCGTTTGCTCCTGTATAGTTTAGTGCACCACAGCAGGAAAAGAGTGATCCTTAAATGGAATAAGTCAGATCATTTCACTGTTAAGTTCAGAACCCTTCAGTGGTTTCTCATTGCACGGAGAATAAAATCCAGCATTCTTGCTAGTGTCTTTAACGCTTCATGGGTTTGTGCTGCCCGTCTGACATTTCCTTCTGTGCTCCCCTGGCCCTCACACCGTCTCCTGTTCCTGGAGAAGCTGAGCCTGTTCCCGCCTCCCTGTCTTTGTGTTGACTGTTTCCTCTGCCTGGGGTTCTTGTTTTGGTGATTTTTTTAGTTCTACCAGTTTATTGGTACCAACCCATCTCCCTCCACCGTCATGCATGCATGCGTATTCCAGGTATCTTAATGACCCACTCCCTCACTTTACTCGTGTCTTACAGAAATATGATGCCTCTTGTAAGTTTTCCCCTGACCACCTTATTTAAAACAGCACATTCACGAACAAATGTGTTTATATACATGCCCGTTAGCATTTAGGACTGCATAATGTGTTGACTCACTAGAAAAGACTCTGATGCTGGGAAAGGTTGGGGGCGGGAGGAGAAGGGGACGACAGAGAATGAGATGGCTGGATGGCATCACCGACTCTGTGGACATGAGTCTGAGTGAACTCCGGGAGTTGGTGATGGACAGGGAGGCCTGGCGTGCTGTGATTCATGGGGTCGCGGAGAGTCGGACACGACTGAGCGACTGAACTGAACTGAATGTGTGTATTTCTTTGTTTGTTTTCCCCAACTAGGATATAAGCTCTCTGAGGGTAGGAAGTTTTCTCTGGTTCACCACTCTGTCCTAAGTATCTGACATCCTGCCCGGCACCTCAGAGGGCGCGATGAATCAGTTGAGTCAATGAATGTATGCATGAACAATCACCATTCTAGTGAAATTGCTTTACTTGGGTTTCTGGAATATATTAGATTCTATTCTGCTCCTATTATTCTTTCTATTTAGAATCTCTCCTTTACTGTGTCCCCATCTGTCATCTACAAGATTCAGCTTAAGTATCCACCTCTGATTAAGTTTTCCCTCTGAGTGCTTACCGCATTACATGCTTCCTTCAGGTGCTCACAACGCTGTATTGTAATTACTTTTTGCAAGTGCTTCTAGTTCTTAGAAACCTAAGGTCTGATTTCTGTTTCTGTTTTATCCCATGCATATTGCATAGAAGATAGCAAGTACCTGTTGAATCACCAGCTGTTATTAGGAGGGAGAAAGTAAGAGCATACCTTATAATTTTAGGCAGAGTGATAATTATCTAGATAACAAAATCTTAGTCTTTTTGGTTGGATTAGAGATCAAGTATCTAGTTAGTATCTGTGGTGGTTTAGTCACTCAGTCGTATCCGACTCTTCCAACCCCATAGACTGTAGCCCGCCAGGCTCCTCTGTCCATGGGATTCTCCAGGCAAGAATACTGGAGTGAGTTGCCATTTCCTTCTCCAGGGGATCTTCCTGAACCAGGGATCGAACCCATGTCTCCTGCAATGCAGGCAGATTCTTTACCAACTGAGCTATGAGGTTAGTATCTGTGTATCTCTTATTTGCAAGACGTAGAAACTTAACTCCAGTAGCCTCAGATAATCTGGATATGTTGTGAGGATGCAGTGGCAGTGAAGCAAATAGGGATCTCAGAAGTATCCAAGATGCTGAGACCCTTCGATGGAGAAGGGAAAGTCTCTTTAACAAATGGTGCTGGGAAAACTGGATATCAATATGCACGCTGGACCCTGTCTTATACCATACACACAATCAGCCCCAGAATGTATCAGAGACCTAAGTGTAAGACCTGTACCTGTAACGCTGAGAAGAAATGCTTATGATAGTAGATTTGGCAACAATTTCCTGAACATAACAGCAAAAACACTAGCGACAAAAGCAAAAACAGACAAATTGAACTACATCTAAATTAAAACCTTCTTATACATCAAATAATTTTTATATATCAAAACGTTTATATACAATCAACAGCGTGAAAAGGTAGCCTACAGAATTGAGAGAAAATATTTACAAATTATACATCTTTTGAGGTTAATATCCAGAATATGTAAAAAAAACTCCTAGAAGTCAACAAGTAAAACACAAATAACCCAATTAAAATATGGACTAAAGACTTGAATAGACATTTCTTCAAAGATGATATATAAATCTCCAACAAACGTATGAAAAAATGTTCAGCATCACTAATCATTCAGTTCAGTCTCTCAGTCATGTCCGACTCTTTGTGATACCATGAACCACGATACGCCAGGCCTCCCTGTCCATCATCAACTCCTGGAGTCCACCCAAACCCATGTCCATTGAGTTGGTGATGCCCTCCTACCATCTCATCCTCTGTTGTCCCCTTCTCCTCCTGCCCTCGGTCTTTCCCAGCATCAGGGTCTTTTTCCAATGAGTCAGCTCTTCGCATCAAGTGGCCAAAGTATTGGAGTTGCATCTTCAATATCAGTCCTACCAGTGAACACCCAGGACTTCTCCTTTAGGATGGACTGGTGGGACTCTCAAGAGTCTTCTCCAACACCACAGTTCAAAAGCATCTATTCTTCAGTGCTCAGCTTTCTTCACAGTCCAACTCTCACATCCATACATGACCACTGGAAAAACCGTAGCCTTGACTAGACAGACCTTTGTTTGCAAAGTAATGTCTCTGCTTTTTAATATGCTGTCTAGGTTGATCATAACTTTCCTTTCAAGGAGTGTCTTTTAATTTCATGGCTGCAGTCACTTTCTGCAGTGATTTTGGAGCCCAGAAAAATAAAGTCAGCCACTGCTTCCACCGTCTCCCCATCTATTTGCCATGAAGTGATGGGACCGGATGCCATGATCTTTGTTTTCTGGATGTTGAGCTTCAAGCCAACTTTTTCACTCTCCTCTTTCACGTTCATCAAGAGGCTCTTTAGTTCTTCTTCACTTTCTGCCATAAGGGTGGTGTCATCTGCATATCTGAGGTTATTGATACTTCTCCCAGCAGTCTTGATTCCAGCTTGTGCTTCGTCCAGCCCAGCGTTTCTCATGATGTACTCTGCATAGAAGTTAAATAAGCAGGGTGACGATATACAGCCTTGACGTACGCCTTTTCCTATTTGGAACCTGTTGTTCCATGTCCACTAATCATTAGGGAAATGCAAATCAGAACCTCAATGAGATATCTCCTCACACTTGTTAGGATGGTTACTATTTTAAAAATGTAAATAACAATTATTGGTGAGAATGTGAAGAAACTAGAGCCTTTATGCACTGTTGGTAGGAATATAAAATGGTGAAACCGTTATGGAAAATAATATAGTGTTTCCTAAAATCATTAAAAATAAACTTGTTACTGGAAGAGTTTGGGGTCTGGCTGCTTGCCACTGAAAAGACAATAAACAGGCTAAGTTGGTGAAAAGGAAAGTTTGCTTTAATTCAGATGCTGGCAGCTGGCTGGGAGGATGGACATCTGTGCAAAGGCTGACGCCCCCTACTGACAATCAGTGGGGCAAAAGCTTTTATAGACAGAGGTGAGGGGAGGGGGGCTACATGCAGAAACAATGCAGCCATCTCTGACACTCATCTTCAAGTCGGTCAGCAGTGGTCTGACCAGTGTCATCTTGATTGTTTTAGGTGCAGTTAATCTTCAGTTCCAAGGTCCGTTTGTTCTCATTGCTTTGAGTCCAGTTCTCAGAACTGTGGCAGCTTGTGTCATGAGTACAGTCTGGTCATCATATAGCTAGCTTCTTTCACCTGGGATTTCAGTATCTGTAAAGACAGCTCACATAGTATGGCTCAGGATATCATCTATAGTCCTTGAGAAGGAACTAAGAGTCCTTGACTATACTTAATGACTACATTATTATTTTTCTCCCTTAACTGTTTTCCTTTGTTTCTGCATTTCTCGTTTCTCTGATTAAGCTTATTCTTCAACTAAAGTTTTCCACAGACAAAAGGCAGGCAGAGGACATGGGACAGAGGGGCAAGGACCATAGGGTCTTGCTCTGTTTCTGAATTACCATGTGGTCTAGCAGTCCCACTTTGGGGTATGTTTCCAAAAGAATTGAAAGCAAGATCTTGAAGAAATACATCCATACCTATGTTCATAGCAGCGATAGCAGCACTATTCATAATAGCCAAGAAATGGAAGAAACCTAAGTGTCCATCAGTGAACTGAATGAACGTGGTATATACATGCAATGGACATCGACTTGAGCAAACTCTGGCAGATAGACAGTGGAGAACAGGGAAGCCTGGCATGCTGCAGTCCATGGGCTTGCAAAGAGGCAAAAACGATTTATCAACTTAACAACAGTATATGCAGCCAATTATTATTCAGCCTTAAAAAGAAAGGAAATTTTGACACATTTCCAATATGGATGAATCTTGAGGACATCATGTAAAGAAGTAAGCCAGTCACAAAAAGTCAAATACTATATGACTGCATTGATGTGAGGTATCTAGAGCAATCAAGCTCATAGAAACAAAGTAGAGTGATGCTTACCAAGGGCTGTAGGGGAGTTGAGGACAGTGGAAATGGAGTCATTGTTTAATGGGTATGAAGTTTCAGTTCTGCAACATGGAAAAATTCTGGAGATTGATTACACAGCAGTGTAAATATATGTAACCCTGCTAAACTGTGCATTTAGAAATGGTTAAAAGGGTAAATTTTATGTTATGTGTTTTTTACCACAATAAAAAAGAATATAAAACCTAGGTTTATTATGATTATAAGGTCATAATTTAGAAACAAAAGATCTAGACACAGATAACACTGTCAGCAAACTTTCACAAGTTTGCTAACACTTGTCAAGTAGAGTTTGTGAATTTTTACTCTGTGACTTGTCATCGGTGTAATTCTACTCTTTGCTCTTATTGCACTTTCATTTGTCTTCCCAGTACCCTAGTTGGTTGAGTCACTCAGTATCCCCAGTTCAGACCTTCAGAAAGAGTTTGGCTCGGGAAGTTCCTCTTTTCTATATTGGCAGTAATTTTCTAACCAGGCCCTGTTGTCACACCTATGAACTGCAAGGCCTTGTGTCAGGATTCTTCTTTGGCTCAATCAGTGGCCACCTCTTAACTGGGGACTATGAAAGAGGCAGTTTCTCTTATTAGAGATCAGTGAACATCCGTAAATACATGCATTCAGTTCAGTTCAGTTGCTCCATCGTGTCCGACTCTTTGCGACCCCATAGACTGCAGCACGCTAGGCTTCATACATGCATAAAGGTATCCAGATATAATTTAAATAAGACATTTCAAATCCTTTTAAAGTAGATAGTACTTTAGAATAATCATAAGGAAGATACAATGGGTGCTATGATGAGGGACTCAGTTACCTGCTTTAGGACCAGGATCCTCCTTCCAGGAGTGGTGCCTGCTGAGGGCTCATAGCTGAGTCTGTCCAGGAATTGACTCTGCGAAAGAGAGCTGCGTCGTCCACCGTTATACCCCTATCTAGCGGATAGTTTGCATCTAATAGTCGGGTATGGATGTGGGGGCCCAAAGGCCTGGTCCCATTGCCTTAATTTGGAACAGCTTGAAGAGCCTCGGCTTCAGTGCTCTGTGTAGGATGGGCCGAGCCTTATGACATAACAGCGCTGCAGCTCTGTCGAGTCTTCCTGCCCTCACTCAGGTTAGTGGAGGACTCTACAGTAAGCTTCATGTGTTCAGAGACTTCCCCAGAATCCAGGCTAAAGCAGACGAATGTTTTGTTTTCCCACCTTCAACCTTTTGAAATCTTCTCTCTGAAATTTCTTTCTTTCAGTTTTCAAGGCTTACATGATATGTTCAGTTTATTAATTCTGTCACTAGTTTCAAGCCTGTGGTATGATAGACTCTGAAATATGGCATTTTTTAAGCCAGTATTTTTTATAAGATATTTTAAGAATGCAAGGAAATAAGTTTTCTGAGAAATGTTTTGAGTGATATTAATAGGATTTGACATTATTATGAAAGTTCTTTTTTCATTGGCTTAACCAATTAGGATTTCAGTTTGACATTTTAGTCTTTTATTAAAACTGTCACCAAGTAATTAAAGTACACTGATTTTGAGGTACTTGATAATTCACTTTTTTTTGTTTGTTTGTTTTGTTACTTCAGATGTTTTCTGTTAGTTTGTCTTCCTGCAGTGATATTCATAAGAAGTAACGAACATATGGCTCCATGCTCCAGAGGAGTGAGTGTGGAGCTTAAGTGTATAATGATCAGTCTGACACCTTCATAACTGTGAATCAGACTTTTGGTGTAATGCATATCCTCTTTATTCAGTAAGCGTTTGTTAAGAACCTCTTGCTTGTCAGACCCTGGGCCAGTCTGATGATGATGGCTCTGACGGTCTCTGTTCTCAGGGACCTGACCTGAAGGAATGTATTAATTTGTTTAGATCTGTATTCTGTTGCCCTGGGTATACAAAGATCTAGAGAGAGTCTGTTCAGTTTTGTGAATAGACATTAGAAACATTATTATGTATTAATATAAAATTTTTCACGATAAAGAGGTTTGTATAAGGAGTAGAAGTGTAATTAATCTAAAAGATGATCTGTTGAAAGTAGAGCATTTCTAGAGCTGCCAAGAAATAGAAATCTGGCCTAGGAAGACCCTAGGATTTATGTAATCTATAGCTATTCCAAAAGTTTTAGAGGGTCCTCAAGAAAAAGGGGCAGATACTTAACTGTCCTAGGTGTTTACTGAAGAGTCCAGCCGGTCTCCCACACTAAGTCAGTGGTTCTTTTCCCTAGAGCAGTGACTGCCTTACTTGTTTTTTATATTCTGTAGAATCTAGTAGAGTGCCTTGCACATAACAAGTTTCACTAAGTGTTGGATAAATTTGTCTCTCTGCGCTAGTATACTAAGTCGCTTCAGTTGTGTCTGACTCTTGTGACGCTATGGTCTGTAGCCCACCAGGCCCCTCTGTCGATGGGATTCTCCAGACAAGAATACTGGAGTGGGTTGCCATCCCCTTCTCCAGGGGATTTTCCCGACCGAGGGATCCACCCGTGTCTCTTAGCATTAGTGCCATCTGGGAAGCCCTTTTAAAATTTGTCTATACCAGTGTTTTTCAAAGTGTGGTCTGTAGATCCAAGAATCTTTCGGGGAGCCTGTAAGGTTAAAACTATTTTCAGTAATGTGTGTTAGTCAGTTAGTCATGTCTGACACTTTGCAACCCCATGGACTATAGCCTGGCAGGCTCTTCTGTCCATGGAATTCTCTAGACAAGAATAGAAGGATCTTCTCCAGGGGATCTTCCTGAGCCAGGGATTGAATTCAGGTGTCCCGCATTGCAGACACACTCTTTACCCTCTGAGCTTCCAGGGAAGTCCATTTTCAGTAATACTATGACATTATTTTCATTTAAAAAACTTTTTGTGTTATTTGCCCCCAGGCACTTTAAATAAGGTACCTACAATAAGATCAAGAAATCTAAGTTGAATGCAGTTTTAAAAGCCAGATGTGTGTTTATTATATTGGTATCGTGTTTATTATATAAGGATTAGGTAGCTATAATGGTTGCTTTTATGTGCTATAAACATGAATATAGTCTCTTGAATATTTGCCTTTAGTGATTTGGTGTTACTTATGACTATTTCTTTCCTCATTTTTTTAGGAGTCTACCATGGCTCAAGAATCTCCAAAAAGTTCAGCAGCAGAAATTCCGGTGACTAGTAATGGGGAAGTTGATGACTCTCATGAACATGGCTTTAATAGGGTAAGGACACTTCTGTCTCTCAATACAAAGAATCATGATAAGCCCTTTAGTGCTGAGATGAAAGTAATAGAGCTTATTCATAATATAGGAATATGTTCTTAGATTGATTATATTCTGGAGTCTAATGTTATTATGGAGGGATGACTAGGTGGGTCATGTTAGTAATTTGTCCAGAATAAGCTTCTGGCCAGTAAAGCATTTAGGCCTTAATGTTACTATCTGTAATTTTACTGTATAATCAGAGCAAGAGTGTCTCTAATGATTTTGGCATATAACTTTATTAAAAAACTACTTCATTCTACTTGTGATAAGAAAAAATATTAACTATGGGTTATCCTTGAAAGCGTTGGTCTCTTTTCTCAGTACATAATTCCTAAGTAGGTGCCTCTTCATTTTGCTGTTTACTTTCTAGAGTGACATATTTGACTCCGTGGAAAATGAAACTTGGGATCTGTTTAATTTTGATCTGCCTCTCATTTGAAATTGAAATTTAATGCATTTAAATGGAAACACCATGGGTTTAGAGATAACGTGGGTTCAAATTTCAGCTATACCTTTCCTAGCAGTGTAACCTTGGGCAGATATTATTCTAATCTCTCTAACTGAGAATTTTATTTTTATGGTGATGTTAATGTTAAATGATATTAAAATAAGTAATACGCCTAATATAGTCCTAGAAATGAGAGTGATGTTAGTTATTTCTGGAGATATTTCCGTTAAACATTCCTTTTTGACATGTGTGTGTCAAACACTTGACACATGTGTACAATGTTAAATAACTTTAAAAATAGTTTTCATATTCTTGAAAAAGCAATGGTTGAAAGATACTTGAATTATTTTACAGCTTAAATTGAACTCTTTTACTTCATGTGTTTGAGAATAAAGTTCTTTAGTTTAACAGAAGATAACATTTTACTTTTAATTTTAAAAAATTTATTTTTTAAAATATTTAGTTTTGACTGCATTGGGTCTCCCCTGCAGCACATGGGCCTCTCTCTGGGTGCGGCATGGGGCTCTGTAGTTGCAGCACACAGGCTCTAGTTGGGGTGTGAGGTCTTAGTTGCCCCACAACGTGATGGATCTTAGTTCCCCAACCAGGAATTGAACTCATGTCTCCTGCATTAAAAGGCAGATTCTTAACCACTGGACCACCAGGGAAGTCCCCAGAAGGTGATATTTTAGATCACAATTTATCATTCCCAGCATTATTGACATTTGGGGCCAGAAAAATTCCTTTGTGGAGGGTTGGCCTGTGCATGTAGGGTGGTTGGCCGCATCCCTGGGCTCTTCCTAGTAGATGCCAGTAGCCCCTCCAGTAGTTGACAAGCACAAATGTACCCAGACATTCCCGAATGTCAGGGGTAGGGAGGAACTTGCCTCTGGTTGGGAACCGCTTTTTAGATAGATCGTTTTAATGGACTTTTGGAAAATTCCACTCTATTTCACTTCTTTTTGGCTCAAGTCATTTAGAAGAAACAGATTTGTCTTCAAGCTTGGGATGTGTTTTTATTTTAATTGCAAGTGTTTTCACTTGGTTTGTAAGGACCCATGGGCCAGTACTGAGTGACTGACAGGATTTGTATGCCTGAAACACCGGAAGCTCACAGCATTGTAAGTCAGCTGTGTGTGTGCTAAGTCACTCAGTTGTGTCCGACTGTTTGCAACGCCATGGTTGCCAGGCTTCTCTGTCCGTAGTATTTCCTAGGCAAAACACTGGAATGGGTTGCCGTTTCCTCCTCCAGGGGATCTTCCCGACCCAGCGGTCAAACCATCATCTTTTGTGTATCCTGCATTGGCAGGTGGAAACTCTGAGCACTCAGAGGAAATTTTCACTTCAGATTTTAAAGTCTTTCTGGTATTTGAAAACACTGAGATATACTTGCAGATTAAGGAAACTCAAGTTACCATCATTAGACACTCTACTAATAGCTTTATAAACTTCTGTTAATTTAAATAACTCATTATACCAGGATTTTAGTTAATGACTGCTTTGTCTTGTTGTTGGTAACAGCTCCTTTTTGCGAATTTATCTTGCAGGTATTTATTGAGTGTATGTTGTATACCAGGCACTAGGGATGACCGTGCCTGGTTCACAACAAAATGACAGAAATGCCTGCCGCCAGAGAGTTGATACTCTTATACATAGACAGTCTAATGAGACTTTTCATCTAAGAATGCGATAAACACAAAATGCTGCGTTGTTTGGAAGATTCACCTGCCATCTTTGGTTGGCATTCACCTGCTAGCTTGGGGTGTGTTTTTTTTTGAGCTATAGCTTTTGCATAGTAAAAAACACTCATGTTGAGTGTGCAGCTCAGTGGAGCCAGCACCCGCATCAAGATGGAGGCCGTCTCCAGGTCTTCCCCAGCCCCCTCGCCCTCTTCTAGGCGTTTCGTCCCCCTCCCTTCTAGAGTAATTCCTTCTGTCACCATTCTGTCACCACTGATTGCTTTTGACTCCTCCTGAACTGCGTGTAAGTGGACTTCCACTGTGTGTATTCTTTTCTGACTGGCTTTCACCCAGCATTGTATCCGTAATGTTGTTGTTGTTGCTTGGCAGTATTTAATTCTTCGTTTCCCCTGGAGAAGGAAATGGCAAATCACTCCAGTATCCTTGCCTGGAAAATCCCATGGACAGAGGAGTCTGGCAGGCTATAGTCCATGGTTCGCAAGAGTCGGACCCAACAACGACTAAACCACCACCAATTCTTTTTCATTGTAATACGGTTTTCCATTGTGTTAATACACCACAGTGTGTGTTAATAGGCCCTAATTTGTTTATCTGTTTGTTTGTTTTGTTCTTAAAATTTTTTTTTTCTTTTTCTTTTATTTATTTTTGTTTCTGGTGGGTTTTTTGGTTTGTTTTTAAAAAAATGTATTTATTTTGTAATTGAAAGATAATTGCTTTACAGTTTGTTGTTTGTTCTGTCAAACATCAGCGTGAATCAGCCATAGGCGATGCCTAGGTTGTCTCCAGTCTGTACCTATTACGAATAAAGCCGCTGTGGCTGTTTTTGTATAGGTCTTTCGGTGTACATGACCACCTATTTCTGTTGGGTGTTTACCCTGGAGTGGAATTGCAGGTCATGGGTATGTGATGTTTGGCTTTGGTAGATTTTGTCAACTAGTTTGCCAAATGATCAAATCAGTCCACAATTCTGCCAGCGGTGAGTAAGCGTTCTAGTTGTTCCACATCATTAGCAGTTTGGGGTATTGTCATACTTTTAAGTTTTTGCCATTCTGATGAAATCATAGTAGTTATCTCATAGTTTTAACATGCATCTCCTTGATGACTAATGACGTCAAGCGTATTTTCAGATTCTTACTGACCATTTGAATATTATCTTTTATGAAGTACCTTTTCAAGTCCTGTGCTCATTTTTCTGTTAAGTGTATGCCTTTTTCTAATTCATTCATAGCAGTTCTTTATGTGTTCTGGGTATAGTCATTTGCATGTGTGTATTGCAGGTGTTTATCTCCAGTCTGTAACTAGCTTTTGTACTGTATTAATGGTATCTTTAGATGCCCAAAGGCTAATTTTAAGGAAGTCCAGTTTATTAGTGTTCTCTCCCTTTAGTGGTTTTTATGGCCCTTGTATCTTTGCCTGTCCCCATGTCATGGAGATACTCCATCTTCTAACGGTTTCTCTGCTTGTCTTCTCACACATGGTCTATGATCCATCTTGAATTTTGTTTATGGCAAGATGTGGAAGTCAGGGCTCATTTTGTCCCCACGTGCATATCATGTGATATGCATCGTTTATTGGGAAAAAAATTCTTTCTCCACACAGGGGCCTTTGCTGTTGATCAAGTGATCATACATGTGTAGCTGTATTACGTGGCTGACTGTGTCATTTCTTGGTGTTTTTGTCTATCCTTGCAGTAATACCACACTGTCTTACCACTTACTAGAGTAATTAAGGCTGAAATAAATAGTAACTTCAGCCTTGGTACCTGGTAATTCCTCTAGCTTCGTTCTTCTTCAGCGTTACTTTGTCCCTTAAAACTATTCATGAGTCTTTAGTTGAGTCCCTTAATTTGCCTTTGAGTATCATTGAAAAGTTATTTTTAATCCTTTCAAATTTTAACTTTAGAGTCTTTTTAGAGTGAAGTGAATTAACTCATGTATCTGTGTAAGTTCTTTGCTTACATAGTCAAAGCCAGTTAACTTGCTGCTTTATAAGTTAACTTCTTACTTAATGTCTAATTCTCTTTTTGGAGATTCCCCTATAATGTTATTTTATTTTATTTTTTTTGTTTTATTTTATTTTTATTGGCGGCTAATTATTTTACAATATTATATTGGTTGGTTTTTGCCATACATTGACATGAACCTCCCGAACCCCCCTCCCACCTTGCTCCTCCCCTTATCCTCCCTCTGGGTCATCCCCGCATACCAGCCCCGAGCATCCTGTAGCATGCATCGACCCTGAACTGGCGATTCGTTTCACATATGATAATATACATGTTTCAATGCCATTCTCCCAAACCATCCCACCCTCACCCTCTCCCACAGAGTCCCAAAGACTGTTCTATACGTCTGTGTCTCTTTTGCTGTCACGTATACAGGGTTATCATTTGCATCTTTCTAAATTCCATATATATGCGTTAGTATATTGTATTGGTGTTTTTCTTTCTGGCTTACTTCACTCTGTATAATAGGCTCTAGTTTCATCCACCTCATTAGAACTGATTCAAATGCATTCTTTTTAATGGCTGAGTAATACTCCATTGTGTATAAGTACCAAAGCTTTCTTATCCATTCGTCTGCAGATGGACATCTAGGTTGCTTCCATGTCCTGGCTATTATAAACAGTGCTACGATGAACATTGGAGTACATGTGTCTCTTTCAATTCTGGTTTCCTCGGTGTGTATGCCCAGGAGTGTGATTGCTGGATCATCTGGCAGTTATCTTTCCAGTTTTTTGAGGAATCTCCACACTGTTCTCCATAGTGGCTGTACTAGTTTGCATTCCCACCAACAGTGTAAGAGGGTTCCCTTCTCTCCACACCCTCTCCAGCATTTATTGCATGTTCTTGCCTGGAGAATCCCAGGGACGGGGGAGCCTGGTGGGCTGCCGTCAGTGGGGTCACACAGAGTCGGACATGACTGAAGTGACTTAGCAGCAGCAGCAGACTTTTGGATAGCAGCCATTCAGACTGGTGTGAAATGGTATCTCATTGTGGTTTTGATCTGCATTTCTCTGATTATGAGGGATGTTGGGCATTTTTTCATGTGTTTGTTAGCCATCTGTATGTCTTCTTTGGAGAAATGTCTGTTTAGTTCTTTGGCCCATTTTTTGATTGGGTCCTTTATTTTTCTGGAATTGAGCTGCAGGAGCTGCTTGTATATTTTGGAGATTAATCCTTTATCCGTTGCTTCATTTGCTATTATTTTCTCCCATTCTGAAGGCTGTCTTTTCACCTTGCTTATAGTTTCCTTTGCTGTGCAGAAGCTTTTGATTTTAATTAGGTCCCATTTGTTGATTTTTGCTTTTATTTCCAATATTCTGGGAGGTCTTGGAGGATCCTGCTGTGATTTATGTCAGCGAGTGTTTTGCCTACGTTTTCCTCTAGGAGTTTTATAGTTTCTGGTCTTACATTTAGCTCTCTAATGCATTTTGAGTTTATTTTTGTGTATGGTGTCAGGAAGTGTTCTAGTTTCATTCTTTTACAAGTGGCTGTCCAGTTTTCCCAGCACCACTTGTTAAAGAGACTGTCTTTTCTCCATTTTATATTCTTGCCTCCTTTGTCAAAGATAAGGTGTCCATAGGTGCATGGATTTATCCTGGGCTTTCTATTTTGTTCCATTGATCTATATTTCTGTCTTTATGCCAGTACCATACTGTCTTGATGACTGTGGCTTTGTAGTAGAGCCTGAAGTCCGGCAGGTTAATTCCCCCAGTTCCATTTTTCTTCCTCAAGATTGCTTTGGCTATTCAAGGTTTTTTGTATTTCCATACAAATTGTGAGATTATTTGTTCTAGTTCTGTGAAAAATATCGTTGGTAGCTTGATAGGGATTGCATTGAATGTATAAATTACTTTGGGTAGTATACTCATTTTTACAATATTTATTCTTCCAATCCATGAACACGGTATATTTCTCCATCTATTAGTGTCCTCTGATTACTTTCACTAGTGTTTTATAGTTTTCTATGTACAAGTCTTTTGTTTCCTTAGGTAGATATATTCCTAAGTATTTAATTTTTTTCATTGCAACAGTGAATGGAATAGTTTCCTTAATTGCTCTTTCTGTTTTCTCACTATTAGTGTACAGGAATACAAGGGATTTCTGTGTGTTGATTTTATATCCTGCAACTTTACTGTATTCATTGATTAGCTCTAGTAGTTTTCTGGTAGAGTCTTTAGGGTTTTCTGTAGAGGATCATGTCATCAGTGAACAGTGAAAGTTTTGCTTCTTCTTTTCCAATTTGTATTCCTTTTATGTCTTTTTCTGCTCTGATTGCTGTAGCCAAAACTTCCAGAACTATGTTGAGTAGTAGTGGTGAGAGTGGACACCCTTGTCTTGTTGCTGACTTTACAGGAAATGCTTTCAGTTTTTCACCATTGAGGATAATGTTTGCTGTGGGTTTGTCATATATAGCTTTTACTATGTTGATATATGTCCCTTCTATTCCCACTTTCTGGAGGGTTTTTATCATAAATGGATGTTGAATTTTGTCAAAGGCTTTCTCTGCATCTATTGAGATAATCATGATTTTTATTTTTCAGTTTGTTAATGTGGTGTAGTACGTTGATTGATTTGCGGATATTGAAAAATCCTTGCATTCCTGGGATCAAGCCCACTTGGTCATGATGTATGATCTTCTTAATGTGTTGTTGGATTCTGATTGCTAGAATTTTGTTAAGGATTTTTGCATCTATGTTCATCAGTGATATTGGCCTGTAGTTTTCTTTTTTTGTGGGATCTTTACCAGGTTTTGGGATTAGGTGACGGTGGCCTCATAGAATGAGTTTGGAAGTTTCCCTTCCTCAGCAATTTTTTGGAAGAGTTTGAGTAGAATAGGTGTTAGCTCTTCTCTAAATTTTTGGTAGAATTTGGCTGTGAAGCCGTCTGGACCTGGGCTTTTGTTTGCTGGAAGATTTCTTGATTACAGCCTCTAGTTCTGTGCTTGTGATGGGTCTGTTCAGATTTTCTCTTTCTTCCTGGTTCAGTTTTGGAAAGTTGTACTTTTCTAGGAATTTGTCCATTTCTTCCAGGTTATTCATTTTATTGCCATATAATTGCTGATAGTATTCTCTAATAATCCTTTGTATTTCTGTGTTGTCAGTTGTGATCTCTCCATTTTCATTTCTAATTTTATTGATTTGGTTCTTCTCCCTTTGTTTCTTGATGAGTCTGGCTAGTGCTTTGTCAATTTTATTTACCTTCTCAAAGAAGCAGCTTTTGGGTTTGTTGATTTTTGCTATGGTCTCTTTTGTTTCTTTTGCATTTATGTCTGCCCTAATTTTTACGATTTCTTTCCTTCTACTGACCCTGGGGTTCTTCATTTCTTCCTTTTCTAGTTTCTTTAGATGTAGAGTTAGGTTATTTAGTTGACTTTTTTCTTGTTTCTTGAGGTGTGCCTGTATTGCTATGAACTTCCCCCTTAGCACTGCTTTTACAGTGTCCCAGAGGTTTTGGGTTGTTGTGTTTTCATTTTCATTCATTTCTATGCATATTTTGATTTCTCTTTTGATTTCTTCTATGATTTGTTCATTATTCAGCAGCGTGTTGTTCAGCCTTCATATGTTGGCATTTTTAATGGTTTTTCTCCCGTAATTGAGATCTAATCTTACTGCATTGTGGTCAGAAAAGATGCTTGGAATGATTTCAATTTTTTCTTTGCTTACGTAGTCAAACCCAGTTAACTTGCTGCTTTATAAGTTAACTTCTTACTTAATGTCTAATTCTCTTTTTGGAGATTCCTTTATAATGTTATTTCACTTTCTATTGAGGGATAGAGAAGGAAAAAAAGATATGTTGTCCTGGAGGTCTCTTAATAGTTATGAACTTTACCGGTAGTCAAAGTTCTTATCTCATAGCTCAGTTGGTAAAGAATCCGCCTGCAGTGCAGGAGACCCCAGTTTGATTCCTGGGTCAGGAACATCCACTGGAGAAGGGATAGGCTACATACTCCATTATTCTTGGGCTTCCCTTGTGACTCAGCTGGTAAAGAACCCACCCGCAATGCGGGAGACCTGGGTTTGATCCCTGGGTTGGGAAGATCCCCTGGAGAAGGGAAAGGCTACCCACTCTGGTATTGTGGCCTGGAGAATTCCATGGACTGCATAGTCCATGGGGTCGTAAAGAGTCGGACATGACTGAGTGACTTTCACTTCGCTTACCAGTAGGCAAGACTCCTTGGAAGCAATAATTCAGTCAACCAGTACACCCTACTTTACCTCCGTAAAGAAGTTCAACATCATTAAGCTTCTTTTTGTACCTGCTCTTATGAAAGAAAAAATGTATCATGAGAGTTTCTTACATATTTAATATTTTAAAATAAAAATCACTTCTATGATCCCTTTTACTATGAGTGAAAACAGTATTTCAATAGCATCTTTTGACTTTTAAATAAATTACACTCAAGATCTGTTAGGCATATATTTACCGATGTTTTGGCACACTCCTTTATTTTCCTGAGCAATAAAAGGGAAATTTTATCAATATTTAATGTCAAATTCATATTTCTGTTTTCAATTAGATAAAAGTTCATGGAGAAAGTGTGTATAATGTATTAAATATTGCTTAGCATTATGTAGACTAGTAAAGAGATTATATAAAAAACTACCTCATAACTAGAGTTTTCTAGTTTTAAAAGCATGTTTTACTAATATAATCTTCTTTTATACATACTTGATGTCTAAAATTATATTAAGTCACATTGTAAATAAACTATCCTTCAATTTTAAAAATTGATAACAATAAAATAAATCATATAATGGCTTTTATTTAATGCATATTACACTTTTAAAAGTATAAAGTATTATATTATATATATATATATATATATGATATGAACGTGTTAGTTGCTCAGTTGTGTCCGACTCCACGACCCCATGGACTGTAGCCTGCCAGGCTCCTCTGTCCATGGAATTCTCCAGGCCAGAACACTGGAGTGGGTAGCCATTCCCTCCTCCAGGGGCTCTTCCCGACCTAGGGATCGAATCTGGGTCTTCTGAATTTCAAGCAGATTCTCTACCATCTGAGCCAAAAGTTAAGATGATGGCGCATTAAGTTGCCGTTACTTGGCTGGCCAGTTGGTGTCACTGTGGCCCAGGCAGTGAGAGTGTAAATGCTTCTGTTCTTTCTGTGTCTTACTGCCGCGGTTTCCTTTTTCATTTCATTTCCCTTCTTAGTCTCCTATTGTGAAAGGCCCTGGTGGACTTTATCTCAACATTCACATTGAAATAGAGGATATAATAGGAGAATTTGCCCTAGAAATTCCCTGGTAGCAGCTTAACACTTGTTAATGTTTCGAGGTTTGTTACTTGTCTTAGAGGGCAACAGCTATGTGAAGAGAGAATAGGATGATAATCTTCGTATTATTGCAGTTTTTTACAGCAAAACTATTTTTGCTTCTAAATAAAAAGCAATTGGTATTTTTAAAAGAGTAAAGTTTAATCTCTAAAGAATGTAAATTACTCTTTTACTTATAAGCTACATGTTATTTATAATTTATTCTGTTATATCGTTGTTCAGTCACCCAGTCGTGTCCGACTCTTTGCGACCCCATGGACTGCAGCACGCCAGGCCTCCCTCTCCCTCACCATCTCCTGAAGTTTGCCCAAGTTCATGTCCATTGCATCGGTGATGCCATCCAGCCATCTCATCCTCTGACACCCTCTTCTCCTTCTACCCTCTATCTTTCCCAGCATTAGTTACTTTTCCAGTGAGTCAGCTGTTTGTATCAGATGACCAAAATACTGGATTTTCAGCATCAGTCCTATAGTGCTGATCAAAATATTAGGTTAGAAATGTGCAATTTGTACCATGAGTTTAAAGAAGCAAAGATTAGCTCCTTGTGAGTTAAATTGAAACTTCTTGTGAATTAAGTTATATTTGGCAGATTTAGAAAAATTACCTTAGCTAAAATAAAACTTTTCCTCTGGTAGGCCCAAAACTAAAATTCCTAATTTAGCTTTTTCCACCTATGGACCTTGTCTTTAGAAAAACGTACATATATACAAAACTGCCAAATCTTGTGTTCAATTTCAAGGAGTTTAGGATCACTTGAATTCTGCCTGTAGATCCTTGGGTTCCCTATGTCTTAACTATTCCTGGTCTACAAGTTTTGAGTTAAATGACAGAATGTTAATTCAATAGAAGTACCTCGAAGATCCCTGAATCTCACTACTTTAGTTTACAACTGAGGAAAAGGGGCCCTGAGGTTATGATGAAATTGCCTACCTTGACTGACTCTACCAAAAACTTGTGTGATTGGCTATAAGTACAGTGTCGCCAGGAATGTCGTTCATTACCTGATCTCCAGGGCCTGGCAGCAGTGCTGCACGTAATTGATAATCAGGCTTTCATTAGATGTTTGGTGGATGAGTGAACAAATATTAGAATGAGAACTAGAAACACGGTTTCAGGAGTTCCGTGGAGCAACAGGAAGAATATACTTTTAGACGACACATCCTGTGTCCTCAGTTTTCCAGCATGCGTCGTGGTCATTCCTGTTGTTGCTGCTGGAAATTTTGTTTTGAAAGTTTTAATTGTTATTTTTCTTTTACTCTTTTTTGTCGTTGTTTTGTTAAATTGTTTCTCCATTCCCCTGTACTTATCAGTTTGGATAATATATGTTAGCAATCTAAAGACTTGAGAAAGAATGCAAGAATAGGAATTATAAGAGCCTGTTTTGAACACATTTCCTCCAATCACCTTAATAATGTAACTGTCCATTTATGTGTCTGCTTTTCCCAAGAGCTTGCAGTTACATTTAGGACAGAGATAGTATATGCACTCTGTACAGCTTATGGATCACAGTAATTTTTCAATAAAAGATTGAGTTTTTGTTTGACTTAAATTTAACATATTTTCTACCTCAGTCATCCTCCCCTGGAGTTTGAATAGCATGTGATGAATGTTTCTGCGTTACCTGAAAAATTTAGTAGCTCAGTAACATTTGATGAGAGCTTTTCCCGAAGGCCAGTTTTTACCAGATATATATCTTGGACACTTTTAAAGGTATGGCAGATGTTTTTCAAGGATTGTTTAATCCTTGCAAACAGATTCATTTTAATATTTGCTTTTTAAAGTATAGAATATATTGTTAGTACTGTTACCACAAATTAATTTTAAAATGTGTTTATTATATATACATCTATTAAATAACTCTGGATTTGTATTCCTGTTTGGGAAATAGAAAATTGTGAATAAACATAATTTTTAATGAAAGGCTGCAGCCCTGTGTATCTTAATTAAAATTTTTAGATTGTGCCTTTATAAACAAATGCTATCATGGACAGCTTTCACTATCTAGGAGAAATTGTTATAGTTTTTGAGTGAATTCGGAATTTTCTTGATGCAAATTGGTACATGATTTCATTCTTATCAAATTTCAGTACTACTTAGAATTGAGACTGTAGTCTGGCTGCAGGGGTTGGGGTGGGACCAAGAGAATAGACAGTAAACTGTCAGAAGATAGTGATGCTTTAAATTCTTGTTAAAAGTTTGTTGAGAGACTGAAAGGGAAGCGGGCAGGGAGAGAGAAGTGAGGCTGAGATTGTGTGTGCATATGTGTGTGTGTGTGTGTGTGTGTGTGTTGCTGAGATGGGGAAAGCAGGCGAGCCGGGAGATTTGCTGTCTGGATCATGTGGAATGACAGATACGGGAGGAGACTGTGGTCATAAAATAAGTTGTTAGGTTTAAAATTCCAAAAGCGTTGCTTCCTGAGCAATGACAAGGTTCAAAGAGTGGCCCTGGGAGTCCCAGTTGCTAAGTAGAACTGGGCGTGAAAGATGAAAGGCATTGTAGCTGAGATGTAAGTGTAGGTTGGGTGTATTGTATTAGTTGAGTATATTTTTTTATCTGCCATTACACTTTTTTGGCCCCTTGTCTAACCACATATCACCAAATCTGAATCAAACTACCTCCCTTAGGCTTCCTAAAGCATACTGAGGGGGAAAAATTATACATCTTTACAGACTTATTACTACAGGCCATCATCCTACATCAATGTAGGTAGACGGGCTCATGCAGTAGACTTTACTTCAAGTATTTCACAATTTATATTTTTTATAAAAACGCAACATACCACGTGATATATGTGCCATTAGTAGAATGTTTTTGATGAGCAATGAAAACTCATATTAGATGCCTTACATTATTGCTTTGGAAGGATTGCAGACTGAACATAGAATCATCCCCTGAAAGTGTGCCCCATGTAGCGTGCAAAACATTGGAAACACCCAGGATAATAGTAGGAGTTGTGGACAGAACAGAAAGCCTGGGTGTGTCGGCACCCTGGATTGGCTGAGGAGAAGGTAAGTGGCGGAGTGGAGTCGTCTGGGCGTCCGCAGGGTGGCGAGGGGTGGCAGCGAGCCGCACAAGCACAGAAGGCAGGTCCCTGCGGCAGAGCCCTCAGGATGCAGATAGAGCAGTTCCTGCAGCAGTTCCCTGCGGCAGAGCCCTCAGGACGCAGATAGAGGAGCTCCTGTAGCAGAACCGGCCGGGTTACTTGTTTGAAATTCGGACTCCTGGGCTCCACCCTCCAATTTAACAAGAATTACAGCAGGCAGCTAAGAACTGCGTTTTAAGTAGTTTTCTCAGATGATTCTTACCCAAGCTAAAGTTTGAGAACTGGCAGTTTACAGTGGAGAGCTGAGAAAATGCTGGCCCTCCCTCTGCCCGCTTGATAAACAGAATGTTGGGGATTAGTCCGCTCTGACCCAGTGTAATTGTCAGAGAGGACACCGTGAGGAGGCTGAGGATGTCGTAGTATGCTTCAGCCAAATTGGGAATGTGGAAGTCTGGTGAACAACACCTTTGCTTCTGGCTGCTGCTCCTTATAAGTAGCTAACGATTAAAACAACAAAAGGGGATTTAAAATTGCCAGAGTTCATAGAATATTTAGCACAACATTTTCAAGCTGTTTCTTTTGAAATTATATAAACGCTATGGAAGGTTTTATCCATTTTGAAGAATGAGATAAGGTGTGTAAATTGAGAAAATTAAATGAAGTATTAGTATTGTATATCTGCTCAATGATATTAATGCCAAAAAGGAATAAGATAGATGGTCTTAGGGAGCTTGCTGTCTTCAGGAAGAGAGAATACAGGCAGATAATGTTGCTGCCGTGTGAGAGGTGATGTTCTTAGCCTGGTGTAGCATGGTGTGAGAGAAAGGGTGTGGACAACTAGGGAATAGCTCGCCAAGCCAAATCTAGAGGATGAACGAACCAGACGAAGAAGGATAAAGGAGTCCCATCAGTAGGAGACCACTGAATTGAACATTCACCATTGTTGGAGTGGGGGATATGGGGGCAGAGGTGTGAGAAATGCACCTAGGAGGTAAGTAGGGATAAGGTTCTGGGAAACCTCAGAACCACGTGGAGGTTCTGACTTTACCTAAAAGTGGAGGACTTCAGACTTGACCCAAAATGATGTGAAATCTTGAAGGGCCTCATGGCATTTGCATTGTAGAAAGTTGTTTCTGCCTACTGTTCAGGGAATCCGTTTCAAGGCTGACGAGACTAGAGACAAGGGAGATGTTTCAGTTAGGTCACCACGGAAAGAAGGGAAGTGAGACTTTGGATTTTGCTCTCAGTAGAGAAACTAGAGCCTGTAAAGGACCCCAGGCCATTTTTAAAGGTGCAGATAGGAGGAAAACCGGGAAAGTGCAGCGTGAGGAAACTAGGGAGAAGAGTCTGCAGTTTCTAGAGTGCTCGGAGAATCCGTACAGATGGTTGGTGCTTACAGTGCATGCCTAGCAAATTCCTCCCTCTTAAGCTCTTGCCTCCTCTCTCTCTGAGTAAAAAGGGAATTCTCATGAATAAATCTCTAGTTCTGCTTCATTGTAGTGTTGTGCATCTTATTAATTGCCGAACATTTGGTTTTTAATTGTTAATTTTGCACTAACTTTAGTTCAAAAGTAGATTTTTATGCTAAATTATAAGGTTACATTTTTAACCTCAGACTTATTCTTACCTCTGTTAAAATGTGCAAATGGAAGCGAGTCATTTTGGTTGAAAATGAGCCAGCCCTTCACAGCTTTATGGAAGCTGTAACTACAAGTATTAACTTATGTCCTTTGAAAAGAAACTATGCGTGAAACTTTTTTTGACAAAAGCACTATATTTTAATTGTTTGAAGATTTATTTTTAAAAACTATTAAATACTCCAGTATTATAGTATTATCCTAGCAGCTTGAATAGAAAGTTCACGTTTATACTGTTTTATTGTACAGTTGTTAAGCACAACTTTGTAAAGTCTTAAACCTTGAGTTGAATGTGAGCAATATGAAAATGCAGAGAAGGGATTTTACATTGTTGGTTGCAAATAGGCTCATTGTCTCCCAAATGTCGGAGAAGGCAATGGCAAGCCACTCCAGTACTCTTGCCTAGAAAATCCCATGGATGGAGGAGCCTGGTAGGCTGCAGTCCATGGGGTCGCTACGAGTCAGACATGACTGAGCGACTTCACTTTCACTTTTCACTTTCACACATTGGAGAAGGAAATGGCAACCCACTCCAGTGTTCTTGCCTGGAGAATCCCAGGGACGGGGGAGCCTGGTGGGCTGCCGTCTATGGGGTCACACAGAGTCGGACACGACTGAAGTGACTTAGCAGCAGCAGCAGCAGCTCCCAAATGTATTCTGGAAACTGTGGAAGGAAATGCTGCAGCAGCTATTTTAAAAGTTACTAAGGTAGTCACAGCCTCACCACTGAGACATGTTAAACATTTAAGAGTTATGTAAAAACACATTTTAAAGTTCTTGTGAACTATGAGGCTAAATTATATCACTTACAGAATATGTGTTTTACAGAGCGCGTTCAACAGGCTCATGAAATACTGGGTGTTTTCTCACAAGTCATGCATTCCTCTCTTGTAGAGCGTATCATTTTGTGTTGGAGCAGCTTAACAGTCAGACAGCTATCAGAATGATAGTTCTGTTCACACTCTGAATGGACCTATTCCTACCACTTTGGTTAGGCTCCTTCTGTTACTGACAATTTAAGCAGAGGAGCTGTAGTGCTTTTCAGATGTTACAGCTGTTTTACATAAAGGACAGGAGGCTTTTTTTCTGAAAGAACTTTTTGTTGAGTAAAGGACCCTTGGGGAGACCATTGGGAGAGGTTTGAGTGAAATGTAATATCCTCAGACAGCCAGAAGTTGTTTCTTCCAGAAACCGCGCATGGCAAAATGGAAGCATCCCTTAACTTCCTGAAAACTTAGGGAGTTAGAGGTATACATCAAATTTACTATTGAACCTGTTACTTTCTCCTGTCTTTCCAACTACTGCTACTGTATCTCTTTTTTGGGAATTTGCACACTATTTTGTGACAGGACAGATGATTCAAATGAGCAGAGCTCTTTCAGTTAAGTTCTGAGAATACAGTAAACAGAGCTCTCTTGGACCTCTCTTCCCCTTTGTATGTTCTTTACGGTTTTTTACCCTCGTATTTTGAGAGATATCTTCAGTACATTTTTACTTATGGAGAGCTGAAAAGCTGTCAAGACAAGGAGCAAAGCAGTATCTAGGGAAACCACCCTATAAATAATTGACCTTAATAACCAGATTGATAAAGTTTAAGAAATATCTTGGTGCTTTGACATTATTTATTTTGTAAGTGAGATGGCTGGATGGCATCACCGACTCGATAGACATGAGTTTGAGTGAACTCCGGGAGTTGGTGATGGACAGGGAGGCCTGGCGTGCTGTGATTCATGGGGTCACAAAGAGTCAGTCACGACTGAGCGACTGAACTGAACTGAAGTGATGATTATCTGGTTTTTATATGTGGTTTTAATGTAAATACAAATAAAAGGATCACTGATTTTTAAAACTGCTGCTGCTGCTAAGTCACTTCAGTCGTGTCCGACTCTGTGTGACCCCACAGATGGAATCCCCCATCCCTGGGATTCTCCAGGCAAGAACAACACTGGAGTGGGTTGCCATTTCCTTCTCCAATGCATGAAAGTGAAGTCGCTCGCTCAGTCGTGTCCGACCCAGCAACCCCACGGACCCAGCCCACCAGGCTCCTCCATCCATGGGATTTTCCAGGCAAGAGTACTGGAGTGGCTTGCCATTGCCTTCTCCGATAAACCGTTAATTTAGTATATTAGTATATTACAAAATAAACTGGGAAGGTAAAGATGATTTATTCAGCAAAATGAACAGACTCAGAGATTTGGTTTTAAAATAGGAAGTAAGTAACAGTGAGGGTAAAGAGTGCTTTTAATTCAAAGTGCTCCCCCAAAACACTACACTGATGGCAAAGATGTCCTGAGACAAGAGATTTTAATTGACCCTAGAATATAAGTGGAACAGAAAATGGCAGTTGTCGTCTCTTTTGCGCCAGCAGGAAATTACGAGTGGAGAATGTATTTGCATTAGTATGTTTAAACTTGAGCAGATTGTGAAATAATGAGTTTTAAAAGATATTTGTTAACTAAATTGTTTAAAGAAAACATACTAGGTAAAATAAATTCTGAGTCTCTAATAAATTGCTTGTAGCTATTTACATTTATGATACATTAATTAATATTTTTTTTATGCTTAGTCCTATTTTTGTGTGGCCTTTTTCCCCTTTGTAAAATAGTAGTGATAATACTACTAAATGAGGTTATTTTAGGCAGTTCTTCCATTTATAGTTCCAAATGCATTAATTTTAGTTGCTGCTGCTGCTAAGTCGCATCAGTTGTGTCCAACTCTGTGTGACCCCATAGACGGCAGCCCACCAGGCTCCCCTGTCCCTGGGATTCTCCAGACAAGAACACTGGAGTGGGTTGCCATTTCCTTCTCCAGTGCATGAAAGTGAAAAGTGAGAGGGAAGTCACTCAGTCGTGTCCGACTCTTAGCGACCCCATGGACTGCAGCCTACCAGACTCCCCCACCCATGGGATTTTCCAGGCAAGAGTACTGGAGTGGGTTGCCATTGCCTTCTTCTAATTTTGGTTGCTGTGGTTTAATTAAATATTGCCTGTCCCCAACACCACAGCTCAGATTGCTGTCACCACATTGTATTAAGTGTAATTATATAAAGTACACGGAGAAAGCGATGGCATCCCACTCCAGTGTTCTTGCCTGGAGAATCCCAGGGATGGGGGAGCCTAGTGGGCTGCCGTCTGTGGGGTCGCACAGAGTCGGACACAACAGAAGCAACTTAGCAGCAGCAGCAGTGTGAAGTACAAACTTAGCCTATAAATACCAACGCATATCATGATTATTGTGTAATCATATCACTTTCAAAGTCTTTCGGTGATGGTCACTATATTTGCTGTTATACACAGATAGCAAATCATGTGGCTGTGTTATCTATCACCTTGTATCTTGCTCATAAACCCATGTGATATTTTACAGAAGTGGATAAGCAAAAGGGGATGGGTGAACGAAGCTAGAAGTACAGCAAATAAATAAAAAATGGTAACAGTGGAAGGAGTGAAATTCAAATCAGAACTAACAAGTTGTAGAGGAAATAGCTGACCCATAGGTCTGTTGGCACTGCTACACTGTTTGAGGAGCTCTAGATTTGAGCCAGAGGAACTTAGTGAAAGCTCACTTAACAACATAAGCAAGGAAAGAATTTTTAAAGTTTTGAGATGAATTTTTGAAGTTCATGGAATGATTGGTTTTTCCCGTTAACCACTTTGCATGGTTTCAACCTGCTTGTTTATTTTTACCATCTTGATCTTGCCCTGTCATGCAGAGTGAGGACCAACTGTATGTAAAGTGCTTGGAACAGTCCCTGGCACATAGTTAAGTTCTCAAGAAATGTTCGCTTAGTGATAGCACTGATTAGTTATAAAGGTGACTTTAACAGAGGAGTGCAGTGGCTAACTTCAGCTGAGTGCCCGAACATAAGAACTGGGTATCTTGCCCATATCACCTTGTGTATTTATCTTCGTGACTGCTGTTGGGTCTCGGTCTCTGGGCGTGGGCTTTCTCTGGCTGCAGTGAGTGGGGCTCCTCTCTCCAGTTACAGCACATGGGGCCTGTCATGGCAGCAGCCTCTCCTTGCGCTCTGGGGAAGCGTGCACTCTCAGGCAGGCAGGCCAAGGCTCCCTGTGGCCCGTGAGATTGTCCTAAAAACTACAGAACATTGTGGGAGGAAGTTAAAAAAAGATCTAAATAAATGGAAGGGTGTCTCACGTTCATGGATCAGACGGGAATCTCCCCAAATTGATCAGATTCAGCACAGTGTCTATCAGAATCGCAGCTGGCTTTTTTCTTTTTGTAGAAATTGACAAACTGATCAGATGTGAACACAAAGGATGCAGAATGCCCAGAGAATTGAAAAAGAAGAACAGAGTTGTAGGACTCATTACTTGTGATTTCAAAACTTACTACCACAAAGCTACAGTAATTGGAACAATATGGTATTGACATAAGGATGACATACAGATCAGTGGAACAGAATTGAGAGTAGAGAAATAGACCCTACATTTATGGCCAGTTGAGTTTCAGCAAGGGTGCCAAGACAGTTTTCAGTGTGGCAAGAATGCATGTATGCTAAGTCACTTCAGTTGTGTCTGACTCTTTGTGACCCTATGGACTGTAGTTCTTCAGGCTCCTCTGTCCATGAGATTCTCCAGGCAAGATCAGTAGACTGGGTTGCCATACCCTCCTCCAGGGGATCTTCCTGACCCAGGGATTGAACCTGCATCTCTTACATCTCCTGAATTAGTAGGTGGGTTCCTTACCACTAACGGCACCTGGGAAGCCCGTGGAAAGAATAGTTTTCAACACATGGTTCTGGGACAACTGGATATCCACATGGCAAAAAGGAATTTGAAGGCAGACCTCACACCATAGCCCTCACCATAGTTAGAAATTAACTGAAATGGATCTATGACTTAAATGTAAGAGCTAAAACTATAGAACTCTTAGAAGAAAAACTTAGTGATGAATCTTTATAACCTTGGATTAGGCACTTTAGTTTCTTATGTATGATGCCAAAATCATAAGCAACAAAAGAATGAACAGGTAAATCAGACTTTATCAAATTTTAAAACTTTTGTGCTTCAAAGAACACCATGAAGAAAGTGAACAGCCAAGAAAGTGGGGAAAAAATATAAGTCCTATGACTGATCAGTGATTTTTATCTGTATCAGTCAAATGATCGATGCCCCAGTTAAAAACGGGGCAATAGATTTGACTAGACATTTCTCCAGGGGAGATATTCAAATGCAAATAAGCACATGTAAAGATGCTCAGCATTATTAGTCATCAGGGAAATGTAAATCATCACTTCAGTAAGATACTACTTCACACCTGCCTGGTTGACTGTAATCAGAAAGACAGATAATAACAAGTATTGATGAAAATGTGGAGAAATTAGAACCTTCTTACATTGCTTTTGGGAATGTGAAATGGTCCAACCCTTTCAGAAGACACTTCTGACAGTGCCTTGAAAAGTTAAATGTAGAGTTACTATCTGACCTAGCCAGGAACATAGAATAATGTCCAAAACTGGCTTGAAACTGAGCATTCAAAAAACGAAGATCATGGCATCCAGTCCCATCACTTCCTGGCAAATAGATGGGGAAACAGTGGAAACAGTGACAGACTTTATTTTCTTGGGCTCCAGAATCACTGCAGATGGTGACTGTAGCCATGAAATTAAAAGACACTTGCTCCTTGGAAGAAAAGCTATGACAAACCTAGACAGCCTGTTAAAAAGCAGAGACATCACGTTGCCCACGTATGGTGAAAGCTATGGTTTTTCTAGTAGTCATGTATGGATGTGAGAGTTGGACTGTAAAGAAGACTGAGCACTGAAGAATTGATGCTTTCAAATTGTGGTGCTGGAGAAGACTCTTGAGAGTCCCTTGGACAGCAAGAACATCAAACCACTCATTCCTAGAGAAATCAGCCTTGAATATTGTTTGGAAGAACTGATGCTGCAGCTGTAATACTTTGGCCACCTGATGCGAAGAACTGACTCATTGGAAAAGACCCTGATGCTGGGGAAGATTGAAGGCAAGAGAAGGGGACAGTAGAGGATGAGATGGTGGGATGGCATCACCGACTCGATGGATGTGAGTTTGAGCAAGCTCCGGGAGTTGGTGATGGACAGGGAGGCCTGGTGTGCTGCAGGCCACGGGGTCGCAGAGAATTGGCCGTGACTGAACGACAGTGACAACCAGAGTAAGCAGGACCCAGAAGGCGCACTAGTGTTGGTGAGGGGCTGGGGAGGGTGGAGAAGGGGAGTGAGCTCTGATGGGCACAGTTTCTTTTTGGGGTGATGAAGGTGATTAGATAATGATGATGTCTGCACAGCCTGTCGATATACAAACCCACAGAATCCCACACTTCACAAGGGCAAACTCTGTAACAGTGGCGTGACTTCACGGTACAGTGGATACTGTGTGCCAAATGCAGTCAAATTTTTGTATAACTTTTCCTTTGGTTCTCTGTATCCACAGTTCAGCCTCTGAAGAGTCAACCACCTTGGATCTTGTAGTACTGCAGTACAAGCATATTTATTGAAAAAAAAAATGCATATAAGGGAACACAGTTCAAACCTGTGTTTTTCAAGGGTCGCCTGTATTTTTATGGTACTGCATCGTACCTGAGACGCATTTGTTTACTATCAGTCTCCCCTTCCATTACGCCTCAGATGGGTCTGATGGACAGAGGTGGTCTGTTTCCTGCAGCGCTCCATGTGTAGTATCTAGAGCCGTGGCTGTCATGAACTTGGTGCTCATTAGATCTTGACTGAATGAATAAATAAATACTCTATTTCAGAGTGCAGGAAGTACTTTTTCTTTTCTTATTCGGTTCTCCTGGACTTAGCCCCTATTGTGAATTCCTCTGATACTGTCTTTACTTTGGCACCGAGTTCAGCTTTTATATTAATGTGTGTATATCTTGTCTCTCCCTTATGTTATCTTTCTCTTTGCCCAGCAAGTCTCACATAGTAAGAATAACCAGATAGTCAGGTTTTCAAGTGAGCTTATTGCTGTAGCAACTCTGTTGGTTTGTTTGGGGATGTGCGGGGTCTTCGCTGCTGCACAGGCTTTTGTCCAGTTGTGGTGCGTGGACCTCTCATTGCGGTGGCTTCTCTGGCTGTGCTTCTCTGGGGCCTGCGGACTTCAGTAGCTGTGGCTCCCAGGCTTTAGCGCACGGGCTCAGTAGTTGTGGCACAAGGGCTTAGTTGCTCTGCAGCATGTGGGATCTTCCCAAATCAGCCATCAAACCTGTGTCTTCTGTGTTGGCAGGTGGATTCCTTACGTTGAGCCACCAGAGAAGCCTGCAACTTCTTAATCTATATGATGTTGTCGTAAGTCCCTTAGTTTATTTAACAAATTCATTTATTTATTTGTCCAACAAATATTTATTGAATATGTTAGTGATAATCACTATGAGAAAAATAAAACTGGATAATCAGAAAAGAAGTTCCTCTGTGAAGGTTGCTGCAGTTTCAGATTATAGCTGTACATTATATGTGGTGGAATAGGGCCTTAAGGAAGAATTTCAAAGACATCTCTTAGTGTATC
This sequence comes from Moschus berezovskii, assembly GCF_049115385.1. Classification (NCBI taxonomy): domain Eukaryota; kingdom Metazoa; phylum Chordata; class Mammalia; order Artiodactyla; family Moschidae; genus Moschus; species Moschus berezovskii. Next base: position 7,276,046 of record NC_142478.1, on the reverse strand, counting down.
ACTAACTTACCATGTTACGAAGAATCAATAGGGTCCAGTCATAGACTGATCATGAAAATTGGGTAATTCCTCATATCCAAGCCAGAGGCAAGAAAGAACTTTTAGTTGGAAATCTGTGTTTCAAGTCTTTCTCTTTTCTCTTACTGTAAGACTGAATGTCAAATATTGTATTTATTACACTTATAAGCTAAATTGCAGTTAGGCTGGCAAATATCAGTAGTTTAAATCTAAATCACAAGAAATTTTCTTTCCCTCACACTGATTGAAGCCCTGTTTACCTAACTAACCTGCAAATCAAAGGGAAACTTAATATTGCAAGTGAATGATTTATTTATGTTAAACATCACTGAAGGCTCATCAGGATGATATTAGACATTAGTGAGTTTTCTAATATTAGACGTGACTTCTTAGTCATCTTAATTCTGTCCTTAAAATGATTTTCCTTATGTATCAGAAGATTTGGAATTTGAAATTGAATTTTAATGTCTGTCGGATGCTTAAGTCAAACTAAGGAAACTGTTTTAAATTTGCTGTACACTGTATCTCTTAGTAGCAAGCCTTGCTTAGTTTGCTGCAGATACACATCATCTTGGACCGCATGGCAGCGTGAGGGACTACTACATGGTAGAGAGAAAAGTAGTTCACCGTGTGATTGAAAGGAAACAGTTACGCTGAACTGCTCTGTGACGCAAGATGTTTCACAAGGTTTTCTCTTTTGTTCAAATGTTGCTAAGGATTTGAAGCGTTCATTACCAGCTGGACTTGGTCTCTCAGAAACGCAAATCACAACTCATGGCTTTGACAGTACCAAAGAGGGGGTTATTGAAGCAGGAGCATTTCAAGGTAAGAAACCCATTATTTTTAAAGATGAGCAGGGTAGAAGATGGGAGAAGGTCACCAAATGCTACCTTTATTAGAGTTGAGAACGTTAATTTCATGATAAAATACTGATTAAAACATAATCCTTTTTCTCTTCAATTTACCTTGGGAATTGTTTTAATAATTGTCTTTGTATAAACAGATCAGTGTGCATAATTTCACTGATTACTACTTGAAAGTTGGTTTTCAGATACTAAAATAAAAACTCAAAAATTATATCAGGAATGCAGATTTAATTTATTTTAGTGGTAACCACAAAATTTCTGTCAATATTGATGTGTATAAATACATATTTCTTATTATAAAGCAATTAGAAAATGAAACTTTTATTTTTCTTTCTATATATATGCTGTGTCGGAGGTCTCCCAAGAGCACCCTCCAATAAAGTAATTTTCAAAGAGGACTAACAGGACTCAGTATATAGTCATAATTCAGACCATGATTACAGCAAAAGTATACTGAGCACAGTCGGCAAAGGCAAAGGACGCCTGAGGTAAAGGTTGGGGAAAACTAAGCATCACCTTGCAAGGGTCCTTTCCCAGTGCAGTCATAAAGGACATGCTTAATTCTCCCAGCAGAGCTGTGACAACAAGTGTGAAATGTCACTAACCAAGGAAGATAAATTAGTGCCCGGGTTTTTATTGGAGATTGTTCACATAGGCACCCTCTGCCTGTCATGTGCCAGATTCCAGACTCCCAGAAGGAAAGCATAAACCACGTTGTTAGTATAAACACTTTAGGCATAGTGAGCAAGTCTTAAAATTCCGGGAATGGCGAGAATCACTCCAAAATTAAAGTTCTCAGATGCCAGTTGAGAGCCACTCTTTTCTAAACTGGTCTTTTCAAAGGTAAATAGTTAGACCTAGTATATTAGCTCTTTTCTGCATACATCCCATGTATATGTTCTTTTTCTTTTTTAATATAAAGAAAGATACTTCCTTTTTAAATACCCTGGTCTATAATTACCTTTTTAGGTATTTTTTCATTTTTACCCAAGTGAAAGAAAGTAAAATCATGTGGATATAAAAATGGATTGTTTTCTTGACAGAGCTCTAGTTAAAGTAGCAATAGTTGGATGTTCAATGAAGCATTTTAATTTTAATACTGCATTAAGTTCAATTCAGTTGCTCAGTTGTGTCTGACTCTGCGACCCCGTGGACTGTAGCATGCCAGGCCTCCCTGCTCATCACGGACTCCTGGAGCTTGCTCTGACTCAGATCCATCGAGTCGGTGATGCCATCCAACCATCTCATCCTCTGTTGTCCACTTCTCCTCCTGCCTTCAGTCTTTCCCAGCATCAGGGTCTTTTCCAATGAGTCAGTTCTTTGCATCAGGTGGCCAAAGTATTGGAGCTTCAACTTCAGCATCAGTCCTTCCAGTGAATATTCAGAGTTGATTTCCTTTAGGATTGACTGGTTTGATCTCTTTGCTGTTCCAGGAACTCTCAAGAGTCTTCTCCAACACTTCTCCAATTCAAAAGCATTAGTTCTTCAGTGCTCAGCCTTCTTTATAGTCCAACTCTCACATCCATACACGACTACTGGAAAAAGCAAAGCTTTGACTATACAGACCTAGTCGGTAAAGTAATGGCTCTGCTTTTTAATATGCTGTCTAGGTTTGGTCGTAGCTTTTCTTCCAAGGATCTTTCTTCCAAGCATCTTTTAATATTGTATTATAATTTCACAAATTAAAAAATATATCTCCATGCCTTTGTATTCCTTAGCCCTCTTACAGTATTCTGTATTTTATTATACTAATGGCCAATATTTTAGTGAGAAACAACTTATATTTTAAAATATATTCCTTGCTAAATGGATCCTAGAAATAAATAGGCATTTAGGGTAACCCAGTATACTGTCTTCTGTAAAATGAGTGGGCTCTCTACATCTTTTTTTCACCCTTTTCATTCTTATGTTCACAAAAATAAAGATATAGAAAGGAAACACATGTATCAGTATCTCAGTAGTCTTTGCATGGCATTGTGTTGGTGTTCTCTAGGGCATAACTTTGAATTTGAGAGGGTTGACCAATTGCCTAAGATTATGAACGTTTGAAGACACAAGCCACAATTTGCATGACAACATTTTCCAACCGGTCACCAATTTCCAAATTTAAATATCAACATAAAATTTTTTTAAAAAGACTTTTACAATTAAGATATTTGAAGATTTTCAGTGAAATTATTTAGCTGACATTTGGTTTTATCCTTTCCCCCTTAAACAGAATAGTATATACAGTAATCAAAGTCAGGTGCCATTGTAACCTGTTATACATGAACATGAAAGTGCCAGTCGGTTTCACTTGCTTACAGATCCATTGTAGTCCCTCAAATTGGAATAAAACATATATTTTGTGATAATGGCAGTAATTTATGTCTCTTTGAATTGGCTTTATAAAACACCTTTTAAAACAAGCTACATAGTTAATCAGTATGTTAAAAAGATAATCATTCTGTCATACTCAGATTCGTTAAACATTTACTGGAAATTTGTAATTAAGTGTCCTTGTTTTGAGGCATGTATACATAAATCAGAATGAGCATGATTTTCTCATGTTTAAAATTTAGAATATGTTCTTATTGTTGTTCAGTTGCTAAGCTGTGTCCAGCTCTTTGCAAGCCCCATAAAATGCAGCACGCCAGGCTTCCTTGTCCTCCACTGTCTCCTGGAGCTTGCTCAAACTCATGTCCATTGAGTCAGTGATGCCATCCAACCATCTCGTCCACTGTTGCCCCCTTCTGCTCCTGCCCCCAATCTTACCCAGCATCAGGGTCTTTCCCACTGAGTTGGCTGTTCGCATCAGGTGGCCAAAGTATTGGAGCTTCAGTTTTAGATTCGGCCCTTCCAATGAATATTCAGGGTTGATTTTCTTTAGGATTGCCTGGTTTGAGCTCCTTGCTGTCCATGGGACTCTCAAGAGTCTATTCCAGCACAATTCGAAAGCAACAGTTCTTCAGTGCTCAGCCTTCTTTATGTCCAGCTCTCACATCTATACATGACCACTGGAAAAACCATAGCTTTGACTATATGGACTTTTGTTGGCAAAGTGATGTATCTGCTTTATTGAATTTTGAGTTTTAAGCCAGGTTTTTCACTCTCCTCTTTTGCCCTCATCAAGAAGCTCTTTAGTTCCTCTTCACTTTCTCTCATTAGAATGGTATCATCTGCATATCTGAGGTTGTTGATATTTCTCCTAGCTGTCTTGATTCCATCTTGTGATTCATTCCAGTCTGGCATTTAACTTAATATACTCTGCATATAAGTTAAATAAGCAGGGTGACAGTATACAGCCTTGTCATACTTCCTGCCCAGTTTTAAACCAGTTCATTTTTCCATGTAAGGTTCTAACCGTTGCTTCTTTTCCTGCATGCAGGTTTCTCAGGAGACAGGTAAGGTGGTCTGGTATTCCCGTCTCTATAAGTATTTTCCACAGTTTGTTGTGATCCACATTGTCAAAGACTTCTAATATAGTCAGTGAAACAGAAATAGCTGTTTTTCTGAAATTCCTTTGCTTTCTCTGTGATCCACTGGTAATTTGGCCTCCGGTTCCTCTGCCGTTTCCAAATCCAGATTTGACATCCAGAAGTTCCAATTCACATACTGTTGAAGCCTAGCTTGAAGGATTTTGAGCATTACCTTGCTAGCGTGTGAAATAAGTGCAACTGTGTGGTAGTTTGAACATTCTTTTGTATTGCCCTTCTTTGGGATTGGAATGACCTTTTCCAGTCCTGTGGCCACTGCTGAGTTTTCCAAATTTGCACATATTGAGTGCAGCACTTTAACAGCATCAACTTTTAGGACTTGAAATAGCTCAGCTGGAATTCCATCACCTCCATTAACTTTGTTCGTAGTAATGTTTCCTAAGGCCCACTTGACTTCACACTTTTCAGGATGTCCAGTTCTAGGTGAGTGTCCACACCATCATGACTGTTCGGGATATGATAGTTCTGTGTATTCTTGCCACCTCTTAATCTCTTCTGCTTCTGTCAGGCCCATACCGTTTCTGTCCTTTCTGTCCTTTATTGAGCCCATCTTTGCATGAAATGTTCCCTTGGTATCTCTGATTTTCTTGAAGAGATCTCTCGTCTTTCCCATTCTGCTGTTTTCCTCTATTTCTTTGCATTGATCACTGAGGAGGGCTTTCTTATGTCTCCTTGCTGTTCTCTGGAACTCTGCATTCAGTTGGGTAACCCCAAGAAAACGAAATGCAAGAAGATAAAAGTGGTTGTCTGAGAAAGCCTTACGAATACCTTAGAAAAGAAGAGAGGTGAAAGGCAGAAGAGAAAGGGAGATATATACTCAGCCAAATGCAGAGTTCCAGAGAATAGCAAGAAGAGATAAGAAAGCCTTTTTAACTGAACAAAATTTAGGATGTATGTCTCATGGGAAAGTGTTAGGAGTTGGGGCTCTGTTAACTTTCTGGGAAAAGGACTGAATGATAGCTTTATAAGGACTCTATTACCATTTACTTTTCCATCTCTGGAGCAAATTTAGAAGAAATTGTGCTTAAATTCAGTGTAACAATAAATATTGAAATCTACCCAAGAAATACATGGTAGAATCAATAACAGTGGAAACCGTGAATAAGTCAGAACTCTTAAGAGTGAGTTGTTCTTGGTATCTGAGTTTTGTTTCAGTGGGGTTTTGGTCATTGCATACACATTATTCGTATTCCTAGACTTCTCCTGTTGAGAGAAAGCTGAGCTAATTCTCCAAATTTCATCAGTTAGCACAAGCCTAGAGTTTTAAGAATTATTTTTGTTGGAATGATTTACTTATTATTTGTGAATGATTTTAGTAACTAAATTAGTCTGCCTTAAGGATTTGAAGATACAGAGAACAATTAACCCTTGAAAGTAAAGCAAATAGTTGAAGGTATCTACTTACCTCAGCACTACGTCTTTTTGCTACTTTAGTTTGGAAAGTTCTGTATCACTTGTGACATATATGTTATACATATCTCATGTTAAATCATGAGATTATTTCTTATCCAAGATTAATAAACAATAATAGCCAGAACAACAGAGCTCTGTTCCTGGGATTATCACGAAATGGAATTATAGTAGTCATCGTTTATTGAACTCTTCTTTATGTAATAGTAGAGATAGAGTTTTTGTTTAAAATAGTGATTGCATTGGATAATCCATTAAATGCCTTCCAGCTTAACAAGTAATTTATGGATTGATGTTTTTTGTATTGAATTTAATAATGGAGATATTATAGTATAGATTCAGGACATCTGAGAATCTAATAAGAAGCTGTTTAAACCTCTCTGAGCCTCTTTTTTTCCTGTAGTTTAGCATCAGACTAGTTGATTTCTGTTGTCCCTTCCAGTTTTAAATTTTTGTGCTTCAACAGGATTTTTTTTGAAAGACGGGTATCTCATTTTGAAAGGTAATGCCATTCTATTTAGATACATTGTGTGTTTTGGATTTTAATGTTAGATTCAGTCCAGATTAAGTATTCCATATTATTAAAACTGGTGACTGTTCCTGATCAGAACTTAGTATATCTGGGATATGAGAAAGTTGACATTCATTCTTATTAGAATATTTTAATTATAAATTTGATATGTGTTTTTAGAAAACTGGAGAAGAGTGTAGTTGTAATAAAATTATCTTAGAAACATTAAAACATATTCAGCTAAATGTGAAGGAGTTAATTATTTTTTCAGTTTCTTTTCAGTGATCACTTCCCTAAAGACATACAACCTTTAGAATTTAAAATAGTCAATTGAAGCTGTACAGTTTATGCTGGACATCAGCAACAATGTTGGGTACTAAGTTTTTCTTACTTTTAAAAAAATTAAGGCTCAGAGATGTTGAGTAATTTGCCAGGGTGTTCCTGATACTATTTGATAAATAGAGCCAGAATTTCAAACCCAGAGTTAGAATTTTAAAACTCAGTGTGTTTCATTCCAAAATTGTATTCTTTCCTCAGGTTCTCAAGCTTAGCTGTGTCTGAGAATAAGTAGCTTTTAAAAAACTGTTGCCTAATGAGCAGCATGGTGACTGTAGTTAATAATAATGTATAGTTGAAATTTGCTGATAGATCTCAGGTTTTCTCATCACACACAGAAAGATGGTAACTGTGTGAGGTGATGGATATAATCATTTCACAGTGTATACGTATATCAAAAAATAACTTTTTACATCTTAAAATGTGCTATTTTTATTTATCTAATAAATAAAAGCAGAAAATCTAATAAAAAAGCTAAAGCTTCCCTCCCCACCCCGAAAAGCTCTGAAGATAACCTGTTTCAGTGATATCTTGTGGAATGTCTCAGGTATGTTTTAAAAGCTTCAGAAGTCTTATGATTTATCAGAATAACACTCTGTATTATCACTTCTCAGGCTTCAAAACACATACAAATCACCTGAAGATCTTGTGAAAATGCAAATTCTAATTAAGTAGGTCTGTATTTCTGATGAGCTCCGAGATGACATAATTGATGTCATCCATACTAAGTAGCAGTAATCTGTACTAGGTGATACTTGATTTATGATTTGAAATTTTTGGCTATAATTTCTGTGAAGGCTGATTCATTCACATTTCTGTGAATGTTAATGATAAATTTGATACAAGTGTTACATGTCTTTGGATTTCTACTTGAAGAGCTTTCCTCCCTATGTTAGAGTAGCAAGTTATAAAATGTTGAGTTACCATTCAGCTGATTCCTTTAATCACATACTTTTAATTGATTTGAAAATAGCAAAGTCCAGGTAAAGTACTGAGTAAACATGATCTTACCAGGTTTCTTCTTACAGTTAGGTGTTTTGTTTGGTTTTAATAGTTCTATGAAAAGGTTATGTAAGAGCTCATCCTGATAGCATCCATTTATTACTCATCCATTTCTGCATGAAAGCAAGTGTGTTAGTTTCCAGCTTTTAATCCTTTTTTTTGAATATTTTAAAGGAAATGTCAGTACAGCTGTATTCAAACTGTATATTGTGTGGAGGAAGAGAAGCATTTTCACAGTGACATGTCTGCCCTTTTCAGGTTCCCCAGCACCACCTCTGCCATCTGTTATGTCTCCTGGCAGGGTGGCAGCTAGTGGACTGACTCAACATGGAAGTGATTTAACTGTCCCTGCAGGTATTCACTGCGCTGATTGGATAAAGCCCTTCTTGCTACTGCTGAAGCTAAACTCACTCAGTTTCATGTTGCTTGCTTTAGATTCTTAGGTGTGTGTTATTCTGGCTTTTTTGGTGGCTGTTTTTTGTTTTTTTTTAACAATAAGGAAAGTAATCTCTAGCCATAGCTTATCTTTCTGGCTTTTCAAAGTTTATTAGGCACAATCTCAAACATGAAATTAATTAACTTTACGAGAAAAAAACACATTAAAGTTTGATTCATTTTTAACCTACCTTTCTTTTCTTTGCTCTGGAAAATGTTGCTTTATTTATTTGATCCTAAGCTCTTGGCTTTGCAGCTCTGCCATCTGTTTTCAGTTAAATAAAAAAGGACTTTCAACAGTTGTGTTGTTCATTATTTGGAATGAATCAAGTGGAGAAGGTTGTGTCTTCCTTTTTTCAACTTTGACTTAACAACTAGTTGTCAAATTGCATCAAAATACTCTAACTTTCCAGTTATGCTGAGTGAAAAGTACTGGGAAAAACCTATTTCTTTACATTGGATTTGCTTTTCACTTTAGTATTGCTGGACTATAAGAACAGGGCAAAAAGTAAACTCTGTGTTTCTTTTTATACGAAATGTTAATATTTTATATTTTGTTTAGGTGAGAATTTTGTAAATTCTTAAATGCATTTGATTTTATATACTGTTCTCCTTCTTAGATTATGGTAAAACTGTGGTAAAGCCTGGCCTGGCTGTAGGGGTGAGAGAAGAAATTTTAGCCGACTCTAACCTTTTGAAACCATTTTATAAAATGTTTTCTCTTGTCTTTTTAAAAAATTGTTATTTTCAAATTATGTTTCTATCCCAAGTTATTAGCATCATGCTGCTGCTGCTGCTGCTAAGTCGCTTCAGTCATGTCTGACTCTGTGCGACCCCATAGATGGCAGCCCGCTAGGCTCACCCATCCCTGGGATTCTCCAGGCAAGAACACTGGAGTGGGTTGCCATTTCCTTCTCCAATGTGTGAAAGTGAAAAGTGAAGTCAACTCAGTCGTGCCTGACTCTTAGTGACCCCATGGACTGCAGCCTACCAGGCTCCTCCGTCCATGGGATTTTCTAGGCAAGAGTACTGGAGTGGCTTGCCATTGCCTTCTCCGTATTAGCATCATAAATGTTACTAAATATGTTCTTCTCTGAAAAATATTTTACTGTGAGGAGCTGTATAGTTGTGGAGTTGCTGATATGTCATAATTTCTTAATTGTTGGAATAATGCATTATCAGGGCTTTATACTGCCTGTATTAATTACGGCTTTGGGGGAAGTGCTGGGTTTCTTGAGGAAAAAAATGAGGCACAGTGAAGGTCTTGTTGTAACAAAACCTCTTATACTACAGTAAGATATTTTTGATGACTATCTAAAGTTATAGTATTTTTAAACCCTCCAAAATTTTGGTAACATTGTGTTGTTGCTCTCTTCTATGTAGTATAATGAAAGGAGATCACTGTGAAGAGTATGAGCCTTTCAGATTTTTAATGACAGTTTTTTAAGAATCATTAGGTTATAAGATAAATTATGGAAAATGTATTTTCCTAGAAGTAAATAGCAGTTTAGAGAAGAAGGCCCATTGCAGCTTTTTTTTTTTTTTTTTAAAGAAGATGGACAAACCAAAGAAATTTTTTTTTTTTTTACAGTATCAGGAAATCATCCTTAAAATGATTCCAAGAAGTTCTAGGCCTTTACTTTGCAGGAACCTTCTTATTTCTTTAAATGCATAAGTAGTTTAATTTGAACTGCATCAGAGTTTTGTTTTCTTTCTACTTGTCTGTGTGGTTTGCATTTTTATCTTTTGTTCTGATGTTACAGGTGGCCAGAGAACACAGACAAAAAGTGGTCCAGTTATTCTAGCAGATGAAGCTAAAAATCCTGCAATGGAAAAGTTAGAACTTGTTAGAAAATGGAGTCTAAATACCTACAAGGTTTGTAATTTTTTTTAATGTTTCCACCCCAAGTAGCTCTAAGAATTTCATTCGAATGTTACTCAAATTATTGTTTTGCAATTATATAAATGTATAGGAGAGAATAATGCTCTTTAAACATAAATATACAATTAAAATAAAGTATTTTGTCTTACTGATCTTGGCATAAATGTAGTTTAAAAAGTCAGTAGGTTGAGTTCTAAAAAGAGCTACTAAAGTTCTTATTAATTGACAGATAACACATAATTGAAGAAGAGATATGTTGTCTGGGAGCACATTTAGCTGTAGAACTGCCATAGATATGGTTGTCACAACTTCCTATCTTTTTGATACTTTACAGCAGCGGAATGTCAAGAGAGGTATGTTAGTTTTCCAGAGTTTGAAATTCTCTGATCTTATTGTAATAACTAAGCAGTAAACTGGACAGACAGTATATGAGTTGGATTTCAGAGGCTTATTGTTGTTAAGTGTATTGCTTCAGAGCACGTATTGATTATTTTTCTTACATTCTCCTAGACTAAATAAGCAAAACTTACTCTGAAGCAATACAGCTATATTTGATGCGTTACAAATAGATATCTCAAACCCCAAATTCACTTAGTGCCATTGAATCTTAACAGGGATGAGACAGTAGAATTCGTAGAGTAGTTAAGTGGATGAAAACCCTAACAGCCCTATTCAGAGCATCAGCGCTAACACTCGCTCTGTTTGTGAATTGGTAGTGCGCCTAGTGGTTTGTAAATCAGGAATTGTCTGTATTCTTATACAGGAGTCTCTTATGTATCTTCTAAAGAGTAATACAGAAGTGCATTTATTTTTTCAGTTAGTATTTTTTAAGTATGATCTGCAATTTTCCACAAAAGTACAGGTTTTCTTAAGATGGTAAAAGTGCCCTGAAACTGCTGCATGAAACTTCCCCCAAATCATTTAGCTCATGTCAGTGTAGAACTGAGAAATGCCAGTAGTAGCCATCAAAACTTGATGCCTGCTGAACTGTTCTCATTCAGGATATTCTATCTGCCCATTGCCCCTTTTGTTCTCAAGGATGTAGATTCTCTCACTCCATGAATACCGGTTTTTGTTTGCACTCCTTCATATCACAGCAGTTCATCCAAATATTCAGACGTCTCCTTCATCTTCTCACTGATTCCACATGCCCAGTTAATTATTAAATGGGCTCTGCCTCTTTACTATTATCTGACTTTATCCTTGTCTCCATCTTAGCCTTCACAGCCATGTGATTACTGTCTTACATTAGTGTAGTAGCTTCTCAACACATTGTCTCATCCTCCAGATTCTGCTCTGCCTGACATGGTTCAGTTTGCTTAAATCCTTCCCTCTATCCCCATCTGCTGCTGCTGCTAAGTCACTTCAGTCGTGTCCGACTCTGTGCGACCCCATAGACGGCAGCCCACCAGGCTCCCCCGTCCCTGGGATTCTCCAGGCAAGAACACTGGAGTGGGTTGCCGTTTCCTTCTCCAGTGTGTGAAAGTGAAGTCGCTCAGTCGTGTCCGACTACTAGCGACCCCATGGACTGCAGCCCACCAGGCTCCTCTGTCCATGCGATTTTCTAGGCAAGAGTACTGGAGTGGCTTGCCATTGCCTTCTCCGCTATCCCCATCTACCTTTCCATTTTTATCCTGCTGCTCCTCTCTTCCACCTGCAGATCTCGTGATCCATACCAGCTTATCCAGAGATTTCCTAAGCAAGCTGTGCTTTCTCACACCTCTGCAGCTTTGTTCACGGGGGCTGTATTTGCCCACTGCCTGAAATTCCTCTTCATACTCCCTTTCATTTCACTTGTTTGTCTTTCATACCAGACTGAGTCTCACTTATTTATTTATTAAATTCGTGTATTCAGTCATTCCTTTGTTCATTTATTCCTGAAATTTAGCCTCACATTTTGAGCCTAAAGAATACAGGTCTTATTTTTGAACCAAATCCTGATAATCCTAATTTTACAAATTATCAAGTTTAACTTTTTGTCATTGTGGCCTTCCTCTCTTGTGTCAGTTGTGTTTTCCTTGTTGCTTATCTTTTTTTCCACCCTGTATGTGTGTGTTTATCAGCTGTTCTTTTCTTCTTTTACTTCTACAGTAATCAGAGTTGAATGATTATTAGTTTCTGGTTATCTCTACCTTAACATGGGGCTTCCCAGGTTGCTCAGATGGTAAGGAATCCTTCTGCAATGCAGGAGACCCATGTTTGGTCCCTAGGTTGGAAAGATCCCCTGAAGAAGGGAATGGCTACCCACTCCATTCTTGCCTGGAGAATTCATGGACAGAGGAGCCTAGTGGTCCATAGGAGTCCGTAGGGTTACAAGGAATTGGACACGACTGAGCAAATAACACTTTCACTTTTTTTCTGCATTAACATACCACATTCATATTTTCTGTTATTGAAAATAACCAGACTTCATAATGTATACACATGGCATAGTACTATGTGAAGGAATTACCATTCTTTCAGAGTGATCATTTTATTTTTAACTGAAAATTTTTTTTCATCAGAATTATTGTGTGTCGCAATCTAAGTCAAAAGAGAGAAAGTCCTAGCTTAACATGGTTTTATGGAGTTTGTAGCTCAGTGTGTCTGTACTGACATACAACTCTGTTCTTCTGTCTTTTTGACCTTTTTAGTCCAGAGTATGAGCTGACAGAGGACATTCACTGTCATTGGGATAATCCTTCAAGTGTTGATTCTGATTTGTGCTTATTGTCCACCGCACTCTGAGGACTTTGATTCTGGCTGTGACTTTGATCCTCTCTCATGGACTTCAGTTTCTTCATGATTTTTTGTTTTCAGTTTCTTCTGTTTCTGTTCTCTGGCAGACACTTGAAAGCTTTTACTCAAAGAGAATATTAACACTTCCTTTATCGGTGTTTAATAAAGGAAGTGCTAATATTGGCTCCAAGATTGGTCTGATGATTAAAACCAAATATGTAATAGAAGTGATTTTGTAATAGAAGTTTAGGCCTTGAACCTATTTTCTTAAGTAGTATTTTAATCTACCTGATTTTATTCGTACAGTTTGAATCCAAAATTTATTTTCTTATTTTTTCTCATCTGCAGGAATCAGTGTGAATAATAAACTCTGGTTTATCATTTTTGTTCATTTTTGTATTTTGCAAATATAGAATATAGGGTACTTGTAGAAGTCTATCTTGTTTTTTAAAGAATAATCTCAGTTTTAGCATTCAGACCTCTTTAATGTCTCTTCCAAACATTAAATTCTTTTTAAAAATGTTTTAAGAACTTGCCACCAGTATTCATACCTTTAACAAATTAATATTTGTTGGCTTAAAGCCAGTATCTTTTAAATTTTCACTCCTGGCTTTCTTACCGTATTGTCTTATTTATTTACTGGTTTATCTGTTTCCACTGTTCAGGTTCTGATATTTACTTTTATGTTCCCTTCTTCCCTATCCTTCAGTCTTAACAACTTTCTTAATACAGTATCTGTCTTTTGCTGCCATTAGCTTATTCTTTTCCTTGTACCTAATTGTTTTATTCTAAGCTCTTGGTGCTATTTAAATACTAACAGTATCCAGTGATTATCTTGTAAATTCATGACCTGTGCGGTGGTGATTCATGGTATTTTTATACACTATTTATCATTATTTTATCCTCTCCCAAGTAGGGAATATCTGTAGAGCTATAATTTACTTTTGCTTTTTCCTTCCCATTTAACTTTGCTCCATTTGTCCTTTTATCCTCAAAATAAATTATTAATTTATATGGAAAGCTGGACAGGACCACAGATCATGGTAAGTCATTTGCATTTTCAGGGACTTTGGAGAAGGGTAAAAAACTGAGAATTTTTAATTTTCTTCTGTTTTAAACTTGCTTTATAATATATACCTTTAATTTTGCACTTCAATTTCAGTATTTATTAGGAAGCAACTTAAATAAAATTGTTTTTCAGTGATCCTATGAGAAACTTGCTCTGGGACCCTGATGAGTGGGGAAATGCCTCGCAACTTTATGTTTTCTCTACAAAGCCCTACAAAGGCTGTCTGTAGCATTCTCACCTTCAGATTACTTAGATTTCCTTGAGAGTGGTTAGTTACCTGTATTGGAATATAAGCTTTGTAAGTTCAGTTTCAAAACTTAAGGTGCCCAGATTTGATGCCTTATACTCTTGCCTTACTTTTCCCATTGCCATAGCTTCCTGGAAACCAAAAAAAAATTTCCTCATTAAACCTTTGACCTTACTGTCTGCTTATCACCATTATTTCTGTAAAAAAATGACCACTCAGACAAAAGTAGACATTTCTTTCATTTTGCCCAGTCTGCCAAGTTCCTTCAGTGAATTCTGGCTTCTTGGTTTTCAACAGACTGTTATATCTGGGTAGCTGTGGAAAGTACCACATGCTTTGGCTTAAGAGTAGGTGAACGCCTCCGATAATACTCTGTTGCATAGGGAAAATCCTTGTGTGGAAGGAAAGTGGAAATGAGTGACGCATCTTGATTTTGTTGCCGTTTCAAATATCACTTGCTGGTGTCTCTCTCATTAAGATCACAGAGTCTGCAGTTAAACGCTCTCTCTATATGTTTTTCATCCCCAGAGAGTGTTTGTGTGTTTTCCATAGAAATAGTTCTGTCCCTTCTGTGAGTTTGGTCTTTCATCTTCCTATCACTTTCTATAGAGTTAATTTCTCTACTCTTTTTTTTTTTAAGAACTCCTTTATTAAAAAAAGCTTATTTGTAAAGATCCTTAATTGATGATAATAGAGAGTGTCAGGGAATTCATTTCTGTTTTAAATAGAAAAATGTAAGTAGCATATATGTTAACATTAAAAGGATAAATAATGGATTTATGTATGTTGACAAGGAGAAGTTTCAAGATATTTGTTCTTAAAAAAATGCTCTGGATATGATGTATAGATAGCATAGTCTCATGTTTACTTTAAAAATACTATATATGTGATTATATAGGTTTAAAGGAAAGTCTTATTAATAGTTTTCTACTATCCAGTCGAATTAAAGGAAGAGGACATTCATTTTTATTTCATTCATTATTTTCACTTCTACAACAAATACTAATAACTAAAACTTTAAAAGACATGATAAAATAACATATTTGCAAATTTTAAAAATTGCAATTGCTTATTTACTACTTTTTAGAATATTTTTGTTAACTTTAAATGATAATGATTATATTAATACCCTATATGGTTGCTCTTTTAATGTATTGTTGAGTAGTGAATTGAAAACTATAACCTCTTGTATCATTTCTGGAACAGAAATAGAATCCGGTAGAATAGAGTAACATCGTTTAATACTATTTTATCTAGGCAAAAGTGGAAGAATTCAGAAATCTCCAATCGCTACCTCCTGCTCTGTCCTTCGCCCCTCCCTCCCCTCCTCCCCTCTTTCTTCTTTCTCCTTCCTTCCTTCCCTTCATTCTTCCTGCTCACACACATGCCCAACTGTTTAAGGGAACGCTGGAACGGAAAGAAGCATTTGAAACTTAGGAGAGTAGAGTTTTGGTATTCTTATTATTCCTATATAGTCCGGTATTCTTAAATCAATGCCAAGTGTGTCAGTTGTTTTAAATCATCTACCAAAATGCACAGAGCTTGAAATATGATTCCAGGAGAGAACTCATCTGGCAGTATGTGAATTAGCTAGATAAGTTTTTAAAATCTCTCTGATTAGTAATAGTTAATAAGCATGATTGGTGAGTTTACTTTCTGAGTCCTGATGAACATCTGAAGGGGCCTGAAAGTCTGCAGTTTGTTAGGCTAGCTTGTTGAAGCCAGAAATGGTGCTTCAGCGTTTGCACTTTGGATTACTGCTTTTATCTTTTGTTCTTTTTTTTCCTAAACAAAATACATCTTTCTACTTTTAGTGCACTCGACAAATTATCTCTGAGAAGCTGGGCCGTGGATCAAGAACTGTGGACCTTGAACTTGAAGCTCAGATTGATATATTAAGAGATAACAAGAAAAAATACGAAAATATTCTAAAACTGGCTCAGACCCTGTCGACCCAGCTTTTCCAGATGGTGCATACCCAAAGGCAACTTGGAGATGCGTTTGCTGACCTGAGTTTAAAATCACTAGAACTCCATGTAAGGTTATTTGAAACAACCATTGGAGAGGAGAGGGCTGAAAGGGCAATAGGAGTGTTCTGAGAGACAATTTGTTACATTTCTGATTTGTTGAACTCTTTAATAAAATTGGGATCTTGTGGTATTCTTTTAAGATACTTCACGTAATTTTCAAGAAGGCCCAGCTGACTTTTGTCAAAATACTGATCCAAAGAAAATGTCAACTGGAGGTTTCAGGGAAAGGGAACTTGGTTAGAGGAAAGGAAAAAGAGTACTCAGCCTGCTTGAGCCTAGAAAGAATCATATATAGTCATGTAAATAACTGGGTGTTGGTAAAAAGGTAAATTCAGGCACCTGTTGAAAATCTTGGGGCTTCCCTGGTGGCGTCAGTGGTAAAGAACTTGCCTGCCAATGCAGAAGACCCAGGTTTGATCCCTGGGTCATGAAGATCCCCTGGAGGAGAAAGTGGCAACCGTCTCCAGTATTCTTGCCTGGGAAATCCCCTGGACAGAGGAGCATGGCAGGCTGTGGTCCATAGGTTTGCATAGAGTCGGACATAACTGAAGCAACTTAGCACAGCATGTTGAAAATCTCTTACCTAGTCTCTGAATGTCCTAAACAATACTTACTTGACTTGATTTGTGATACACTTTTACTGAAATCATTAGTATAAATTATGAATTTTAGAATGAAATTATTTTTCTGTGTATATCTATATAAGTATGCAGCAGAAAGCATTATTAATTTCTTACGCTGTCTTTTTATTGGCTGGCTCTTTGTTGCTGCAGTGGGTTTTCTCTAGTTGTAGCAGGCAGGGGCTACTCTGTAGTCGTGGCGTGCTGGCTTCTCGTTGCGGTGGCTTCTCTTATTGGGAGTGTGGGCCCTGGAGTGTGGCAGGCTTTAGTAGTTGCAGCCTGTGGGTTCACTAGTTGTGCCAGGCGGACTTAGTTGCTCTGCCACGTGTGAGATCTTCCTGGACCAGGGATAGAACCGGTGTCCTCTGAATTGCAAGGTGGACTCATAATCACTGGACCACCAGGGAAGTCCCATCTAATGATATCTTAAATTACTCCTTTTATGTCTTTTTGTCCTCACCTGGAACCAAAAGATGTCCAAAAGAGAACCAGAAGAAATCCCTTTTCTACGAAAATCCCCTACAGATGAATAACTTGAGAAGTTAGGTAATTTAGAGCATTAAATGATTTGTTAATAATCTAGGATCTTGGACAAAGAAAGTTTGGCTAGAGATGACAATATTGAGATAAATATTGAGATTCAATTCTAACTGAGTCACTAGACAAAAAGAAGAATGATACTAATATTTAGGAAGCTGAGTTATAGCAGCTGTTATTACTGAGTATCCACAATTTCAGTGTGATGGGTGGGGTGCTTTTTAGCCATTATATCATGTAATTTCTCTAATAACACTGGAAGAAATGTTATCCTGATTTTATAGATGAGGAAGTGGAGGCCAGGATGGTTAGGTAGTTTTTATAAAATCATGAAAAACAAAAGATGGAAGTGGAATTTATATTCAGGCCTTTCTGTCTCTTCCTGATCTCTGCCTGTCTCTTGAAGTGAGATCTTTAGAAGGTGTGACCCGGGAAAAAATCCCCACAGTATGGAAAGAGATGATCAGAGTATAAGGTCTGGGGAAGTAGAGCAGTGTTATCAGTGATGATACATTGAACAGAGTCTATTAATTATAATACTTAACGCCAGTTGGGGACTTACTATGCATCAGATACAACTTGCTTACATGTGTGTTAGCTCATATAGTGCTCAGTCTTAGTTAGTAGTACTTTTATTACCTTTCTTTTACAGATATGAAGTCCTTTAAAAAAAAAAACCCGAGAGTATTCAAATCCTCAGTATTCAAGTCCATTGTTGTTATTGTTCAGTTTCTAAGTCATGTCCAACTCTTTGCAGCCCCATGGACTGTAGCACACCAGGCTCCTATGTCCTCCACTGTCTCCCAGAATTTTCTCTAATTAATGTCCACTGAGTCAGTGATGCTGTCTGACTGTCTCATCCTCTGCCACCCCCTTCTCCTTTTGCCTTCAATCTTTCCCAACATCAGCGTCTTTTCTAGTGAGTTAGCTCTCCTCTTCCCATCAGGTGACCAAAGGATTGGAGCTTTGGCATAGTCCTTCCAATGAATATTCAGGACTGATTTCCTTTAGGATTGACTGGTTGGGTCTCCGTTTTGTCCAAGGGACTCAAGAGTCTTCTCCGGCACCACAATTCGAAAGCATCGGTTCTTCGGCTTTCAGCTTTCTTTATAGTCCATCTCTCACATCCATACATGACTACTGGAAAAACCATAGCCTTGACTACATAGATCTTTGTTGGCAAAGTGATAACTCTGCTTTTTAATACACTGTCTAGGTTTGTCGTAGCTTTCCTTCCAAGGAGCAAGCCTCTTTTAATCTCTTAGCTGTAGTCACCATCCATAGTGATTTTGTCGTCGAAGAAAATCATATCTATCACTGTTTTCACTTATTCTCCTTCTGTTTGCCATGAAGTGATAGGACTGGATGCCATGATCTTAGGTTCTTGAGTGTTGAATTTCAAGCCAATTTTGTCACTCTACTCTTTCACCGTCATTAAGAGTGTCTCTAGTTTCTCTTCACTTTGTGCCATTTGAGTGATATCATATGCATATCTGAAGACTTGTTGATATTTCTCCTGGCAGTCTTGATTCCAACTTGTGATTCATCCAGTCTGGCATTTTGCATGATGTACTGTGCATCGAAGTTAAATAAGTAAGGTGATAATATACAGCCTTACTCCTTTCCCAGTTCGGAACCAGGCCACTGTTCCATGTCCAGTTCTAACTGTTGCTTCTTGAACCACATACAGGTTTCTCAGGAGACAGGTAAGGTGGTCCGGTATTCCCGTCACTTTAAGAATTTTCCACAGTTTGTTGTGGTCCCCACAGTCAGAGGGTTAAGTGTAGTCAGTGAAGCAGAAATAGATGTTTCTCTGGAGCTCCTTTGCTTTCTCCACAATCCAATGAATGTTGGCAATTTGATCTCTGGTTCCTCTGCCTTTTCTAAACCCAGCTTGTACACCTGGAACTTCTCAGTTCATATACTGCTGAAGCCTAGCTTGAAGTAATTTGAGCATAAACTAGCTAGCATGTGAAATGAGTACAGTTATGTGGTAGTTTGAACATTCTTTCACATTGCCCTTCTTTGGGATTGGAATGAAAACTTACCTTTTCCGGTCCTGTAGCCACTGCTGGGTTTTCCAAGTGTGCTGGCATATTGAGTGCAGCACTTTCACAGCATCATCTTTTAGGATTTGAAATAGCTCAACTGGAATTCCATCACCTTCACTAGCTTTGTTCATAGTAATGTTTCCTAAGGCCCACTTGACTTCACACTTAAGGATATCCAGCTCTAGGTGAGTGACCACACCATCATGGTTATATAGGTCGTTAAGACCTTTCTTGTATGGTTCTTCTGTGTATTCTTGCCACCTCTTTTTAATTTCTTCTACTTCTGTTAGGCATGATAAAGGACAAAAATGGTAAGGATCTGTCCTTGTATGAAATGTTCCCTTGATATCTCCAGTTTTCTTGAAGAGATTTCTAGTCTTTTCCATTTTATTGTTTTCTTCTTATTTCTTTGCTTTGTTTATTTAAGAGGGCCTTCTTATCTCTCCTTGCTGTTCTCTGGAACTCTGCATTCGTTTGGGTATATCTTTCCCTTTCCCCTTATCTTTCAGTTCTCTTTCTTTCCTCAGCTGTTTGTAAACTCTGCTCAGACAACCACTTTGCCTTCTTGCAATTCTTTTTCTTTGGGATGGTTTTGGTCCCTGTCTCCTGTACAGTATTGCAAACTTCAGTCCGTAGTTCTTCAGGCACTCTATCTATCAGATCTAATCCCTTGAATCTGTTTGTCACCTCTAGTATATAATCATAAGGGATTTGATTGAGGTGATACCTTATCTTCACCATCAGTGGTTGGGGCATAGACTCGTCTTACTGTGATGTTGAATGGTTTCCTTGGAAACGAACCATGATCATTCTGTCGTTTTTGAGATTGCACCCAAGTACTGTATTTCAGACTCTTTTGTTGACTGTGAGGGCTGCTCCATTTCTTATAAGGATTTCTTGTCCACAGTAGTAGGTATAATGTCTGTATGAATTAAATTCTGCTACTCATATCCATTTTAGTTCACTGATGCCCAAAATGTTGACGTTCAGAGTTTATATCTCCTGCTTGTCCACACCCAGTTTACCCTGATTCATGGACCTAACATTCCATGTTCCTATCCAGTACTGTTCTTTACAGCATCAGACTTTACTTTCACCACCAGACACATCCACAGCTGAGACTCATTCTGGGTTTGGCCTCGGCGCTTCATTCTTACCGGAGCCATTAGGAATTGTCCTCCGCTCTTCTCCAGTAGCACATTGGACACCGTCCGACCTAGGGAGCTCATCTTCCAACATCCTATCTTTTAGCCTTTTCATGGGGTTCTCCAGGCAAGAATACTGGAGTGGTTTGCCATTCCCCTCTCCAGTGGACCTCAGTTTGTCAGAACTCTTCACTATGACCTGTCTGTCTTGGGTGGCCCTGCATGGACAGCATGGCTCATAATTTCATTGAGTTACACAGCCCCTTCTCTGCGACAAGGCAGTGATCCATGAAGGGGATTCAAGTCTGTTGGACCCAGTTTATTTTTTAATAACTTTATTTTTTTTCTGTTTTTTTTTCTTAATTTTATTTTTGTATATATTTTTTTATTTTTGGCTGTGCTGGCTCTTCATTGCTGCGTAGGCTTTTGGTGGCTTCTCTTGTTACAGAGCACGGGCTCTAGAGTTGTCAGGCTTCAGGAGTTGCCACACATGGGCTCGATAGTTATGGCTCCTGGGCTCCAGAGCACGGGTTCAATGTGGGATCTTCTTGGGCCAGAGATTGAACCCATGTCTCCTGCATTGGCTGATAGATTCTTTACCGCTGGCCACCAGGAAAGTTAGAGGACTGAGTTTTAATTTTTGAGTTTCTTATTTGAGCATTTCTCTTTGTAAGGATTGATATTTTATGACTTTTATTCTTTCTTAGAGATCTTCCAATGATAAATTGACTAATTTTTAAAAATAGAATAAATGTTTTATCTTGGAACTACCATATGAGTCCATTGGAGATCAAATACACAGTATGGGATCTTAATGATCTTATTTTCCTGTATCTTAAGACATTTTGCTGTTTCATCATCTTAGGAATTATTTCATTATTACTCATCAGCTTATCCCTACCATGTTAAAAATGAGTAAGATAATAAGAAAACAAAAGACTGACAGCATTGCCTAGAAGAATTATGTAATAGTGAAATAAACACTTTTTGTTTGTTCGCATTACCAAAAAGAAATCTGGAGAAGCTATTTACATCATTTTTATTTTTTTTTCACTTGAAATTTAAAAGTATTTTTAACAAAGTCAGAATTCTCAAATGATATACATCCTACATTCAGTTCTAAAATTGATACGATCAGAGTTTTTATTTGGTCAGATATGTTCCTGATAATCAGTTGTGGGGTCGCACAGAGGCGGCCATGACTGAAACGACTTAGCAGCAGCAGTCAAGCAGAGACTGGAAAGCTTTCCCTGCTGAAACTGAGTCTCTGCTGTCCGCATGTTAGGGAGGCGTGTGTAACGTTTGCTAAGCCAAGAGTCAGTTTATGCAGAGAGAATGAACTAACGTTGGTGCTGAGTGGTCCTTCCCCAACTGTTTGTCCAGACAGACCTGAGCTTGAGAGTCAGTTGGTCACTAGGTTTACAAAGAAATGTGTATTGTTAATATTTATACTTTGAGGAGATTCAGTCAAAACACAAAAATTGTAGTCTATTTTATGTCTGAAAGTTTTAGCCAATTGTTACCTAATTTGGTTGTGAGAGTTAAGGCCTCTCTGATTAATAATCTGCTATATTTTTCTTCTTAACAGCTGTGCTTACAGTATAATAGAAACAAAACGTGGAAATGAAAATATTCTTCCTAGTACAAAGTAGTTTAACTTTAAAATTATTTGATATTAGCTATACATCTAAGCTAATGACAGTTTGGTTTACTAGACTTTTTCTGTAATTGTATAGCTAGTTGTGATTTAGATTCCTATTTATTTAAACATTGAAAGAAAAAGCTTCTATCGCTAGATTTCTAAATCAAATATTTTCCCAATAGTGATGTGTTTGAGATTTTCTTTAGTCACATTTACTGATTTACAGCTGGATAAATTAAGATGACTTTTTTTTTGTTTGTTTTAGGAAGAATTTGGCTATAATGCAGATACCCAGAAGCTGCTAGCTAAAAATGGAGAGACTCTTCTAGGAGCCATTAATTTTTTCATTGCCAGTGTAAACACTTTGGTGAATAAAACAATTGAAGATACATTAATGACTGTGAAACAGTATGAAAGTGCCAGGTAAGTATAGATTTTCATTATATCATTTGTTTTACAGATAATACATAATTCAGGTAAGATTTGGGCTTTCCAACACGAGAAACCAACTCTGGTCAATATGAACAGAAAAAGAATGTGTTATTAGAGTGTTGTAGGAGAGCCCACAGAGCTAATAAAAAGGCAGGAGAACAGTTCTAGAAATGAGCGAGAGCCAAAGCCAAAATAATGCCTCAGAAGAATCTCATAAGGGTTCTGATGCCTGGGTACCTCACAGCTCACATAAATAAAAATTCCAAAGGCTCCTGAATACTTTGCTTCCTTGCCTTGAGAGTATCCAGTTGCGCCTTGGTCATGTGCCCAAACCCTGCCTGTTTGCATTAGGAGGGTGGGGGAGCTCCCCGCTCCAGCTTTCTTGGCAGAGCACAGAGCTTTGTTTCCCACCAGGTCGACAGCAGAGCCCTGTCTAATCTGGCCTGAGCCTGCCTTTTCAGCCATACTGCTTCCCTGTAAGCAGGACAGCGCTTCTGCAACAGCCAGATGCATAGTTTCAGTTGCTTTTGAATATAGAAGCCCATTTCTGCCTCCTTTCTTTTATGTTGATTATTCAGATTATAACCAGTCTTCAGTCTTCCAGATTTTATTTTATGCATAAATTATTTGCCTTGTATTTCCATGGTGGTTTATAATGCAGCATTTTCATAGCTTTTTTACACACCTCCACACACACATGATTTCTCTGTCTCATAAACATCCTGTTAGGTAAACAAAATACATATTAATAGATGCTTAGAAAAGTCTAAAATGCAGCAGATCTATGATAGCATTTTTCAGCTTCTGATTCCAGCCCCAGTTTTTTTCCCCCATTCATTTTTGTCCCCTTTTAGTTTTTCTCCTCTGAACACTTGATTTCTTTATTATTTGTTATACTTTTTATAGCATAGCCACAGTTAGTACAAACTTTACCTTTTTGGTGTATAACTTTACTTTTTGGCCTCTTGGTCTAGTTTAGTGGTATGAGAAGTGCCTGTGAAAGTGCTAAATGTATATAGTCTTTTTGCAGTTGAGTGCTTATTCTTAAGCGTGTCCTTATGCTTTACATAACTAAAATCCCAAACCACATGGAGAGTTAACTGTTTTTTTGTTTTTTTTTATTGATAGTAGTTGCTCAAAACATTTTTGTACCTTATAAACACTTACGTAGTTTCAATTCAAACTTTAAAAACTTATTACCATGTTCTTTCAATAGCTTGCCTTTTTACACACACCCTCTTTCCTGAAATAGCAATTCAGTATACGCAGATACACACATATCCTTTTTCACATTCTTCACACACACACACACACATACACGCAAAGCAATTCAGTATACGCAGATACACACATATCCTTTTTCACATTCTTTTCCATTGTAGGTTATTATACGCTGTGGAATGTAGTTCCCTGAGCTGTGTAGTGATCCCTTGTTGTTTATGTACTTTATGCACGCACACACACACACACATATGTATACACATAGTGATGTGTATCTGTTAATTCCATACTCCCAATTTTTCTTTCTCCCCAACTTTTCCCTTTGGTAACCATAAACTTGCTTTCAAAATCTGAGTCTCTCTTTGTTTTGTAAATAAGTTCAATTGTATCATTTTTTAGATTTCACAAATAAATGATATTATTTGTCAAGTAAGTGTTATGAGTATTTGTCTTTCTCTGTCTGACTTCACCTAGTGTGGTAATCTCTAGCTCCATCCATGTTGCTGCAAATGGCAGTACTTCATTATTTTTTATGGTTGAATAATAATTTTGTAAGGAGCATCTGTAGTTCTCCATAGTGTCTGTACCAGTTTCCATTCCCACTAACAGTGTAGGAGGGTTCCCTTTTCTCCTCACTCTCTCTAGCATTTATTATTTGTAGAATTTGGGGGGTTTTTTTGGTAGAATTTTTGATAATGGCCATTCTCACAGATAGGAAGTGATACCTCATTGTAGGTTTGATTTACATTTCTCTAATAATTAGAGAATGCTGGGCTGGAAGAAGCACAAACTGGAATCAAGATTGCCGGGAGAAATATCAATAACCTCAGATATGCAGATGACGCCATCCTTATGGCAGAAAGTGAAGAGGAACTCAAAAGCCTCTTGATGAACGTGAAAGAGGAGAGTGAAAAGGTTGGCTTGAAACTCAACATTCAGAAAACAAAGATCATGGCATCTGGTCCCATCACTTCATGGGAAATAGATGGGGAAACAGTGGAAACAGTGTCAGACTTTATTTTTGGGGGCTGCAAAATCACTGCAGATGGTGACTGCAGCCAGGAAATTAAAAGACGCTTACTCCTTGCCAGGAAAGTTATGACCAACCTAGATAGTATATTAAAAGCAGAGACATTACTTTGCCAACAAAGGTCTGTCTAGTCAAGGCTATGGTTTTTCCAGTGGTCATGTATGGATGTGAGAGTTGGACTGTGAAGAAAGCTGATCGCCAAAGAATTGATGCTTTTGAACTGTGGTGCTGGAGAAGACTCTTGAGAGTCCCTTGGACTGCAAGGAGATCCAAGCAGTCCATTCTAAAGGAGATCAGTCCTGGGTGTTCATTGGAAGGACTGATGCTAAAGCTGAAACTCCAATACTTTGGCCACCTCATGCGATGAGTTGACTCCCTGGAAAAGACTCTGATGCTAGGAGGGATTGGGGGCGGGAGGAGAAGGGGACGACAGAGAATGAGATGGCTGGATGGCATCACCGATTCGATGGACATGAGTTTGAGTGAACTCCGGGAGTTGGTGATGGACAGGGAGGCCTGGCGTGCTGTGATTCATGGGGCCGCAAAGAGTCGGACACGACTGAGCGACTGAACTGAACTTAATGATTAGAGATGTTGAGCATCTTTTCCTGACCCTGTTAACTGGATGTTTTTGGAAAAGTGTCTATGTAGATCTTCTCCCCAGTTTTTGATTGGGTTGTTTTTTTGTTACTGAGTTGTATGAGCTGTTTGTATGTTTTGGAGATGAAGCCCTTGTTAGTCACGTTGGTCTAACCACCATGCTTCCCTGGTGGCTCAGAGGTTAAAGCATCTGCCTCCAATGCGGGAGACCCGGGTTCGGTCCCTGGGTCGGGAAGATCCCCTGGAGAAGGAAACGGTAACCCACTCTGGTATTCTTGCCTGGAGAATCCCATGGACGGAGAAGCCTGGTAGGCTACAGTCCACGGGGTCGCAAAGAGTCAGACATGACTGAGCGACAGAGCGGAACGGAGTCACGTTGGTCACCAGTATTTCTCCCAGTCTGTAGGTTGTCTTTTCATTTTGTTTATGGTTTCCTTTGCTGTGCAAAAGCTTATAACGTTGATTAGCTCTCATTTGTTTATTTTTGCCTTTATTTCTTTTGCCTTTGGACACTGACCTAGAAGACATTGCTACAATTTATGTCAGAATGTTTTTCCTATGTTCTCTTCTGGAAGTTTTATTGTGTCCTTTCTTATATTTAAGCCGTTTTGAGTTTATTTTGTATGTGGTGTGAGGGTATGTTTTAACTTCATTGATTTACGTGAGGCCTTCTAGTTTTCCCAACACCAGTTTGCTGAAGAGACTCTCTGTTCTCCGTTGTATATTCTTGCCTCCCTTGTCAAAGATTAATTGACCATAGGTGTGTGCGTTTATTTCCGGGTTCTCTATTCTGTTCCATTGATCCATGTGTCTGTTTTTATGCTAATACCATGCTGTTTTGATTACTGTAGCTTTGTAGTAGTGTCTGAAGCCTGGGAAAGTTATGCTTCCTGCTTTGTTCTTTTTCCTCTGGATTGCTTTGGCAATTCTGAGTCTTCTGGAGTTCCATATAAATTTTAGGATTGTTTGTTCTGGTTCTGTGAAAAAGGTCATGAATAATTTTAATAGCAGTCACATTAAATCTGTGGATTGCTTTGGGTAGTATGACCATGCTAACAATTCTGATTCTTACAAACCAAGAGTATAGAGTAGCTTTCCATTTCTTTGAATCATCTTTAGTTGCTTTATCAGTATTTTATAGTTATCAGCATATAGGTCTTTCACCTCCTTGGTTAGGGTTATTTCAACTCTGTTTTTCATGTTTTTGTTTGTTATTTTTGACAATTTTAAATGGGATTTTTTTTCTTTTTTAAAAAAGTTTTGCTCGTTTAGTTTTGGCTGTACTAGGCCTTTGTTGCTGTGTGTGGGTGTCCTCTGGTTGTGGCGAGCAGGGGGTACTCTGGTTGCTGTGCATGGGCTTGTGGTGGTGGCTCCTCTTGTTGCAGAGCATGGGCTCTAGGGAGTGCAGGCTGCAGTAGCTGCTGCTCATGGCCTCTGGGGTGCTCACTTAGTCGTGGCGTATGTAGTAGTTGTGGTATGTGGGCTTAGTTGCCCCATGGCATGTGGGGTCTCTCTGGACCAGGGGTTGAACCCATCACCTGTGTTGGCAGGTGGGTTCCCAACCACTGGACCACCGGGAAGTCAAGGATTTTTTTGTTTTTCTGGAAAGTTTACTTTCTATCTTTGCATAAGAAGAGATACTTCTATCCTATGCTGTGTTTGTAGCTCTCATTTTAGTATTAATGTATCAGATTCTCAATCACTTGGAAAGGAAGGTCAAGACAAGTTCTTGTGGTTGTCTGGTGGGAGAAGGGCACAAATGGATCTGTGTGCCTTATTTAAGTTTTGGACTTGGTTTTTTTTACTTTCCTTTATTGTTTGAAGAATTTAGTAATATAGTATTAAAATCAGAAGATGGGAAAAAGTGAAGAAATGTATCAGTATGATTTTGCTCAGTAACATTGAAGGGATGTCTCAGTAAAATATCTTTCAGTAGGACTTCCTTCAGTAACATTCCCAGTAGTTGGGTTTCCAGTCTCTGTTAAATCCTTTCATGGATATTGCCTGTAATTTTCAAAGGATATATGTTTATTATGTATATTTTTATTTCTATAAGCTGTTTCTTCTCCAAATCTGTCTATTCATTTTCATAGTATCCTAATTTGTTCATAATGAATACTCTTCCTTTTATCTTGTAATCATTTTAAACATTCTTATTTTCTAATCTAAAAAAGATTGTTCTAATATCTGTGGTTTTAAAGTTGAAATTTCTTTTGTTCTGAAAGTATCCCAGTTAAGAACTATGTGAATCTATTTTCTGTCTCTCTACTTTGTAATTGTCCACCTATCCTGATTTTTAAATATAAAGTATATTTTATTTGAAGCATGTAATATCTTTCTCTTCAGCATTTATTTCTAACATGTTTTTAAAAATATTGACCCATATTAAAGAAAAATACATTACATGTCACATATCATGCACAAAACATTTTATATTTAATTTGCCAAGGAGAAAAATGACCCTCTAGAGGTTAAGTGGGTTATTTACTTGGAACCGATTTCAAAGTCACATGAAAATCCATGGGCTCCTGCCTTCTATTTTTGATCATCAGGCCTCAAACTTGAATTGGACTAATCTCAAATTTTCATATCTAATTTTAAAAAGTAGCTTTCACATCTTATGTTGAGGAATCTGACTTAATGTATAACGTGATATAAAAATCTCAGTTTATCCAATAATATAAGTTTGTTTGAAACTTTTGAACAAAATTATCTATCAAGTTATATATACTGGATAGCTGGTTATCAGGAAACCTTTACATAACCTCTGCATATACTTTAAAAATCAATAATAATGACCTTCCCGATAATTTATTCTCATATTGAAATTTCGGTATATGATTTTATTTATTAAGCTTAGCTTGGTGGTTAACTTTTCTGTGCCATTTTTGTAGTAGCTGAGGCATTGACTAGTTGTAACACTAAAACATTGCCTAGTGAGGAATAACATTGAAAAAGAATCCCAGACTGAAAGTTTCTCAGTAGTTGAATTTTCTTCTCTGTCAAACCCAGAATTTATTGACTTTTAGGGCAAGGGTCAGCTGTTTGATCGGCACAGAAAGTGGCAGTTTAGGCAGATGTCTGGGTGGCCTTTTAACGCTCCCTATTATGCATTGTATAAGTGTTTCCTAGCTGTCTGGGGCTTCATGCATAGAAAATCTTATAACAGCCTATTCAAGACTTCTCCAGAGCAGCAGCAACAAGGGAGCCAATTGTGGTCAGAACTTTTCAGATGTGGACACCTGTTTCCTATAAGTTTTACATAAGGCATAAAGTAACCAACTATCACTAACTGTATTGGTATGGACTCAGTTTAGACTGGCAACCTTGAAGTGAAGAGTTGCGTTTTGAAAACTTAGTATATTTCTCTTCCTGGTGGTAGTGAGACTTTTAGCTCTTAGGGAAAGTTTTACTTTGACAGCATCTGCAAACTGGATGTAAAAATTAATGTCAGTATTATAACTTTGACTGTGTTTAAATTAATTGCTATTATTTAAAGGTATACCCCATGGCCTTGAAGAATATTTGTCTTCACATTAAATCACCACACATTGCTGTTTATTTTTGTTCTACTTATTTCTCTCTCACTTCTTACTGATTTTAGTATGTTTGCTTCAGTCCATCCCTCTTCTAATTAGGCTGAAATGATAAGCACTCTAAAGATATTAGTTATTAGCAGGTGTCCTAAGTACTTTGTATATATGGGTTTTAGTGGGAAAAAAATATGGTTTTAGATTATTATTCACATTTCTGAAGCAGAGAATGAGAGCAAGAGGGGGGAAAAAAAAAGCTTAAGACATTGGAGCCGGTGAAGAACAGAGTGGTCATGCCGTTTGACCGCTGAACGCATGAAGTTTAACTAGCTATTGCCATGTCAGCTCCGCCTCCTGAGTTTTTCGTGGCTCTCCAGCTCTGCAGCCTGGCCAGCACTGGTCATTGTCTTCCGAATGCAGTGGCTCACTTCTCTTTTGCCCATAGTCTTCTAATTGGTTTCCTTCTGATTTCTTAGTCTATTCTAGTCCGTGCTCCATGCCTGACTTTACCACTAAACTCATCTCTGTCCTGAGCAATTAGAACATGCCACTTCGCAAATCAAAGTTATTCCGTGGGTTTTCATCACTGATCTCTGGATTCAGTCTGATCTCTGTAGTAATGGCCTATAATGTTGTTGTTCAGTCACTCAGTTGTGTCTGACTGCATTCCCACGGACTGCAGCACACCAGGCTCCCCTGTTCTTCACTGTCTCCCGGAGCTTGCTCAAATTTACGTCCATTGAGTCAGTGATGCCATCCAGCTGTCTCATCCTCTGTCATCCCCTTCTCCTCCTGCCTTCAGTTTTTCCCAGCACCAGGGACATTTCCAGTGAGTCAGCTCTTTGCATCAGGTTGCCAAAGTATTGAAGCGTCAGCTTCAGCATCAGTCCTTCCAAAGAATGTTCAGGGTTGATTTCCTTTAGGATTGACTGCTTTGATCTCCTTCCTGTCCATGGGTTGCTCAGGAGTCTTCTCCAACACCACACTTCAAAGGCATCAGTTCTTCAGCACTCAGCCTTCTTTATGGCCCAACTCTCACATCCGTACATGACTACTGGAAAAACCAAAGCTTTAAGTATATGGACCTTTGTCGGCAAAGTAATGTCTCTGCTTTTTAATATGCTGTCTAGGTTGGTCATAGCTCTTCTTCCAAGGAGCAAGCATCTTTTAATTTCGTGGCTGGAGTCACCATTCTCAGTGATTTTGGAGCCCCAGAAAATAAAGTCTGCCACTGTTTCCATTTTTTCCTCATCTATATGCCATGAAGTAATAGGTCTATGTACCATATTAGTTTTCTGAATGTTGAGTTTCAAGCCAGCTTTTTCACTCTCCTCTTTCACCTTCATAAAGAGGCTCTTCACTTTCTGCCATAAGGATGGTGTCATATGCATATCTGAGGTTGTTGATATTTCTCCTGGCAGTCTTGATTTCAGCTTGTGATTCATCCACCTGGGCATTTTGCATGATGTACTCTGAATATAAGTTAAATAAAGCAGGGTAACAATATATAGCCTTGACTCACTCGTTTCCCAATTTTGAACCAGTCTGTTGTTCCATATTTGTTTGTTACAGTATGGCCTGTAAGGTCCTGGTTAATCTCAATTCTGCCTTCCTGCCTGATAACTAATTCCTTCCGTGATCTTATTCCAACCTTAGGTTGTAAGTTACTGAATTACTTGCCCAATGTGTCGTGGTATCTTACAAATCTATGCCTTTATGCATACTGTTCTGTTCCTGCTCTGTCAATTTCCCAGCCCCATTCCACCTCAAAAACTCTTCAGTTAGGTTCAGTTCAGTCGCTCAGTCGTGTCCGACTCTTTGTGACCCCATGAATCACAGCACGCCAGGCCTCCCTGTCCATCACCAACTCCTGGAGTTCACTCAAACTCATGTCCATCGAGTCGGTGATGCCATCCAGCCATCTCATTCTCTGTCGTCCCCGTCTCCTCCCACCCTCAATCCCGCCCAGCATCAGACTCTTCCAGTGAGTCAACTCGTTGCATGAGGTGGCCAAAGTATTGGAGTTTCAGCTTTAGCATCAGTCCTTCCAATGAACACCCAGGATTGATCTCCTTTAGAATGGACTGGTTGGATCTCCTTGCAGTCCAAGGGACTCAAGAGTCTTCTCCAGCACCACAGTTCAAAAGCATCTTAACCATCCTTTAAAACTTGTGTTAACTTTCTCCTGAGTTGCTCTTTCAGACCCCTGATTAAGTAACTCTTCATCTTGATTTCCATCTTCCTTTCCCCATGGCAGTGTCCCTTACCTCATTTTGCTGTGGTTGTTTAAGAGCTTCTCTCCCTCTAGACTGTTAACTTCTTGAAGATGTTAGATAGTCTTTGTTTCTAGCACAGTGCCTGAAACTTACAAAGTTAACACTTCGTATTTGTTGAATGAATTGTATCATGAATGAACCATTGATATGCTTTTGACCTTAAAAAGGGCAATTTATTAAATTCAGTATGAGTTGAGAATAAATTGGGCTTGGTGTGAGGGACTCATGTTCTTTCTGAGTCACATATATATTATAGAGTGTGTTTAATTCCCAAAATAGGAGATACAAATTGTACTATAGATAGTTTAACAAAAAGCTTTAGTTTTAGGGCATAAGTTTGAGGTGCTGATTTTGACTAAGTTTGAGATCACTTTGTTTCTTCCTGTCTGGTCGTTCAGTCGTGTTTGACTCTTTGTGACCCCTCGGACTGCAACATGCCAGGCTTCCCTGTCCCTCACCAACTCCTGGAACTTGCTAAAACTCATGTCCATCCAGTCGGTGATGCATGCCATCCAACCATCTCATCCTCTGTCATCCCCTTCTCCTGCCTTCAGTCTTTCCCAGCATCAGGGTCTTTTCTAAGGTGTCAGTTCTTCCCATCAGATAGCCAAAGTATTGGAGTTTCAGCTTCAGCATCAGTCCTTCCAGTGAATATTCAGGGGTGATTTCCTATAGGATTGACTGGTTGGATCTCCTTGCAGTCCAAGGGACTCTCAAGAGTCTTCTCCAACACCACAGTTCAAAAGCATCAGTTCATCAATTGAGCTTTCCTTATGGTCCAACTCTCACATCCATACATGACTACTGGAAAAACCATAACTTTGACTAGATTGGAATTTTGTCGGCAGAATAATGTCTTTGCTTTTAATATGCTATCTGGGTTTCTTATAGCTTTTCTTCCAAGGAGGAAGCTTCTTTTAATTTCATGGCTGGAGTCACCATCCGCAGTGATTTTGGAGCCCAAGAAAATAAAGTCTGTCACTATTTCCGTTGTTTCCACATCTATTTGCCATGAAGTGATGGGACCAGATGCCATGATCTTAGTTTTCTGATGTTGAGTTTTAAGCCAACTTTTTCACTCTCCTCTTCCACTTTCATCAAGAGGCTTTTGAGTTCCTCTTCACTTTCTGCCATGAGGGTGGTGTCATCTGCATATCTGAGGTTATTGATATTTCTCCCAGCAATCTTGATTCCAGCTTGTGCTTCTTCCAGCCCAGCGTTCCTCATGATGTACTCTGCATAGAAGTTAAATAAGCAGGGTGACAATATACAACCTTGACGTACTCCTTTTCCTATTTGGAACCAGTCTGTTGTTCCATGTCCAGTTCTAACTGTTGCTTCCTGACCTTCATACAGATTTCTCAGGAGGCAGGTAAGGAGGTCTGGTATTCCCATCTCTTTAAGAATTTTCCACAGTTTGTTGTGATCCACACAAGCAAAGGCTGTAGCGTAATCATTGAAACAGAAGTAGATGTTTTTCTGGAATTCTCTTGCTTTTTCTATGATCCAGTGGATGTTGACAATTTGATCTTTGGGTCCTCTGACTTTTCTAAATCCAGCTTGAACATCTGGAAGTTCATGGTTCATGTACTGTTGAAGCCTGGCTTGGAGAATTTTGAGCCTGCCTTTACTAGCATGTGAGATGAGTGCAATTGGGTGGTAGTTTGAGCATTCTTTGGCATTGCCTTTCTTTGGGATTGGAATGAAAACGGACCTTTTCCAGTCCTGTGGCCACTGCTGAGTTTTCCAAATTTTGCTGGCATGTTGACTGTAGCACTTCCACAGCATCATCTTTTAGTATTTGAAATAGCTCAGCTGGAATTCCATCACCTGTTTGTGTTCATCCTAAGGCCCACTTGACTTCACATTCCAGGATGTCTGGCTCTAGATGAGTGATCAAACCATCATGATTATCTGGGTCGTGAAGATCTTTTTTGCATATTTCTTCTGTGTATTCTTGCCACCTCTTCTTAATGTCTTCTGCTTCTGTTAGGTCCATACCATTTCTGTCTTTTACTGAGCCCATCTTTGCATGAAATGTTCCCTTGGTATCTCTCATTTTCTTGAAGAGATCTCTGGTCTTTCCCATTCTATTGTTTTCCTCTATTTTTTTGCATTGATCACTGAGGAAGGCTTTCTTACCTCTCCCTGCTATTCTTTGGAATTCTGCATTCAGATGCATATATCTTTCCTTTTCTCCTTTGCCTTTTACTTCTTTTCTTTTCACAGCTATTTGTAAGGCTTCCTCAGACACCCATTTTGCCTTTTGGCGTTTCTTTTTCTTGGGGATGGTCTTGATCACTGCCTCCTGTACAATGTCATGAACTTCTGTCCATAGTTCTTCAGGCACTCTATCAGATCTAATCCCTTGACTCTCTTTGTCACTTCTACTGTATAATTGTAAAGGATTTGTTTAGGTCATACCTGAACAAATTATCTACAAATTATCTAGTGGTTTTACCTACTTTTTTCAATTTAGATCTGAATTTGGCAATAAGGAGTTCATAATCTGAGCCACAGTCAGCTCCCGGTCTTGCTTTTGCTGACTGTATAGAGCTTCTCCATCTTCAGCTGCAAAGAATATAATCAGTCTGATTTCAGTATTAATCATCTGGTGATGTCCATGTATAGAGTCGTCTCTTGTGTTGTTGGAAGAAGGTGTTTGTTATGACCAGTGTGTTCTCTTTGCATAATTCTGTTAGCATTTGCCCTGCTTACTTTTGTCCTCTTAAAGCCAAATTTGCCTGTTACTCCAGGTAACTCTTGACTTTCTACTTTTGTGTTCCAGTCCCCTATGATGAAAAGGACATCTTTTTGGGGTATTAGTTCTAGAAGGTCTTGTAGGTCATCATAGAACCATTCCACTTGAGCTTCTTTGGCATTGGTGGTTGGGGCATAAACTTGGATTACTGTGATATTGAATGGTTTCCCTTGGAAACAGAGATCATTCTGTCGTTCTTGAGATTGTACCCAAAAACTGCATTTTGGACTCTTGTTTGCTGTGAGGGCCTATCCATTTCCTTCTAAAGGATCTTGCCCACAGTAGTAGTAGATAATGGTCATCTGAATTAAATTCACCCATTTGGGTCCATTCCTAGAATGTTGATGTTCACTCTTTTCATCTCCAATTTACCTCGATTCATGGATCTAACATTCCAGGTTGCTATGCAATATTACTCTTTACAGCATCGGACTTGACTTCCATCACCAGTCACATCCAAAACTTGGTGTTGTTTTTGCTTTGGCCCCATCTCTTCATTCTTTTTGGAGTTGTTTATCCATTCACTTACTGAGCTGGGGAGTTCATCTTTCAATGTCATATCTTTTCCATACTGTTCATGGGGTTCTCAAGACAAGAACAGTGACGTGGTTTGCCATTCCCTTCTCCAGTGGACCACGTTTTGTCAGAACTCTCCACCATGCCCTGTCTGTCTTGGGTGGCCCCACACGGCCTGGCTTATAGTTTGCTTGAGACAGACAAGGCTGTGGGCCATGTGATCAGTCTGGCTAGTTTTCTCTGATTGTATTTCCTGAGTACCGAGCAATTAACACTACTGCGTAATTCGCGTTTAATGAGCAAAGAAATGCTGTCCCTACTTGGCCGCTATGACAGAGGTCTTGTGAGGACTGGGACCGTGCAGTGACAGTGTTGGGGTAACTGTTTCAGTTTTAATGGTGAGAAGGCATTAGGGGAGGGTATCTCAGGGAACATGAAGTGATACCATAGGAGATACCATGGTCGCATTCCGAATACTAACGCTACGGAAATCCACCTAGAGTTGCGCTGTGCATACGGTAGCCACTCAGCACAGGTGTCTGTGGAGCACATGAAGTAACTAGCTTGAATTGAGATGTGATGGAAACTTAAACAGTGGATCTCAGAGACTCAGTCTCCCGCCCCCCAAAAGTGCAGTAGCTCAGTAACAGATTTTTTACACTGATTATGTAGTACAGTGATAATATTTTGGACATATTGGGTAAAATAAAGCATACTGTTAAAGAGATGAAGTTAACTTTTTTTTTGGTTATGCCTTTGTGGCTTGTGAAATCTTAGTTCTCTGACGGGGGATCAAACCTATGCCCCCTGCATTGGAAGCAAGAATTCATAACCACTGGACCACCAGGGAAGTCCCTAACCTGGTTTTTAAATTGTGGAAATTTTACTTGTCAGTTGATACTGTGCTTGAAAAGGAAGAGTTAATGAGATTAAGAAGCAGTCCCCCCTCCCTCTAAAAAAGCAGCAGCTCCCCCACCACCATACTTATATTAATAGCTCTGCTCTTTGTAGTAAGATACTTGGTTTTAAAAGCATAAAGTATCAAATATGTATGAGGATTATTACATATTAATGTATAATATGGGACTGTTGGGGAGTTCCCCTTCGCCTCCTGAACTTACTTCACACTGTCTTTGTAGCGTGCTTCACTTATTCTCCTCTTTCCAGAATTGAATATGATGCATATCGTACTGATTTGGAAGAACTGAATCTTGGACCACGTGATGCAAACACTCTGCCAAAGATTGAGCAATCACAGCATCTGTTCCAAGCACATAAGGAAAAGTACGATAAAATGCGCAATGATGTTTCTATCAAGTTAAAATTTTTAGAAGAAAATAAGGTAAATGTATTCTTTACCTTCTGAGATATTTTGACTCTGTTAACTCTTTCATTATAGAGTTGACCCTTGAACCACCTGGGGATTGGGGGCACTGACCCTCCAATGCAATTGAAAGTCCACGTGTAATGCACACTTGGTTCCCTGAATCTAGGGTTCCCCTGAGTCTGCAGCTCCACATATGCAGATTCAGCCCACCATGGATCATGCAGTGCTGTAGTATTTACTGTTGAAGAAACCTCACATGTATGTGGACCTACACAGTTCAAACCCATATTGTTTAAGGGTCAACTTTGGAGTTGTTGGAAATGAAATTCCACTTATACACAGTGTTTTCATGTTTATGGGTGCATAAAGTATATTTGCCTTCACCTTTCTGTCATTACAGTCATCATCAGCTGTGCTGTTCCAGTCTTTTCACATGTAACAATTGGCAAAAATACTTGATGCTGATCTTCAGACTGCTGTTGGTATCACGTGCTTTAAAAAGTTATGTAATGGTAGATTCTGTTCTGAATATTTTGAAAACTTTTTATTAATGGTAGGTACAGATTTCAGGAAGGGACCAGCATTCTTCTCAGTACCTAATGAATGAGGAATAGCTGAAAGGTTCTGATTAGGGCTGCAGTTAGCATAACCTCAGAGAAACAAGCTAAGAAATCAACTTTCCAGCTTATTTCCATGCAGCATGAACACATCCAAACCCTAGAGCTGTGAGAGGCGATGTGGACCTGCTGCAGCTTTTGTTGGAGGCAGAGTCATGTGATAACAGGCTCGGGGCTCCGGTTTAAGCAGAGAGGAGGTTCCGGTGTTTAACGTTACATGCATACTTGGATCAGGGAGAAGGATTGCAGTTCTCCTCCCAGTCGGGAACTCCGTACAGAAGAGGTGTGGCATCCTGTGGAGATAGGGTCTCATACTGCACACTGGTGGTCCCTTTCCTGTGCTTTTCATATCCTCTGAAGTCATAATAGAACTTCAGCTCTGCTTTCTCCCAGGTACCTTCTTAGTATTTTTCAGTTCTGTCACTTGATATCTTCTTGTCTTCTTTAATATTTCCTTAGAAACTCTTCTGGCTACTGTAAAAGCTGCATAGATTTCCTTGAGACCAGGATTGTCTCTTACCTTTTTTGTTTTTCTTTTAGCCACAGTGCATGAAAAGTACTGATTTTCTGTTACACTGCAGCCATTATGTTGTCAGTGAAGGAAGTCTCAGCAGAGTCATCAGACAGGTTGCTCAGCGCTGCTCAGACGAGCACAGTGAGTCGTTTAGTTTCATTAGCTGAGCACGTGCTGTGGCACTCATTCTGGTCATTTGGCTTACTATTCTGAAGGATAAGAGTATGTCAATACTTAGATATAGGCATGTATTTTAAATATAAACTAGTTTTTACATCCTGCCGTAGAATCAGCACTGTACAGTGTGGTGCTGCATAAAGTGTGCTAGCGTTTTATGGGTTCTCCCTGAAGCTGACTTGAATGGGAAAAAGGAAGTCATCTAATATGAGGGTCCAGGACCTCTGCTAGTAGAGGGAATGCTTTTGGGAAATGTTTAAAATAGTAATTGTGTTCTCTTGGAACCTAATGGTATTTGTTGTGTGTGATTCTCTGAATAGTGAGATTATGGATATTTTTTGTATTTTGTATTTTTCTGTATTTTAAACATTTTCTATGAAAGGTTGTGTTGCCTTTATAAAAAGGGAGATAAGCTTGTTTTGAAATAATTAATGTCCCTAAACCACCCATGCTTATATGGTTCTTGCCATCAAATTATACAAGGATAAATAATGGCCGTGTAACTGCAACTCTCTTAACTGTATAGCTCTTTTTGAAACTTGGCGGTAGATCTCCAGATTTAGACATGAACCAGGGAAGGCACTTACTTATTATTTACTATGCATTTTACATTTATTCTCTTACTCATTCATCAAAACAGTCTTCAGACTCAGGAGACACACTGAGCAGTGAGGAAAGTTGGGAATAATAGAAGATTGTGACTTAGAAACACTCTTCAGGCACCCTTGTGAAAAGCCTGGACTAGGATCACTACATTAGCAGAGAAAGGAAAGAGCAGTGGTTTCAGGGCTGCATGGCAGGAATTGGGAAATTGACAGAGGAAGCTAATGTGGCCTGAAGGTTATGAGGGATGAAGGTTGGGAACTTGTTCTGCTTAACTCAGTGTTTAGTTTGAAATGACAACAAGATACTCACATGGAAGCAGTTGGTAGGAAGTTTATGGTGTGGGTTTGCACTTTGGATGAACAGGGTCAGAGTTCCAGAGATTAAAGTTTAGAAGTCATTACTTTGAGGATAGTATTGTCATGGTCTCATCTTGACCTTTCTTACTATAAACTAAAAAAAAAAAAAAAAAAAAGTTGCATTTATTCTCAAGGATTTTATTTATATTCATAGAGAGCCTAGAAATACCCTGTTCGGGGTTTTCCACAGTTGTCATCAAGCTTCAGTTTCAACTCAGCAGCTTTGTCTAAAATAAAATCTGTAAAGAAACTCAACATTTTTATCTTTCATATTTAATTCTTTAAAACTATAAAGAGATAATGTTCCTGGTCTCAGTTATTTCAAACAGTAGACAGCTATGATTTGGCTGAAGACCTCAACTCATGAGAAGAATTTTTTGTTTTCTTGCTTCTGCTGGAGCAGCTTCTCCCCTTTTCCTTTAGCAGCTCTAACGAGGGGAGGGTAAAGCCGGCCTCAGAGCTGCCGTCGGCCCTGCTTGCTCTCTCAGCAGCCTGCAGTGCCTCGCGTGTGGGACTCTTCTGTTGTGAACTGCAGCTGAATTTGTTCCTTAGTATTTCTTTTATGTACAGTTGTCACGTAATCTTCTCAGTGCTTGACTGTGAACAAAATACGAGCTTTCTATTTTTTAAATACCATATGTTGAATTTTTTAAAAAGCATAAGTCATCTGGAACATTGGTGAGTGCTGATTTGTAATTTGAGGATGTCCTAAAGGCTGTTGTTTTTTCTAAAGCTGTTTTTGCACCTCCTTTTGCCAGGACATGGCGGGGAGAAGGAGGGCCTTTTGGTTATCCTGGCTTTTCGAGTATCCTCCCGTAGCGACACTCCTCTTATAAAATGTGAGGCCAGATAATCAGACAGCTGGAACAGTGCAAAATTGAAAGCAAGTAGTCACTGCGTAAAGGACTCAAGGTCGTCCTGTGACTATTGTAATAAGCTTTAGTGGCCAAACATTGCAAGACTAGTTTTGTTTATTTTGTTTTCAGAACTTAAGGAAAAAAACTGAGAGTGATTGGGAGGTAGATTCTTTGCTGTTAGAAAATTGACGTGTGTATGTGTACTTAGTCTAGCCTTTTTTCTCTCTGGCAAAGCAAAAGGAATAGGTATGTATTAAAAATACCTGTGTGTCCTTACTGGGGTATGTATGTACATGTGTTAATGCTGAGAGTTGTGTACATATGTCCATGCTTGTCATTTACCCTTAATGGGAAAACTTGAATTCTTCTACTGTTTACAGTCTATACTCTGTCCACCCCCTTACCCTACCCCCACCGCCCAATACATTGTGTTTACCTTTAACCTAAACAAACCTCTGAATTCTCTTATTTACTAAACAGGATTAAGTTGCATAACAATAAGAGCACAACTAATTAGGCTCTTATAGTGTTTCTGTTTTCATCAATATTTCTTTTTTCCTAGACTTTTAAATAATGTAACGAGCTATTTTCTGACTTAAGGCAGTTTACCTTTTATTGTTCCTCTCGAGGTTTAAAACAAAGCATAGACTAAAAAATACAGTCACGGTAAAGAAAAGAGTCATTCCTGGTGCTTTGTAGACTTTGTTGGAATAGGCGCCGTGCCTTCTTTTACAGCCTCATGATGCCCAGCAATGATGTTAAATGTATAGTAGTCATTTAGCAAATACATACGGTTATAACATGGTTGAATGCAGTCCAGAATCCAGGCTTTCCAAGGTCAAGTCCACCATTCTTTTTACACATGGCATGGCTCCTCTAATAGTTACACATTCTATGCCTCCAGCACCAAGCTAAAGATAGAGTTTCCAATGCCTTTCCAAACCTATCCCCCTCCACGTATACCCCAAAAGGCAGTATAAGGTTTCCACAGGAGAACAGCCATTATGAATTCTGGGGACAAAAACAAAAACCATACCCCCACATCCAATTTTAGGGTGAGCTGACTTTTTAAGTCAATAAGATTTGACCATTCAACTAAAAGAATTCGTATATATTGAAAACTACCTGCATATTTTTCTACTATATCCTATAAATACACCATTATTTCAGAATAAAAAATTAAAAATATCTTCCTCTTATTAGGAAGGATACCAACCTCCAGAAATTTAGGGAGCAAGAACCAATTTTTTAAGAAAAGTCAAAACCAAGCAAAACTACTCTCCAAGAGTAAAAGGGAATCTCTTCCTTCTTTCTGTTTGGTTGTTTTTGTTTTTTTCTTTCTTCCTCTTCTTTCCTTCCATTTTATTTCATTTGTCAGGTATAAACCCTATTATCTCAAACAATAAGGATTACAGAAACAGTTACTTGAACTTTCTCCCATATCTTATCCCAAATAAAGCAATATAATACACACAATCAGAGATGATTATCTTGATCAAATTGAAAATAGTGATACTTTTTTAGGAAGACAGTAGGATTTTTTTCCTGAGAGTTAACAGTATATATTTCCTTCTAAAACAGTTGTCAAAATTACAGTTTTCCATGGAAGATGCAATACATCTTTATTCTTGAAACAACCAAATTTCCAACGCCAAATCAGACAAGCTAGGCTTTTTCCCTAGCAAAATTAGGCAACACTGCCTAATCAATGACGCTGAGTTCACTGAGAATGGGACTTTTCCATTCTCCCACAGTCCAGTGGCTGGGTTTTTTGTTTTTTTGCAGGGAATAATGGCAGCAGCTAATATTTCTTAGAAGTAATAATTCTCTCAATCATGCTACTCCTTGAAGATGGGCATGAATCTGAGCAAACTCCGGGAGACAGTGGAGGAAAGAGGAACTTGGTGTCCTATAGCCCACGGGGTCGCACAGTGTCAGGCACTACTCTGCGACTGAACGAAACAACAACCCCTTGAGGATACTCCAGTAGAGAAACGCTGTCCTCCTCATCAGCAGTTCGGAACTCCTTTCTCTGCGCCGGCGGTGAAGCTAACCAAAGACTGAGAATAGGCAACTCACCGCAACAGACTTACCAGCTGACCTCCAATGAAGGCGACAGCTGTCACTCTACTGGTAGGAAGAGAAACGCAAATCCTCCTTCAAGACAGGAGCCACCTTTCTGTTTCTGCTTACCAAAACAGCAGTATGCAGGGTTTGCTGGGATGCAGTAACACACATTGCTAGGAGGCACATAAATTGGTACAAAGCTTGCTGAGGGCAAATTAGCAAGAAAACATGAAAACTTTAAAAATGTGCATAACTTTTTATCCAGTAAGTCCAAACCTACCATTTTATTCCATCTCCCCCAAAATTATAGATGTAAAAATAACCTATCTTACAAATATATTCATTTTCTATTGCTGTGTAACAAATTAACAGACGTTTAGTAGCTTAAAACAATATCCATTTATTATCTCACAGAACTAGCCAGAAGTCCAGGTGGGCTTAACTGAGTCCTCTGCTTAGGGTCTTAGAGGGCTGAAATCAAGATTCCAGTCAGGCTGGGCTCTATCTAGAAGCTGGGGGAGAATTTGCTTCCAAGTTCATTCAGGTTATTTCTGGGCTTCCCTGATAGCTCAGTTGGTAAAGAATCTGCCTGCAATGCAGGAGACCCTGGTGTGATTCCTGAGTCGGGAAGATGGCTGGAGAAGGGATAGGCTACCCACTCCAGT
This sequence comes from Moschus berezovskii, assembly GCF_049115385.1. Taxonomy (NCBI): domain Eukaryota; kingdom Metazoa; phylum Chordata; class Mammalia; order Artiodactyla; family Moschidae; genus Moschus; species Moschus berezovskii. Next base: position 7,234,496 of record NC_142478.1, on the reverse strand, counting down.
ATTCATGGGCCTCCCTTGTGGCTCAGCTGGTAAAGGACTTAGACTTCTGTGGTGGTAGGACTGAGGTCCCTGGCTTTTTGTTGACTGTCAGCAGAGATTACCCTTAGTTCTTGGAGGCCTCTCTCAGGTACTGGCCTGGGGTCCTCTTTATTTCAGCAACAGGGAACTTTTCTCACGTCAAATCTCTCTCAAGCTTCAGATCTCTCTAATTTCCTCTGCTGCCATCAGCTAGAGAAAACTCTAAGCTTTTGAAAGGTTCATGCAACCCAGTTAAACTTAAAGGCTTTTGGACTGCAAAGGAAACCATCGACAAAATGAAAAGACAGTTTACTTGTAAACGATGTGACCAAGAAGGGGATAATATCCAAACTATATAGATAGCCTGTGCAACTCAATATCAAAAACCAAACAACCCAATTAAAAATAGGCTGAAGATCTGATCAGACATTTTTCCAAAGAAGATACACAGACGGCCAACAGGCACATGAAATGATGCTCAACATCAGAATCCTCAGGAAAATGCAAATCGAAACCACAACAGGATACCACCTCACACCTGTCAGAAAGGCTGTCATCAAAAACAATAACAAACGTTGGCAACCATGTGGAGAAAGGAAACTTTGAACACTGCTGGCAGAAACGTAAACTGGTGCAACAGTATGGAAAATAGTATGGAGGTTCTTCAAAAAACTAGAAATAAACTACCATATGATCCAGCAATCCAGTGCTAGGTATATATATGTGAAGAAAACAAAAACATTAATTTGAAAAGATACACACACCCCACTGTTAACAACAGCATCACTTACAATAGCCAGGATATGGAAGCAACCTAAGTGTCTATCAACAGGTGAATGGATAAAGATGTTGTATAAAGACGTAATAGAATATTGCTCAGCCACAAAAAAAACACGAAATTTTGCCATTTGCAAAAACGTGGATGGACCTAGGGGTTTGTGAAATAAATCAGGGAAAGACAGACACTCTGTTAACACTTTCATGCAGAATCTAAAACAAAGCAATGTATGTAACAAAACAGAGGCAGACTCACAGACACAGAGAACATCCTGGTGATCATCAGTGAGGCGAGGGAAGGGGGAGGCGAGACAGGCGTCTGCGGGTAAGAGACACAAACCGCTGTGTACAAAACCAACAAGCAACAGGGGCACACTGTACAGCACAGGAAAATGTGGCTATTATTGTGCAATAACTTTAAATGGAGTATAATCTACAGAAATACTGAATCACTATTTTGTACATTTGAAACTAATATTGCAAAACAATGATGCTTCAATAAAATAAATAAAATATAAGATTCATGTAGTCAGTTTAGGACTAGCCAGACTAACTTCGTTTTGAGTAACTCAAAGTCAGAGTAGTTACTTCAATTACATCTGCAAAATTCCTCTTGCATATAATATAACATAATCATAGAATGATATCCTATCATGTTTGCAGAGGAAGGAATTATACAAGGTGACTATCATTGGAATTCATCTTAGAATTATACCACACAAGACTATTTCCTACATGGTTGTTTTATAGAGAAAACTTAAAGTTATCCAAATCTGTAAAAAAGGAATAGATAAATAACTTAAGGAATATCTACATGTTAAAATACTATTGAGAAGGAGAATGTTTAATGGTATGAGGGAAATTTCATAATATGTCAATATTAAGCGGGAAAAGCAAAATACAAAATTGCATGCCAACAAATACAACCTATCCTGAAAGTTCCTTGAGGGCAGAGGCTCATGGCTATTCCTGCAGTGCTTACTGCCCAGCTAACTGTAGGTTCCCAATAACAATTTGTTAAATAAATGAAGAAAAAATATTTGCATCAGATATTGACCAAAATGTTGATGTTAACTGTAAACAATGGAATTATAAGTTTTTTCCTTTGTAGTGAAAACAATTTCTACTTTATGTTCTACCCATTTTACTTTTCATGGGCTTATTAAATATTGCATTAATCAGTACCCTTTAATAAAGGGTTTACTTTCAGAGAATCACACTGTGCAATCAGTAACTAAATATGTCTTCATGAAAAGGAAGCTGTTGATAAAGAGTGATGAAATTACTGTGACACTACCAGAACTCCTCTAGAAAAGACCTAAAGGTGCCCCTTTCTTCTCTCTTTTGAGGAAATAACATTGATGAGCAGAATACAGTACTCAACATCGAAAGCAAAGAGAAAAGATTATGCCCACTGAATTCACTTGTAAAGGGAAAATAACAATATCCTTTAACCCACTGTCTGCTTTTCTTCCAGGTCAATAAATAAAAAATAGGCTGCTACAGTTCCCCCATAAGCCAAGCGAATAAATGGTGCCTGATTTTTCTAAAGCTGAATAATAGCCAATAGCAGAGCAAAGGTAAGTGATTAGATAAGCCTCCTGTCACAAGCATATATGGGAGGCAGCTATTCCCTTCTTGTTATACTTCTCCAAACACAATGCCAATTAAAATAGTAACCTTCTATTCTTCCCATGGAGAATGGTCAGGAAGAATTCCCCAAGCTGTAGGGGAACAGGGAGAGAGAAAGCAAGCGAGAGGGAGGGAGGGATCAAGGGAAAGGGGGAGGGAGGGAAGCAAAGAGTGAGAGAGAATCCATCTAGGCAGGAGTAGGTTTAAAATAGTCTTTCTAGTCAGCATGAAAAAATGTCCCCAAACCCAAGAATAATAGCTACTACTTCCTTCTTCCCAAAGAAAGTGCATAGACTTTCACTGTTTTCCATCACCAGCTGAAGTAATTTCCAGGGTGTCCTTCAGGCCTTCCTACTTTCTAATTTCCCTGGGGGTAGCAAAAATCATAGGAGGATTAATCCTGTGTATAGCCTTGCACAGCATAACACTATGTATTAATATAAGGACTGTGCACACTACCAGAATCACACTGGACCAGAGTACCTAAAATGATTCACAGCACCCTCACCAAGGAGAAGTTAGCATTAGTTCCAACCACATATGAATTTCTATCAAAACCAGCAGCTGCCAAGAAAACGATCTAGCTAAGGACAAATAACCAAACCAAGTGTCTACCTTTTTAATATCAGAAATACTTCTGAGCCTAACGGTCTAATAGATAACTTCAGTTCAGTTCAGTTCAGTCGCTCAGTCGTGTCCGACTCTCCGCGAACCCATGAATCACAGCACACCAGGCCTCCCTGTCCATCACCAACTCCCGGAGTTCACTCAAACTCATGTCCACAGAGTTGGTGATGCCATCCAGCCATCTCATTCTCTGTCGTCCCCTTCTCCTCCCGCCCCCAACCTTTCCCAGCATCAGAGTCTTTTCCAGTGAGTCAACTCGTCGCATGAGGTGGCCAAAGTATTGCAGTTTCAGCTTTAGCATCAGTCCCTCCAATGAACATCCAGGATTGATCTCCTGTCCCCAAACTCAAGAGACAGCTAGCAGGAATCCTTCCAGCCCCAGCCAGCCCAAACAGTTAAGTACACTTCCTTCTAGCAGCACTGATCACTGTCACCCACCTCTTCCTAGTCATCCTTCTGAAACTCTAATCCTTGTACTTGCTACTAAGTTCCATTCTGTTCCTATATAATAAAAGCAGTAATCATTCTAGATGGGGATCCTTCTCTTGAGAAGACTAACAGGAATGCTTTGAACCGGAAAATCCACAGTAAACTGTAGAACTAAAGCTAAATGAATGAATACATATATTCATCCATTTCCCCTGGGGGAGGGCACGACAACCCACTCCAGTATTCTTGAATCTTTTGGAGAATCCCCATGGAGGAGGAGCCTGGCGGGCTACAGTCCATGGGACAGTAAAGGGTCGGACACGACTGAAGCGATTCCACATGCAACCACAGATTTCTGTTTTGGGATTTCATTAGGGTTTTTGTCAGAGAAGGTGTCCTGGAAATCTCAGACAATAAATATTGGTATTTACTTTTGAAACACTTGTGGTGTATTCACTCTTCACAGATATGGGGTAGGTATTCGTACAGGGATGTATGGTTCACTATGCTGAAATTCGTACAGGGATGTATGGTTCACTATCTCCTACAAATCCGGAGAGGCAGAATTCTGCCTTCGGGCACTTAGCCATTAAAAACGTCTTGTCAGCTAATGTGACAAGGTAGGTGAGAAGTATGGTCTAGAGGGGCAGATTCCACGGAGTGCGCTGGTACCTTTGGCGTTTCTGCAAGTGACCGGGCTGTCAAAGTAAAAGCAGTCTAGAACCTGGAAGGGAGACTAGCGCGGCTGGATCACCGGTCGGCACTGTATGCAAATAAGCTTCAGGTGTCTAGCACCACTGCTGAGCTGTGCTGTGCGGGGACAGGCAGAATAGCCTAGTGCAGGTTGGAGCCTTCACTTAGGAAACTACAACGGGATCCGAGAGGACTGTTCGGCGGTCTCTGTAGACAGGGCAGTGATCTATTAAGTAATGGGGCAAGCAAAGAAAGCAGAAACCGGTTGTCTGAGTAAAGAGGAGCAGGAGAGAAAAGTATCACGGATTCACTCTGCCAGCAAGCAGAGCAGAAAGTGATCACAAAGACAGAGCAAATCATAACGCGGACGCCGAACAAGGGAGTCTAGTCTGGTCGTCCAGAGGCGGGTGGGCGAGAGTCTGGACGAGCGTGGACAGCCGCGGGCACTGGGGAAGGGGCGTGAGGCACCCGCGTCCCGTCTGCTCCCTGAACCCCGCGTTCCCGCCACCCTCTCCGCGCCCGCGCGGCTGGATAACCTTCTGCGTGCTCTCCGGCAGCCGAGAAAGCAGCTTTGGCTCTCCTGGGACTGCAAGGCGCCCTCCCGCCACCGGCTCACCCTCTGTTGGGGGAAAGCCTAAGGCGTGAGGCCGGGGTGTGTGAGTGAGAGAGTTATACCAAGGGCTCCTGGGCCTCCGACCTCTCCAGACCAGGCCCGCGCGCCCTGGGGCGAGCTCGGGCAGGTGCATCTGGACCCGCGCTCACACCCCTCCGGCCGCAGCCAGAGAACTACCCGGGCAACCGCGCCGCTGAGTCCCGGATGTGGTTCCTAGGGCCGCAGTGGGCGGGGCGGGGCCCGCCCCGGAGAGCGGCCCTCGCGGGAGGTGCGCCGGCACCATCGAGACGTGGCCGGGCGGCCAGATTGAGGGAGAGAGAGGCCGTCCAGGGCCACGGACCAGCTGCTTCCGGCCCCTCACTTCCGGCTCCGCCGCTCCGGGTGCGGGAGCCGTGGGCCGCCGGTGGGGAGCCTGCCGGTCCGAGTGTCCTCAGAGGCGGGTGCGTGTGAGGCTGTGGCAGTTGCAGTTGCCTCCCGCCCCGGAGGAGCCGAGGTGCGTGGCGGGAGGGGAAGGAGGAAGGGGCCCAGGTCGCGTTTGCGCTCACTCCTGGCCAGGGCCGCGGCGACTCCAGGGAGCGGGGCAGGGCTAACCCTCGACGTGAGGCTGCCCGCTTCCCTGCAGACGCTGAGGGCGGAGCCGCCGGCCGCGAGGGAGGCGGGGGAGGGCTGCCGGGCGGCGGGTGCCGGGCCGGACGCGCTGCCTCCGGGGCTCGCTGTTCCGTGCTTCCGCAGGGCGCTCTGTCCTTAGACTGCGTGTGCCGTCGCGCTGTACCCAGGTGCTCGGCCTTGGGCTTCTGCCCCTTCGTCCCCCTTGTCACCTGAGTGTGCCCGAAACCGCCGGGTGGAGAGGGGGACCGGGCCTCCCAGCGCGGCCCCTCCCGGTGTGAGTGCGTTGCGTGGGGAAAGGGATTGCAGGATCCGGGTCTTTCCGACCTGAGTCTCCGAGGGGGCCGCCCTCGGGTTTGGCGGCCAGCCTGCACCCGGCGCCTCCTCTCTCCCACAGCGATGGTCCCTGCTAGAGGCTCCTCCGGCGGCGGTGCAGGGAGGAGCCTTGCCTAGGAAACGTCCCAAGCCTGACTGCTGGCGAGGACGTCCAAGGAATGCTGGAGTTTGGGAAGGAAGTGTGCTGTCGTCTCGTCCGTTCCTCTTTGCCGAGTTACTACTGTTGACGTGTCTAGGAAAAAGGAAAGAGGGTGTTGTTGTTGCTTTTTTTTTTTTTTATATATCTAAAAAAGAATTTTATTAAAAAAGCATAAATGCAAAGAAATGAACAGAGGAAAATTTATGCGTCGAACCTGGACTGGTCACTTATGATAATATACATAAGAACAGTTTTTAGACGCTTTTCCCTTTTACTTTATTATCTTTGTGTTCCTATCCGCCCTCTTGAGCCCTTTGATCTCAAAAAGTTTGTAGTTTCCACTTCCTGCACATCCTTTAACCACCCCCTTTTAGGATTTCTGTCCCCCTCCCTTCCTTTTCTCCTAGATTAAAGCATGTAATTTCTCTAAGTCGGTTCTTAAGGAAGAAAAAATGGAAGGGTTGAAGGACTTTTGTTAAACTTGTGCTTTCACCTGGCAAAAGTGGCAGGTGTGTGTGTGTGTTCCCGTGTGCTGTTTAATTAACCTCACCGGTGTGGGAATGTGCACAGGAATTGGTGATGTTAATTCCTTCCTGTGTTAAGGCTGCAGGAGTTGGCCGTTTTATTGCTGCTCTTTGGGTTTGAAGACAACAGATTACACGTCAGTACTGTTTTAATCCCACTTTTGTTTTCCTTGGTCAACCCTCCCTCCCGGCCACCGGGTCTAACACTCCTTAGCTGAGAAAACAGCAAATATTTCTAATCTTACTTTATTTTTTGGATTAAAATCTCTGCCTCACTTACTTTCCTTCTTTTTCAAATTGATAAATTAGTTTGCCTAAATCCTGGGTCATGCCTTAGGGAGTCCATGGTCTGTGACTTTCAGGGGACTGCCTCATCCCCACCCCCGAAATTATGGGCAAAGTTTTGTTTCAGTGCATTTTCTCCCCTCTGAAGAAAATTCTTAAATAAGATATATAATCTCCAGTAGGTTAAAAACCACTGCTTAGGCAGTGTCTTCTTGAAGTTAATGAAAACCGTTTTTTTCTTTTTTGTGTGTGGAGCTTTTTTTTTTCTTTTCAAGCTCTACATTGCTAGTTTGGGCACCATGGAGAGTGGAATGCAGAGATTTTAGCTTTATAGTGATGAAATCTCTAGGTACTTCAGAATTTCAGTGTTTCTAAATTCCTTCCTAAATAAGCTGCCTGCTTATTTAGTTCTTGATTTGCGGTTTTGAGGTTTCTTTTTAGGGATAGCTATTTGTGGCCAATGTTGTAGAGATCCAGTGGATTTATAAATTGGTATGTTTATGATTATTGAATGCATATTAAATATCACCAACTCACTGTGTACAGCTCAGAGTAAAAGTTTAAACTCCTACTGTACTTTGTTTCATTTTCTTATTGTGCACTTAAGGTATCTTCTTTGGGCTTCGCCTTATTTCGAAGGGCGAAGCACGCTCTGGTGGTGTGGTCCCCAGGTCTTTGTCACGCTGCTGCTCATCTTGACATCTCCTTTCTCTCCGTGTTACCTCTAGATGAAGAATTTAATGATAGTTCTCTTTTGTGAGTAAGTTAGTGTCCTTCCAAACTTAATGGCAGTTTAGAGTGCATATTGAAATTTGCTGATTTGATGAAGTGTTTGTTGGTCAAGGGTTGACCTTCTAAAAAATTTAACACCTATTTTATAGAATGTCTAAACTTGAAGAGAACTATAAAACTCATCTTAGTCCACATAGAGTGACTAGTGTCTTCTGCTGAAAAATTAATTTTCCCTCTATCTAGCATCCTTACTTGGGGGGTGACAGAAAACATAACTTTATTAAAACAATCAATCATGCTAAATACGTTTCCTTTTAAGGTAATGAGGAAGCCAGAAGATTGACATCTGACATCATAACATTTGTTTGCTTACTGTGTGCCAGGCATTATGCTAAGTACTTTATGTGATTATCTCATCTCATCTAATCCTCAAAGCAGCCTTATAACTTGGCTAAACTTTTAACTTTTGTAGATTAAGAGGGCTTCTCAGGTGGTCCAGTGGTAAATAATCCACCTGCCAGTGCAGGAGATGTAATAGACACAATGCCGAGGTTGGAAAGATCCCCTGGAAGAGGGCATGGCAACCCACACCAGTATTTCTGCCTGGAGGATTCCATGGAGAGAGAAACCTGGTGGGCTACAGTCCATGGGGTTGCAAAGAGTCGGACACGACTGAGTGAGCACGCACACACAGATAAAGAAATTGGAACTAAACGATTAACTGAAGCGAATCTGCTCAGAATTACACTGGTGGAGGCAGGATTGAAGCTGGGTTATCTGAATCCAGACTGAGCTACCGAATCGAGACAACTGCTACTCCAGACTGCGTCTCGCGTATTTTCTTTACATCTTTTTTGGTACAAGTTGGAGGTATCTCACCTGATTTTCTCGCAGATATTAGGAAGGTGTCTTCCTTTATTAATTTTCAGTAATTGAAGACCTGATTTCATATCACATCAAAAAGTATGACAAAAAGAAATGAATTTGGAGGAGGCCTACAGAGTGTTATTTGATAGTTTTCCTACAGGGTAGACCCAAATCTGTGTGTGTGTGAGTGTGTGAGTTGACATGAGGAGTGGAAAATGTGAAAATACAGGCTTTAAGTCAGAGACTTAGCATTGTTAGAGTCTGGAGGTATAAATACATTCCAGAATGATGAATTTGGGAAGGGATAAGGAATAAATTCAGGACGGAGTAAGTACATTGAATAGGGAATTTAAGAGAATATGGTTATGGATGAAAAACTAAAGATATATGTACAGACTGGAAAGAGTAGTTCCACCAAGTATGGATGACGATGACTTAGGGACTGTAACGGTCTAAAAGTCCGATATTCACCAGCATTAGTCCTGGGAAGTATGAAAAAAAGGACTATAAAACAAAGGAACTTGAAAACAGTCTGTTCTCTTTAGTGTCTCCTAACTTTAGCCAGTCATGGAAGCCACTGAATAGCTCTTACAAATCCTCAGCTGTTCTCTACAAAAGTACACATTTTCGTTTTCTCTTTCCTGTGTGACTTTTTCTTTCATCTTTCCTCCATCACTTCTAAACTTTTGCCTTAAAATAGTTATAGGCAGGTATTGCTGTAAATTGCCCGAATGTTTTGTGAAAATTTGGTAGCATCTCTGCCATATTGTCACCTGAGAGTTTTTGATTCATTTTTTGTGTATCTGTGTGGCGTTGGACTCGCAGCTCCTTGATGTTCAGGCTTGATCCTTTTTGATCCTTTGGGAGAACTGTGACACCACTGTCTTTGAAGCAGAATTGTAAGAAAGACAGAATTGGTGGTGAGACCTAAATCATCTAGAGGAAGGAAGCTGCCAGCTCTAACGTTCTGCCAACATGAGATCATGTGTTATAGCAAGGTTTCCAAACTTTTCTGCATCGTGGCACACATAAAATGATTATTTGTATGGCAGACTCCCTGGTCATTGAAAGCTGAGGGGGCCAGGGAGTTGGGGGGGTCAGTATTTCAGCACATCCCTAATTCATTCTTGGCACATTGGTTGGAAAAGCTTTGTCCAAGAGAAGAGGAATATGGCATTCTGATAAAATACTTTGTGAATTACCTAATACAGGATGGACCAGGAATTCACATCCCAGGTTGAAAGAGTCCCTTGGGGTTAAGCCAGGGGAATGTAACCTCTCGGATGGCTCTGTGTGTTGTTTCAGAGCTCTGGGATAGCACGAGGATATAGAAGTCCACACACCAACAGACACACACACACACCACACAAACACACACACACAAACCACACACAGACAACCCACACACACCACACACACACACACACACCGCACGCATACACCACACACACACCACACACACACACACACCACACAAACACACACACACAAACCACACACAGACAACCCACACACACACACACACACCGCACGCATACACCACACACACACACACACCACACAAACCACTTGTTAAAAAGACCCTTTTCCCTGAGCAAGCTCTGAGTCAAGCTAAATATAAACAACTTTGCAAATGGGGAGGGGGTCTTCCAGGGAACCACTAGACAGGTCAAAGAGTGACAACTTTTTGAATAGGAGAGTTTGAAAGAGCTCCAGCTCCATTCTGCTCCATCCTGGGGCTGCCAAGATATTGGGTTTTTAACAGGAAGGCAGAGTGTTATTTTTCAAGGCTATCATAGAACTGGAGATTATAGCACCTTAACTGGGGCAAGCCAAAATGCAACAAAACTTACTGTTCTTATCAAGATTCAGTTATTTTTCTTGAATAAACACTCTGATTTGCTGCCAGCCTTTGGCTAATTTCCTGAGTTCTGAAAAAGTTGATTCTGACCACCGATTTTGCCAACATTCTCATGGCCTTTATGAAAGAGAGAATTCTCAGAGGTCCTTGCTCTGCTATCTTTGCTGGTGGGAGACCCAGAAAACTGATATTTAGATCCCATGTGAGCTCAGAAGAAAACCTGTCCACGTGGCCCTAAAGTTTCCTACCTACTACCCACCCCTGGCCTTGGAATAGCCAAACACTTAATCCTCCTGTTTGTGCCCCAGGCCGGACTCAACCAGGCATGATGAGGGTTCCCCTTCCGTCCAGGAGTAGGAACCAGCACGGCTGGAAAACTTCTCAGGAACGCTCCCTGGTCAGGATGCCTCCTGGCCTCCTGAGACCTCTGCCCCCGCCTCCAGGGAGCCCCTCTGTGATGAAATAGAAGTGGACTCCCATCGAGTGAAAGTGTTAGTCGCTCAGTCGTGTCTGACTCTTTGTAACCCCGTAAACTATAGTCCGCCAGGCTTCTCTGTCCATGGGATTCTCCAGGCAAGAATACTCGAGTGGGTTGCCATGCCCTCCTCCAGGGGATCTTCCCACTGAGGAATCGAACCCGTGTCTCTTATATGTCCTGCACTGACAGGTGGATTCTTTACCGCTAGTGGCGCCAGGGAAGCCCATAAATCTCCCTGCAGCTTCATCTGGGTGCTGTCGCTCTGAAAGACAGAAACAGTCACTTGGCCGTGGTTTATTCAGGAGCCCTGCCTCGCTCATCACTCATAACCCCTTTCAGTGGTTTTCCCTGCCAGCCCAGCCCAGCCCAGGCCCTGGGGTTCTGCTATCTGTGAGAAAGACACAGTGGGACCTGCCCTCGAGCACTGCTTTGCCAGAACAGAGCAAGCTAAGCTAAGAAAACCCGTTTCTGGGCCAGACGGGTGCAGGGCCAAATGCCTCAGACTTGGATTCCATAAATCAAATTTATGGGCCATGGACTTCTGTTGTTGTGTTACAAAACCAGCTTTCCTAGACACAGCTCTGAGGAACAGGGTGGGTCCCCACCATGAACTCTTGGGAAAATGAAGACAGAATGCACCAGGACAGAAAAGTAGATACAGATAAACTTTGAGTCTTTCTTGGTAAAGCAGAAGAGATGAAGTCCTCATAATGACTCCGAAGAAAGGATGCTCCCCCTCTGTGAGTTTCTTTTCTGGTCAGCAGCAGCAGAGGTCCAGAGGCGAAGAGGGAATGAATGGATCCGACAGGAGAGGGCCGCCCGAGTGTCCTTACTTTCCCCCGGATGGAGGCGCTCCTCTCTCCTTCCCGGCCTCACTCCATCCTGAAGCTCCTCCTCGATCTGAGTTCTTCCTCACTTCCTCCAGGAAGCCTTCCCTGACTGCCTCCCCGTGTCACCCCATGGAGCAATCACAGCAAGGGCTGTAACTTGGCAGATTTCCCTTCCCGTCTTCTAAGGACTGTGCCCGTCTGAGTCCCAGCGGCTTCCCCAGGGCCCAGCGTGATGCTCACCACATGATAGGGGCCCCGATAGAATGAATGAAGTGAGCTTCAGGGGCTGGTAGGAAACGCAGGCTGGTTTGAACTTAGCCCTGATTCTTAAAAAAAGCACCGTACCTGTCAGACCAAGACAAGCAGCATCCCCCGATCCCGTGCTCCCTGCGCTAAGACAGGAAGCCTGTGCCCCCAGCACCCACTGCCTCGTCTCCTTCCCCGCCAGCCTGCTGGGACACGCAGAAGGGCAGCCTGGTGGCAGAGCTGTCCACCATCGAGTTCAGCCACCGAGACCCAATGTATGGCACCATCTGGCTGCAGTCGAAGACGGGCATGGAGTGTTTCTCGGAGTCCTCGGATGGGCAGGTACGAGCAGCCAGGCGCTGGAGGGGCAGGGAGTGGGGAGCAGCAGCGGTCACAGGGTCCCCCATCGGGATGTTTCCTTTTGCGTTTCATGGTAAAATTGAACAGTAGGTAATAGATGCGTGTGGAACACAAGCCTAAAGGTACAGAAGGACAGGCGGTGAAGCCCGTCCTCCCCCCCCTGCCTTCAGCCTCTCCGTCTGCCTCCAGGGTCAGCGTCCGCATACAAAGCAGACGCGTGGGTCTTTGCACTCTTCCTACGCACCTTGCACGTTGATTTGCACTTGATGTTTTTCATTCGGCATGTCTCAAAGATGATTTTTATATTTCAGAAAGTGCTGCCCCCTGCCTCTTAAGGACTTAATAAATTATGCTGCTGCTGCTACTAAGTCACTTCAGTCGTGTCCGACTCTGTGCGACCCCATAGACGGCGGCCCACAGTGTATTTACACTGGGATCTCCAGAACTAGAACATTTTCATCTTGCAAACAAACTCTGTAACTTTTAATCAACAAACTCCCCATCTTCCTTTCCGTCAGTCCCATCGGACTCCCCATCTTCCCTTCCCTCAGCCCCTTCGACTTTCTGTCTCTATGAAGTTGAGTCCTCCGGGTTCCTCGTTCGTTTTGGTGAATTCTTACTGTGTGTCTTTTTGTGACGGGCTCTTTTCGCTTAGCACGATGCTCTCACGGTTTATCCACAATGGGGCACATGGCAGAATTTTTCTTTTTTTTTTTCTGAGGCCAAATAGAACCACATTGTATGAACAGACTGGGGTTCCCTGGCATCTCAGATGGTGAAGACTTCCTGCAGTGCAGCAGACCCGGGTTCGATCCCTGAGTCAGGCAGACTCCCTGGAGAAGGGAATGGCATCCCACTCCAGTCTTCTTGCCTGGAGAAGCCCATGGACAGAGGGGCCTGGCTGGTACAGTCCATGGGGTCACAAAGTCGAACACGACTGAGCGACCAACACACACACGTGAACAGACCACATTTTGGTTTTCCATTCATGTGGACACTTGGGTGGTTTTTACCTCTTAGCTGTTGTGAGTAAAGATGCTCTGGAGGGCCTTCCCTGGTGGTGCAGTGACTCAGACTCTGAACTCCCAATGCAGAAGCCCGGGCTCAATCCATGGTCAGGGAACTGGATCCTGCATGCCCCAACGAAGACCCAGCACAGCCAAATACTTTTTGAAAAGCAAAGCAAAAAGCAAACAAAAAACTCGAGCAGCAGTCACTAGACGTGGGTGTACGGTGAAGCCCAAGTTTGCAGTGAGCAGTCGCTGGAGGCTGGAGGGGCTCTTCTCGACTCCTGGGCCACCGCATTCATTCAGTCATTTCCTTTGTGTGTGAACAGACGTTCAGGATCTCTTTCTGGCAGAATGCTTAGTGCACACGTGATGCCGCTTGCAGGGCTGGTGATACAGCTCTAGGGAACAGATGACTCGGGGGGGCTTCATTGCTCCTGAGGCCCTTGAACGGGTGCTAAAGAAGGGTGGGATCTGTTCAAGCTGATCAAGCGTGGGGGCAGCCCCCCAAAGGGGGCGGGGCACAGCTCAGGCAGAGGCTTGAAAGGCAAGGCACTTTTGGCACCTTTGGGCCCCCGCCCCGCGGGTCCCACCGCTCTGACCCCACAAAGCCACTCTCCCTGCCTGCTTATCCCTGAGCTGACGTTTCAGGGAGCCTTCCACTCACACGTCACCCCCTCCACAGCCAACCAAGTTCATGGTGGGCACCGAGCAAGGCGTCGTCATCTCCTGCAACCGCAAGGGCAAGACGCCTGCCGAGACGATCGTGTACACCTTCTCAGGCCACCATGGCTCCATCTACGCCCTGCAGAGAAACCCGTTCTACCCAAAGAACTTCCTGACCGTCGGTGACTGGACCGCCTGCATCTGGTCAGAGGACAGCCGGGAGTCATCCATCATGTGGACCAAGTGAGGGGGAGATTGGGGCGGGAGAGGGGTGCCGGGGCTGGAGGAGACGGGGGGCCCGGCCCAGTCCAGGGGGCTCTGCGCCTCTGTGCCTCCACCCATAAAAACGGAGAAGACGTTTCTCTCCAAACATCCAAGCTAATGCTGGGAAATAGCTTGATTCAGCGACTTCAGAAAGGCAGTAAGCTTCAAACTGCCCGTTCATCTGTTGATGGACACTGAGGTTGCTTCCATATCTTGACAATTGTGACTAATGTGGCACTGAACATGTTAGGGGGTCAGGTGTCTCTTAAAGATCCTGACTTCAATTCCTTTGGATAAAGACCCAGGAGTGGGGGGCTTCCCTGGCAGTCCAGTGGTTAAGACTGCATTCAGTGCAGGGGATGTGGGTTCGACCCCTGGTCAGGGAACTAAGATCCCACATGCCTCGCAGCCGAAAGAGGAAAAAGACCCAGAAACAGGACTGAGGACCTTCCGTACTGTTTTCCATGGTGGTCGCACCGGTTTGCATTCCCACCAGCAGTACACAGGGTTCCCGTTTCTCCACATGCTCACCCACACTCATCTCTGGGTTTTCTAATAATTCAGCCGTCCTCACGGGTGTGCGGTGATATCTCATTGGTTTTGGTTATCTTTCTCTGATGATTAGTGACTTCGGGCATCTTTTCACGTACCTGTCAGCTGTTTGTTTGTCGTCTTTGAAGAAACGTCTGTCCATGTCCTTTGCCCGCTTTTTTAATTGGGTTATTTGGTTTGGTTTGGTTGTGCCACTGAGTTGTATGAGTGCCTTATATATTTGGGGTGTTAAACCTTTATCAGATGTCTGGTTTGCAGATATTTTCCCCCATTCCTTAGGTTGCCTTTTCATTCTGTTGACTGTTTCCTTCGCTCTGCAGGAGCTTTTTAAGTAGATACAATCCCACATACTTACTTTTGCTTTTGTTTCTTATGCTTTTGGTGCCAAATCCAAAAATTCCTTGCCAAGGCCACTGTCAAGTAACTTTTCCTCTCTGTTTTCTTCTGGAAGCTTTATGGTTTCAGATCATATTAAGTCTTTAGTTCGTTGTGAGTTCGGTTTTGTATATAACACAAGGGTCCAGATTCATTTTTTGCTGTAGACATCTTTGAAAATCGAGGTTAAATCAAGTAGACAGTATAGCCCTCTCTTTATCTGAATAGTGTGAACATTTCTGGGCAAATTTTCCTTCCTCCGACTCCTTTTCAAGTGAGTCTCATGGCTGGGGGACCAGGCCCAGGCCTGTGCCCTTGAGTTAGGCATAGAGAAATATCAGAGCCAGTTTACGGTGCAAACTGTGAACTGAGGGTGGTAAGGCTGGCGTGGCTAGAAGTCAGACACCAGGAAGAACTTCCAGGCTGAGACCGAGGAGCCGGGAAGGGGTGGATGAGCAGGGTCTCGGCTCAGCAGGCTCTCCCTGCGTCCCAGTCCCTCCCACAGTCCCTGACCGGAGGTCCCGGCTCCCTGCAGGTATCACATGGCTTATCTCATTGATGGCGCCTGGAGCCCTGTGAGGCCAGCAGTTTTCTTCACCACCAAGATGGACGGGACCTTAGACATCTGGGACTTTGTGTTCAAGCAGTGCGACCCTACCTTCAGCCTGAAGGTCACGTGCACCCCGCTCCCGGTGCATCCACACCCTCAGAAGCCTGGCCTTTCCTCTCGCCAGGCCCGTTCCTTCTGAAGCCTGGGCCCAGGCTCCCTGCAGCTGACCCTCCCAGCTGAGCCAGCCTTATCTTATCAGGAGAGGTGGGGCAGAGACCTGCAGGCTGGGGCCCTGGGAAAGAGCAGGGCTGGGGAAACTGCAGAATGAAAGGGGCGCTGGAGGGCCTTCCTTGGCAGTCCAGTGGTCAAGACTCTGCCCTCCAATGCAGGGGGCACAGGTTCGATCCCTGGTCGGGAAACTAGGATCCACATGCCTATCTGTGTGACCGTTTAAAAAGAAAAAAGGAAAGAAAGTGAGGCTGGACTGAAGGGGTGGGCGTGGTGGCTGGGGTAAGGTGGGAGATGAGGCTGGAGTGAAGGGTCTTGCAACCGACCTTAGGGTGTGGACCCCCTCCTGTGGGTTGAGGCTGGAGACCCCCTCGGTCGGGGAAGTCCCTAGGGGTTTTTGAATGGGGCTGCCAGCCTAAGCCTCCCCAAGAACCAGATGACTAGACGAGCAGAGGGTGATGTGGCTCCCCCGGGTCTGTCCGGCCCTCCAACAGGTCTGTGATGAAGCCCTCTTCCGCCTCCGGGTGCAAGACAACGGGTGCTTCATCGCCTGCGGCTCCCAGCTGGGGACGACCACCCTGCTGGAGGTCTCGAGTGGGCTGTGCACCCTCCAGAGAAATGAGAGGAACACGGCCTCCTCGGTAGGTGCGTGTCCCTGGCGAAGCGGGCACACCGTCTCCGGTCCTGGCCTGGCCGCCTGGCCGAGCAGGCCGGTCAGCGAAGGGCAGATGCACTGCCACCGCCTCCTGGGAAGCAGGTGGACGTTCGGGGGTGGTGGGGGTTGGTCAGGGAACCGGCCTGAGAAATGGGTGTTGGCCGGGTCTGAACCCGCCCAGGCTTCATCGCTCAGGAAGCCCTGCGGCTCTGGGCAAGTCTCTTGACTTCTCCAGGCTTTGGTTTTCTTCAGCTGCAGATCCAAGCGGCGTGACTCGGTCGTTTTGTCTAGTTGTAAACAGTATACAGTTAGGGCTTCCCTGGTGGCTCAGATGGTAAAGCGTCTGCCTGCAGTGCGGGAGACCTGGGTTCGATCCCTGGGTCAGGAAGATCCCCTGGAGAAGGAAATGGCAACCCACTCCTGTGTTCTTGCCCGGAGAATCCCATGGACAGAGGAGCCCGGTGGGCTCCAGTCCATGGGGTCGCAAAGAGTCGGACATAACTTAGCAACTAAACCACCAAGCAACAAGGATTTCCTTTATAGCACAGAAACCATATTAAATATCTTATTAAAAAAAAGAAAGTGCTGGTACCTCCTCTTCCAGGAAGCCCTCCTGTAGTGGAAAAGCTGGATCGTGTGCCCCTTGTCTGCACTCTGCCTGCCTCCCGGAGCCCAGCGCTTGTTATTAAAATGGTCTGTTCCCCACTGTACTCTGAATGTCAGGCAGGAAATTACATCTGTCTCTGACCCGGAGGGTATCACTTAATGCCTGGGTTACATGCAAGGTGCCCAGCAGTTGTGGCCACTCGGCCTGACCTCCCTGTGCTGCCTCCGTGGCAGCCACGAGCACCCCACCCTCACCCCAGCCCTCTGCAGCTCAGCTCCAGTTCGCCTGGCCGAGGGGCACAAAAGCTCCATTGTGTGCCCGAGTGGACAGGGAAGGCGGTGATGTTCTGAAGAGTGGGGTGCGGGCTGGGGTCCAGACAGATGGAGACCCAGACAAAACCCTCTTTTAAGAGGGGCTCGTGGCAGCCGTGCTGACAACGTCCTGATTCAGGAGGCGGGATGTCAAAGGAACCAGATGCCCACGGTGCCCATGAACTTGGCAGTGCCCAGAGGTCATCTGAAGGTGATCAGTGGGTGATGGGCATCCGTGCAGGCTGCTCACCCTCCCCTGCACTGAAAGCCCCCAGAGGGTGCCCCTTGGGCCGCTGGCGCTGCCGGTGTGCCCAGGAGCTCTGACACCAAGGGTGAGAGCCGTGCAGCTGGTCAGGTTCCCTTGCATCCCTCTTCTGGGACCCACGCCTGGGGACTTGTGGGCGGATATTTCTTCGTTTGGGTCTGACACTTGATCAGGGCTCCTCCTGCTGGTATTAGGGCCCGAGTCAGGAACTGGACACTGGGAGAGACTTACACGGCCCTGGGGCTGAAGCCCGGAGGCGGTGGCTGGAGACAGGTGTGCACGCCAGGTACACTGCAGGCCCCAGCGCCCTGCACTCAGCTCACTGTGGCCACCCAGCGTTTAGCCGCCTGTGAGGGGGGCCCGGGGCAGTGACCTCCTTTCCCTGCACAGAGCCCCAGCCCAGCCTGTCTGGGGCATCCCCTCTCGTGGCTCCCCTGGAATCCCACCTGACTGGTTAAAACCTCAGCGTGAGGGTCCCGGTTTTGGGCCTCCTAGGAAGCTGTCTTACCTCTTCCTTCTTCCCTCCACTGAAGATCTCAGAGAAGGGCCCTGCTGGGACCTGGGGAAGCAGGGATGGTGGTGGTGGTCTTAGACCAGTTTAGATGCAGTGAGCACCGGTGTGTACCTACTGGGAGAAGCCTGGTGGGAGCTTCAGAGCTTAGGTCCTCCCAGCACCAGGGGCTCCTGCATCCTGGTGCCAGATGGGGGTGCAAGAGGGACCCCTATACATCTCCTGAGTCCACGGTACTGGACCGGGTTCCCAAACCAGCCTCCTCTGTCTGCCCCCCAGTGGCCACCCTCCCGCCTCGTCTCCTCTCAAGCTCTCTTTGGGCCGTCACTGGCCCTGACTCCCCTGCTGACCCCGGAAAGGAGCTCTGAGACCCGGGGGTGCTCCCAGGGCAGCCCGTCCGCTCAGCGTCTTGTCCTGTGGTGGGACTCGCTTGGCCTTGACCCTGGTGCTCCCGGACACCGAGTCTCCTCTGGCCCCTCCCGCTCCTCCCCGCATCCTGAGTGGGGGGGTGAGGCCAGTGGTGAGGGTGGGCATCGGGGCGGGCCTGGGGCTCCCGGGTGACTGGCCGCCTCCCCTTGGGACCTTTGCAGATGGTGGTTCTCATGCACCCAATGGAGGGTCCGGATGACATCCTGCGGGCGCACCGCTCCCAGGAGAAGTCCTACCTGTGGGACATGGCCTTTGACTTCACTGCCAGCCAGGTGAGGGGGCGCCTGGGCCTGGGGACACACAGGATCCCCTCTCTGCCCTCTGACCGACTTGGGAGGGAGCCCTTAGGGGACCCCGGTCCCGAGCCCCAGGCGTCGCTCCATCACTCGCTCTCTCACTGCCGTATCCCCGCATGCACACGCGTGTGTGAGCCTGCGTGGCGCATACAGAGCCTTCTGCGTGGACACACCGTGGTCAGCACACAGATGCCACCCTCCACGGGGACCCACACAGCCCTCCCCACAGGTGGCCCCTAGGGGAGCTGCGGGAAGGTGCTTGAAGCCCACCTGGTGCTGGGAGGGGCACCTCGGGGAAGCTGACACCTTCCCAGGGACCCCGTCTCACCCATCTGCGGATGCTCCAAGGAGCAGGTGTGAGGCGTCCTCTGGGCTGGGGGCCGGGAGCCAGCTGCCGGTGGGCAGGGTCTCAGGTGTCCTGAGCCCTCTTGCAGGCTGGCATTTCCTGCCCCCCAACCCGTGGGGGGGAAACGGAGACACCCATCCCCCCTTCCCACCCCCTCTTCTCAGGGCCCAAGGGCTCCAGGGAGGAAACTGCCTCTGTCGGGGGTCAGGGTGGTCCCGTGGGCCTGTGGGCTCTGCCGTGGCTGTGCCCCGGGCGCTAGGAGCCTCACTGAAGGCGTCATCTCAGGCTCCAATGCCACCATCTTTGCCTACGGACCCACAGGTGAGGGCGAGTGCCCCCGAGAATCAAGCTCCTCACCCTCCGCCTCCGAGCTCATCTGGCCCAGGCCGGAGCAGGAATCCAGGATGTGGCCGATTGAAACTGCCCTCTTCCAGAGCCCTTTGGACCCAAAGCCCCACCCCCAGCCCAGGATGCCGTCTTCTCCCCTCTCCCACCTCCTGGGCACCTGCGAGGCTCCAGCCCTGAGGACAGACCCAGGGTTGCCAGGGGTCCCCGCTCTGCCCGTCTCCGTCCTGCTCACCCCCGCCCCCTGCTCCGCCCCAGGCTGCGGGAGAACCTCCACCATGCTGGGCACAGACCACGAGCCCGGCATCCACGTTCGGACCCTCAACGACCACTTCCGTGCCATCGAGGAGACCAGCGACGACATGGAAAACCAGGTGTCCACGTCCTGCCTGGAGGTGAGCCCTCGGTCCTCCCTGTCCTGTGGGCTTGGGCCAGGAGGTCCACAGGACCGGGCTGGTTTGCCTCCCGGGGGTCAGGTCAGGGGGCAGTCTCCTGGGGGTGCTCATCACCGCTGCTCTCCCATGCGCGTGTGGTCGGCCTCATTTTATAAAAGCTCAGGTTCAGAGAGCCTAGGAACTAGACAGTCAGAGTCCCGAGGTCACACAGCAAGCGGGGGAACAGGAATTCAAACTCACGACCCTGGGGCTTTAGAGTCTAGCCCTGCGCACTTGGCTACTCCAAAGTGACCTGGTCACTGAGCACCTCAGCCACCCTCCCAGAGGCCATCCTCTGGACCCACTCCTTCGCTTCCCTGGTGGCTCAGATGGTAAAGAATCTGCCGGCAATGCAGGAGACCAGGGTTCGATCCCTGGCTTGGGAAGATCCCCTGGAGAAGGAAATGGCAACCCACTCCAGTCTTGCCTGGAGAATCCCATGGACAGAGGAGCCTGGCAGGCTACAGTCCAAGGGGTCGCAGAGAGTCGGACACGACTGAGCCGACCCTATTTGCTTTGCCAGGGTACCTGCAGGCACTCTGTATATGTAGGTACAGGTGAGAACGTTACATACACGGACAGGCTTAGACCTGCCAGCCTTCTCCACCTTGACACAGCCCCCGATGCCCACCTGTGGGAGTGCTATCACTGGACAATAGCAGATCAGCGGGGGTGGGGACCCACAGAGGCCAGAAGTGGCGGGAGAGCCACTGGGCTAGGCTCCATCTGGCTCCTGGCCTCCCTGGCTCCCTCTGGAAGCTGATAATCTCCTGGGTGACAGCTCAGGAGGGGCAGCGAGGCATTGCTGCCAGCACCTGCTCCAGCCAGCGTCGTGTTGACTTAGCCAGCAAGATGCACTTTGGGGGCCGTGGTTGGCGAGGCTGGGTGAAGGTACCATAAGGGTTGCCTAGTAACCACCAGGGCTTGGCCGTGGGTTAGGTCCCATGCTCTGCCCGGTGCCTGGCCGGCCTGCTACCTTCTGTGCTGTTGGCTCTGGCAGCCCAGTGTCTCCCCCCTGGATGCTGAAGCCCCCTTACGCCCACCCCATAGGAAGGAAGGAGAGGGGTCATCTCCTTAACCCCGGGTTTCCTGAGAGGAGCCTGGAGCTCTCGGGAGGGATGGAGAGCCCAGCTGTTTCCTGAACCTCCTGCTCTTGGTCTCCCGTTAATGTCTGTCCCCTGCCCCTTCCAACCGGTCCCATCAGATCTACAATGAGATGATCCGGGACCTGCTGAACCCTGCCTTGGGGTACCTGGAGCTGGGGGAAGACTCCAGGGGAGTGATCCAGGTGGCCAGAATCACCGAGGTCTGCACTATCAATGCCAAAGAGGCGAATCTTGTGCAGCCAGCAGGGTCGTGGAGGACACTAACCTCTGTGTGTGTGTGTTTGGGGTGTGACCAGAGGCAGCAGGGCTCTGCACCCGGGGAGACGCTGCGGCTCAGCTGGGCTGGAGCTGGGGCAGGCACAGAGGACCTGGATGACACACCCGCGGCCACGCTGACCCTGGGGACCGGCCAGGCACCCCGCCTTCCAGTTGACAGACAGGCCCTGACCTCTCGGCCCCCACAGCACACGGGGAGGCTGACCCAGCCCTGCCTTGGGCCCCTTCCCAACCTAGCAGAGGCAGGACTGGGGAGCGTGCCCACGGGCCCCCAGGAGTGGCCTCCCTACTCTGCCCCGCCCTCCCAGATCATGCAGCTGCTGATGAGGGGGAACCGGCAGAGGACCCAGGAGTCCACGGCCGCCAACCAGGGGTCCTTGTGCTCCCACGCCGTGCTCCAGGTGGCCATGCGTCAGCGCAGCCGCGTCAGGGACATCCTACAGGAGGTGCGGCAGGGCCGCCTCTTCATGATCAATCTGGCTGGCTCTGAGCGGGCCTCCTAGGTGAGGCCGGCTCCCCCTGGGGCTGAGGGCAGAGCTTGGGGGGCCGGGCAGGGTGGCTGGCCCACCCCGCTCCGCAAGGGGCGGAGTGGGGACTGTCTCAGGGAGGGCGGGAGTTGGGGTGCTCCGGAGGGGAGGGCAGTGAGGGATGGTACAGAGGACAGGAAGGATGGCTGGGCTGGGCTGGGGTACTGGGCTGGGCTGGGGTACCCCAGGGAGACCCCCCCAGGGGCTGTTTGTGGGAAGGGGCCTGGGAGTGTGAGGGTCTCTCCAGGGAAGGAGACAGTGAGTGTCCCGGAGGACGTGGGGAAACAGCCAGGAGAATGAATGGGCCCGGTGAGGAGCTGGGGCCCCACGGAGACGATGTCCCCTGATGCGGGGACCCTGCCCACCACATCAGGGAGAGAAAAGGGCCCGCCACCCACTTGTCAGTGTTCGTCCCCCTCCATCGCTGTCTGCCCAGCCCTGCCACCCAGACCTGGGCCCAGGCCCCCTCTTGTGGGCAAATTCAGAAGTTTCGTAGTCTCCTGCATCCATGGGCATCTCACCATTAGCACTGAAGCAAATGCAAGCACCAGGGAGAAGTAACAAGGGCTTCGTGCTGGAACTCGTGTGGTTGGTTTCAACAGGGTGGAGCGGGAGAAACACGTTCTCTTTCCATAAAGGCCTGAGGGCTTCCTGGAGGAAGGGGGCAGGCAGCAGCCAGTGGGGAGAGGGTGTGCCCTGCAGCCACCGGGTTCCAGCTTCAGCAGGCTGGGCAGAGACGTCTCCCGAGGGTGGCAGAGCCTCCTGGGACTTGGTCCTGTCCTGTTCTCACATCCATTCACACACAAATCCATGCATTTCCTAACGCACAGGCTTCCTTTTATATATATATATATTTCAGTCAGTTCAGTTCAGTTCAGTCGTGTCCAACTCTCCGCGACCCCATGAATCACAGCACGCCAGGCCTCCCTGTCCATCACCAACTCCCGGAGTACACTCAAACTCATGTCCACAGAGTCGGTGATGCCATCCAGCCATCTCATTCTCGGTCGTCCCCTTCTCCTCCCGCCCCCAACCTTTCCCAGCATCAGAGTCTTTTCCAGTGAGTCAACTCGTCGCATGAGGTGGCCAAAGTATTGCAGCTTCAGCTTTAGCATCAGTCCCTCCAATGAACATCCAGGATTGATCTCCTCTAGAATGGACTGGTTGGATCTCCTTGCAGTTTATTTATTTATTTATGTATTAGCTGCTTTGGGTCTTAGTTATGGCACATGGAATCTTTAGTTGCAGCATTCAAACTCTTAACTGTGGCATGTGGGACCTAGTTCCCTAACCAGGAATCGAACACAGGCCCCCTGCATGGGGCGCGTGGAGCCTTAGCCCCTGGACGACCAGGGGGTTCCTCACACACCTTATACACGTGTACACGCGGTCCCATATACACATGCAGTTCACACGCCCCTCCCCGCATACACACAAACTTCCGTCCTTCCCCTCTGGAGCCTGGCTCTCTCTCTAGAGTGGGGAGCCCACGGCTGTGCCGGCTCCCAGCTGAGCTGCCTGGGAAGTCTCGACCTCCCTCCATCTCGCCCTCGGAGCTGCCCTTAACTGTGCCAGCGGGTCGGTCCCCAGGGAGACGAAGAGCCAGGCTCTCAGCCCTCCTTGGGAGCCTCCTGTCCCCTGCTCTTGTCCAGCGTGCGTGCTCAGTTGCTTCAGTCGTGTCCAACTCTGTGGCCCCATGGAGTGTAGCCTGCCAGGCTCCTCTGTCCATGGGATTTTCCAGGCAAGGGTCCTGGAGTGGGTTGCCATGCCCTCCAGAGAATCTTCTAGACCCAGGGATCGAACCGGCATTTCCTGTGTCTCCTGCGTTGCCAGGCAGGTTCTTTACCACCAGCACCCACCTAGGAAGCCCCACTGTTGTCCAGAGACCCTCTCGTTCTCTGACCTTCTGGAATGCCCTCCCTGGGCAAAGGGAAGACCAGGTCCTCAGCGTCTCTTCCTTGTAGAGCCCTGGAGGACGGGGAGGGGTTTACAACCCAGGATGGCCTGGGGTGGGGAGTCATACCTTCGCTCGCCCCCCAGACACAGAACCGTGGGCAGCGCGTGAAAGAGGGGGCCCACATCAACCGCTCGCTGCTGGCCCTGGGCAACTGCATCAACATGCTGAGCGACAAGAGTACCAACAAGTACATCAGCGATTGTGACAGCAAGCTCCCCCGCCTCCTGAAGGTACCAGCTGCCACCGGGCCTGGGCCCTGGGCCCCGGGCCCCCAGGGTGGGGCTGCCAGCTTCGCAGACGAAAAGACAGGATACCCAGCTGCATGTGAACATCCGGTTTGGGTATCATAGTGTATGTCCCATGCCATCTTTGGGACATACTTATGCTTTAAAAAAAGCTCACTCATTTATCCCAATTTCAGATCTAAACTGGGTGTCCTGTATGTTAGGGCTTCCCAGGTGGTTCAATGGGTTAAAAAAAAAAAAATTCCTGCAATGCAGGGGATGCAGGAGACGTGGGTTTGATTCCTGGGTTGGGGATCGTCCCCTGGAGGAGGGCGTGGCGACCCCTGCCGGAACTCTTGCCTGGAGAATCCCATGGACAGAGGAGCCAGTCCACGGGGTCTGGAAGAGTCGCACATGGCTGAAGCGACCGAGCATGTGCTCGCAGGCCCCTGTTTGTGAACAGCAGGGAGGGAAAGAGGTTGCATCTGTCTGCTCCCCTCCCACCAGCCCCAGGGCTGTGGGTTTGAGGGAACTGGGAGTCATCTGGATTTGGGGGTTCAGGTGGACAGTCAGGCTCGTGGCTCCCAGAGGCTGCTGTTGTGGGGTTGGGAGCACGCTCCTGGCTGGGCTCTGAATGCAGTCCTTCACCCCCGGCCACACCCAGCTCCTTTTTGGAGAGGAGGGAGCCATTCTGTATGACTTGTGGAATCTTAATTTCCCAACCAGGGATTGAACCTCGGGTCCTCAGCAGTGAAAGCATGGAGTCCTAACCGCTGGACAGCCAGGGAATTCTCCGCAGTTGTTTCTATCGGGTCAGCGTATCTGAGTTGGGGAGTCATTATTTCCATTTGCAGACAAGGAAACTGAGGCACTGGGAGGCTAAGTAACCTCCCCAAGGGCTCACGCCAGTAAGTGCTGGACGTGGGGCCCCAGCAGAGGTCTGGCTGGGCTGATGGCAGAGTTGCAGGTGACCTGCACCTACAGGCTGGGGGTACGAAAGCCGGCTCATGCCACCTAGACACCCGAGGGAGCCGAGGGTTAGGGAGGTGAAGGAGCTTGCTTGAAGTCACTCAGCTGGTCACTGCCGCGCCCGAGGGCTTTGCCCCCGGGCTCCGGTAGCCCCGTACTCTCTCCATTGAAGAGGGCAGGGCAAGCCCGGGGCAAGGGAGGTGGCGGCCACAGGCCCAGTTCACTCCATCACCAGCCTCTCTCCAGCCAAGACAATGGCGCCTTCCATTGTCAGCAAAGGGGGTGACCTGGAAGGCCCAAGAGATGGCGGAGAAGCCCAGGACCCCTCAGAGCTCTTCCCGCTCTGGTTCCAACCAACGTTTCCTCATCCTCATGTATATGAGGCGGGGAGAAGGAGAGCTGGGAGACCCGGACTCAGATGCTAGAAATTTTCAAGCACGAACATTGGAGATGAAACTGGGAGAGGGAAGCAGTGGGGAGACGGCAGAGGGGTGGGGAGGGGCCGCGGGGTGCTCGGCTCCCGCACCCGTGCATGTGTGAGAGAGAGCACACCCACGAGGGCATCACGGGGGAGCAGGTCCAGGGAGGCGGCCCCTGCTGACCGCCGCCCCCCCCTCCCCCCGGCCCGTCCAGGACTCCCTGGGGGGAAACAGCCGCACCGTGATGATCACCCACATCAGCCCTGCGAGCAGCGCCTCAAAGGAGTCCCGGAACACCCTGACCTCCGCGGGCCAGGCCAAGAACATCAAGACGTGGGTGAGGGGGCCCCTGCTGTGTGCCCCCAGGACTTGCCTTTCTGGGCCAAGATTCAAGCCCCCTGGACTGATTCCAGGTCCTGCCACCCCCCAGCCCCCAAACACACACACTGGACCGAGCCACCCTGCTCTGTCCCCCCGTAACTTGCCAGGGAGCCCACAGCTTCCGAGGGTCCCCTTCTTTTTCTAACTTGATCTGGCCGTGATCAGCCCTTGTTGTTGGGTGCGGGCTTTCTCTGTTTGCGGCGAACCGGGGGCTCCTCCCGAGTTCACAGAGGTGAGTGGTGGATTCTCTTGTTGTGCAATACGGGCTGTGGGGCGTGTGGGCTCAGTAAGGGTGGCTGTACGGGCTTAGTGGCCCCGTGGCATGTGAGAGCGTCCCAGACCAGACACTGGACCCACGTGCCCTGCATGGGCAGGCAGACGCTTGACCATCGGACCACCAGGGAAGTCCCTGTGCTCCTCCGGTTCAGAGTCCGTGCTCATCGCCAAGGCCTGGCGGCCAGCCCCTTCCTGCTTCCTCTTAAGAGGCGCTCCTTCAGACCTTTACTCCCAACTGTGACAATGTTGGTGACTTATGAGTGCTTCTACTGTGAACCCTTATCAGTTCATCTCATGTGATCCTCAAGCGAGGCAGGCGTTACTTCTGTCCTCGCTTTACAGTTGAGGACAATGAGGCCGGAGGGAGCTAAGTGGCTTCCCAGGTGGGTAGGAGTGGCACTGAGGTCTGCCCAGTCACCTTTTCTGGTCAGTGTGTGAGAATCCTGGCTCTCTATGAGGTCACCTGGGCCCACCCGTGTCAAGAGTCTAAGAACCTAACCAACATTCTCCTAACACTTCAGTTGTCCGGTGACTGTTTCAGGAGCTGGATGCGTTCTCTCTGCTCTCTCCATTAAGGAACTTAATGGTGGGAAGAGACCCTTAAAAGAGCGAATTGATAGTTCAGAGTGTTATTAATAGCAGGAAATCACACCAACAGCAGGGAGGCCAGTGGGATTCCCACGATCCTCTTTAGAGCCGGTGAGTGGGACTCTGAAGGATGAAGAGGAGACTCCAGAAGGGAGGGAGCAGTAAGGACAGAGGCTCCTAAGGCAGGGAGGAGGAGGTGTCTGCGGCGCAGGTGGGGCGAGGGGATCGGTTCCTCGGCTGAGTGAGCTGAATGAGAGAGAGCAGTGCGCCTTCAGCACCAGATGAGGACTCAGGGCGTTCCCCCAGCAGTCGGGAGCCAACGAAGGTTGAGTGACGCAGAGGCCGGGGCTGGGGGCGGGGGCACAACTTTAGGAGTATGCCTCTGGTGGAGGCATGTAGTTTGATAGGTTGTAGGGTTGCAGGCAGGGCTTCCCTGGTGGCTCAAGTGGTAAAGAATCTGCCTGCAATGCGGGAGACCTGGGTTCAATCTCTGGGTTGGGATGATCCCCCAAGAAGGGCATGGCAACCCACTCCAGTGTTGGGCTTCCCTGCTGGCTCAGATGGTAAAGACGACGCCCACAATGAGGGAGACCTGGGTTCAACCCCGGGGTTGGGGAGATCCCCTGAAGGAGGGCATGGCAACCCACTCCAGCATTCTTGCCTGGAGAATTCCCATGGACAGAGGAGCCTGGCGGGCCGTAGTCCATGGGGTCACAAAGAGTCAGACACAACTGAGCGACTAAGCGCAGCAGAGTCGGAGGCAAAGAGGTCATTCCTGTCATCCAGGAGACAGGAAAAGAGGGTCACCGAGGCCAGGCCCTGGCCTCCAGGTGACTGTACCCCGCCCCCTCCCCAGGTGAAGCAGAACCTGCTCGGCGTCTCCTACCGCATCGCCCAGTACACAAACATCATCGCTGACCTCCGGGGCGAGATCCAGAGGCTCAAGTGCAAGGTCGAGGAGAAGGGCGGGCGGAGCCCGGACCGAGCCCAGTGGAGCGGGGCGACATCCGCCACATCCAGGGTGCGTGCGTGCGTGAGGGGGAGCCCGTCTCCCGAAGCCCCTCCAGGCTGCCTCGGGGTGCTGTGTGGTCAGACAGCGCTGGCTTCAAAGCCGGGCTCTTTCTGACTGAGCAGCCTTTAAGCCTTCCGTCCTTCAGCTGTCAAACAGAATCGCGATCTCTGCCTCAGAGACCTGACCCCAGAACTGGGTGGTATCAGAGTGAGAGCCACCTGGGCATTTAGCTGTGTGCAGCCTTCACTCTGGGGACTGCAGTGAGGGCTGTGAGACTGCACCCGGCATCACCAGAAGAGATACGGTTCCCTTACAGATTTTCTGTACTTGCTTTGACGATTTTGCAGCACATGGCAGTAAAGCGTCTAAGGGGTGCCTTTTACTAGTTGACAGAAAGGCGCTCTAAAGGCTGGCGGAAGCCCAGTTCATACAAGGAGGCTGGGAGTCACCTTTGGGTCACCGCCTGAAGACAGTGTAGAAGTGGGATGTGGGAGGTGGTAATCTAGGAGGTCTTCCTGGAGGAAGTGGTTACACGGAAGTCTTTCGGGGAGAAAGAGAGAAGGGAGGGCCCAGGCGGACCCAGACTTTCCTGGCCTGACCGTTCCTCCTCCGATGACCTCTCCCACTTCCCATTCAACTGGCAGCCGAGGTCCAGCTGCACAGCGGGCGGGGTGGCGATGGAACACCTTCGTGAGCAGCTGATCAGCACCTTCCAGGAGCAAATGGACATTCGGAGACGCCTGCTGGAGCTGGAGAACCGTGGCATGGAGCTGCAGATGGACACCTCCCGCCACCTGCTCACCATCGCCGGGTAAGCACCGCTGGCCTGGGATGGGAGCCGGGAGCTGGAGCCGCACCTTGTGCCCCCCCACCCCCATGGCCTGAATCCCCCGTCTCCTTTGGGGTTGGGGCTGTGGCAGCTGGAAGCGCAAGAATTCAGGCCAGGCACTCAAGTGGCGGGAGGAGCGTCGGAAGGAGTCCTTCGCTAAGGATGACATCGGGAAGGACTTGGGCACCGGGGATGGCCAGCCAGACATCAGGGAGCCTGCCGAGGTGGTGTCCGCCCGCAAAAGCATCGCTACGTTGATAAGCCAGCAGAAGAAGCTGCGAAAGCAGAAGGTCCCTGGGGCTCAGGGGGCGGGGCAAGGGGGGTTGAGAGACTCAGCAGGAAGGGGCTGGGGGAGGCTTGTGGGAGGCGTGAAACCTGGGCTCTCAGGCCACAAATCCCCTGTGACTCTGAGTCTCTCTCACATCTGAGGGCTTCCCTGGTGGCTCAGATGGTAAAGAATATGCCTGCAATGCGGGAGATGCCGGTTCGATCCCTGGGTCGGGAAGATCCCCTGGAGTAGGAAGTGGCTGCCCACTCCAGTATTCTTGCCCGGAGAATCCCCACGGACAGAGGAGCCTGGCGGGTTGCAGAGTCGGACACCAGCGAGGGACTGACGCTGTGTGCGTGTGCTCAGTTGGGTCTGACTCTTTGCTACCCCATGGGCTACATAGCCCGCCAGCCTCCTCTGTCCATGGGATTCCCCAGTCAAGCACTCATCTTTAAAATGGGGGTGGTCAACCCTAGTGGGGTTGATGAGAAGATTAAGTAAATCCTTTCCCATAGTAAAGACTCAGAAAACTGGTAGCCAGCATTCTAATTAGGATTTTCCAGATCACCCTTCTCTGTTCTGGAGCATAGCCATACCAGGGGGCTTCAGGGTCCACCATTCCAGAGGACATCAGGTGAGCTGGGGTTGAGCTGGTCCGCGGAGCTCATTTCCCTGGATTCCCTGGTGGCTCAGATGGTAAAGGGTCTGCCTGCCAATGCGGGAGACCGAGGTTTGATCCCTGGGTCGGGAAGATCCCTTGGAGAAGGAAATGGCAGCCCACTCCAGTATCCTTGCCTGGAGAATCCCATGGGAGAAGGAGCCTGGCGGGCTGCGGTCCAGGGGACCGCACAGAGTCGGGCAGAACTGAGCGACTTCCCTGCACGGAGCCTGTGTCAGGGATGGATTGCAAGAAGGTAGGCACAGAGGGGTCACCCAGGAGCAGTCCCCAGTTGCAGAGTTCAAGACACAGCTTCTAAAAGCAGGCCTCGGAGTGGGGCTTCAGCCAGCCGCCCAGCGTCCGGGGACTTCTAGGGCCGAGGACCCGCTCTGCGGCCACCTGGTGCTGACGGCCCAATGGGCTCCCCAGCTGGCGCTGGAGCAGCGGTGCCGGGAGCTGCGTGCGCTGGGCCGCCGCCTGGAGGAGACGCTGCCGCAGCGCGTCAGCTCGAAGCAGGAGCGCGAGGCGCTCGGCCTGCTCTGCCGCGTGCATGAGCTGGAGCTGCGGAACGCTGAGATGCAGCCGCACGCCCTGCTCCGCACCAGCGCGCTCCGCCATTGCCGCGAGGTCCTGCGCCACCTGGAGCAGCGCCGCAACCTCTGCGAAAAGATCATCCGCGCCCAGCAGCAGCTCATCAAGGGTAGGGGCCCCGGCCCGCGCGTCCGACGTGCTGAGGGCCCCAGGGCGCGCACTGAGCCCTGCCTCTCCGCTCCCCCGCCGCAGACTGCAACCTGGCCGTCCCACAGCACCTGAAGGAGCTGTACGAAGCGTACCTGCGGGAGCAGGAGGAGGGCAGCCTGGAGCGCGCCACCATGATGGACCGCCTGGCCTCTCAGGCCCTGCAGGTGGGTGCCCGGGCCGGACCATGCGCACATGACTAAGGGCGGGGCTGAGGACCAGGGCGGCGCCTGCCAGCACCTAGTGTGGCCTCTGACCCGGCTGGCTGGTCCCCAGAAAGCTGGCTCCTCCTCCTGCTGCTTATCCGACCCAAAGCCTCGCTAGGCTCCCCTCCTGCGGTGTTCTTCTCCGGCACGTGTCCCCATCCAGGGTCTAAGGATCAGGGTTGGACATCTGAGATAGCACTAAGGGCCCCAGATGCCCTCCCAGGAGACCAGGCCACCCGGCGGTGCTACTGGGGATGCCTCGCAGACCACAGCTGGCCCCTGGGACTCAGAACACGAGCCCCCCTGTCTCCTGGGGCTCCCAGCCCAGATTACAGCCCCAGACTCCCTGTGTGCCTGTGTTAGGCAGGCTGTTTACTCAGTCTGAGACAAGTCTTCCGACTCCCTCTCCCTCCTTTCCCCTCCCCAGGACAGCACCTTGCCCAAGATTAGCCCCCCAGGAACCGTGCCGACCTCAGGGGAGTCTGACCTAGAAAATGTCAAGATGGCGACCTCCGAGTCCCCCCACCAGCACAGAAGCTTCCTCCCTCTGCTCAGCACTGAGAGGTGAGCCTGAGGACCACTTCCGGCCGTCCAACCCGCCGGAGACACCGAGCCGTGTCTCAGAGATGCCATCCCAGACCTGGCTTCCCAGGGAGGATGGAGCAGGAACGGCAGGCGGGGCGGGGGCACAGGTCTGAAGCCGTACTTTGGGGTCCTCGTTCCCACAATGCAACAGTTCTCAGGAGGGGTGGGCATGGGACTCCCGTGGTGCCAGCCTGGGCAACAGCTGCCCATCCTCCTCTGCTGACCTCAGTGAAGCCAAACACCTATTGAAGGCCAGCTCCCAGGCCTGGCAAGCGAAGGGCTCCTTTGTGCCCACTCCACCCCGTATCCCGGCCAGCAGTCTGGTGACACAGGAGGTGAGCAGCGGGCCCCACGGGCACCCCGGGCTCCCCTGATGTGGGTGGGAGTACCCCGGGGGGACACCCAATGGGTGGGATGGAACTTTTCCAAAACAGCCCTCTGAGGACAAAGGGTCCCTGCTGGGCCCATTGGCTTCTCTTCCCAACCCATTCATCTCACAGGCCACCACTCAGGTTGGTCCGAACGGCCAGATCAACTCCTCCCCTGAAAACAGAGAGAATCGGTCGAAGATCCCCTTGACCGGCAAAGGTGTGTCCCCTGTCTCCCCCCACCCCCTCATCAGCCTGTGCCTGGAATCATCTCAACAGCTCAGAGCACCCAGCACAAAGCCCCTTCCTTCCCTCTCCGCTGCTGAACACACCCAGGCGTCATTCTAGAAAGACAGGCACCGGTGCCCAGAGAAGAGTACCCACCTGCTGTGTCCACACACAGCAGGGGACACAGTCAGAAACCAGAATGGGGAACACGTGGCACTTGGGATCACGCCCCCTCCACTTGCCACTCGGAAATAATTGTAAGAGCAGGTGGAGTCCGAGCCCTCCCTACCCTGTGGCCACAGGCGACCCCCATTATCTCAGCAATCCATCCTCAGAACCTGGGACTTCCTGGCGGTCCAGTGGTTAAGACGCAGCACTTCCACTGCAGCGGGTGAAGGTTCAATCCCCAGTCAGGGAACCAAGATCCCGTATGCCGTGTGTCATGGTCCAAAAAATACAATCTTCACAACCCACTGGGGTTAGTTTTACCATCGTCAGTTTACAGGTGAAAAGAAGGCTCAGAAACTTGCCCAAAGTTTCTCAAACAGCAAGCAAGTTGGGGTGAGCTGCAGCAAAGAAAGGGGTGTTGGAGGTGCAGGAGCGGGAGGAAAATGTGGCCTTGACCCCGGGCTGGGTGCCCCTCTGTCCCGCCGCAGGGAAGAAGGAGACCCTGACCGACACCAAGGGCATCTCTGTGAAGGCTGCCCGGCAGCGCTTGCCGGCCCTTGGGGCCGAGGGGCGCCAACTGCTGGCACCCACCATGAGGCACAGCAGCCTGTCCCTGCACTCGCTGGGCGACACTGAAGACATGCGGCTGCCCGAACTGCTGGCCTGCAAGCGGCCGCCCAGCCCCACCCTCCAGCGCAGTGACAGTGAGGACAGCCTGTCCAGCAGCACGGGCGAGGCGCCATCCCAGGCGGTCGAGCGTCATGGCGATGGCCCTTGTCCTGCACTGCAAGGCCAGAACAAAAGCCTCTGCAGGAAACGGGAGGAGTCCCTGGAGGCAAAGAGGAAGCGGAAGTCCCAGTCCTGTGAAGTCACAGGACAAGGGGTGAGCCTAGGGGGACAGGAGCTGGGGGTGTCAGGGCCCCCTCCTTGCCGGGTTCCGAAGGCTGGGCTCCTCCAGAGGCCTCAGGGTAACCCTGGCTGTGCACCACTCTCCATGGAGTGTCCCCCAAGTGAACCTAACATCTCCTTGTATCAGACCCCCACGCAGATCCCAGCTCATCCGGCTCTCCAGCCAGCACTGCTCTCCCGCCCCAAGATGCACGTTGCTGGGCTCCGTCCTGTGGAGAATCACATGTCAGACCAGAGGATGCCAGTGGTTGGGCAGCGAAACCCTACCATCCGGCCCCTGGGAAAGGCCACGCTACCTATGTCCAAGGTCAAACTCCCTCCATGCCAGAACTTGGGTGAGTACCAAGAAGTGTGGAGGGGAATAGCAATGGGGAGAGGGGAGCCCTTGGCCAGGCCAGGGAGGAGGCTGGTTGAGCTCCCTGCCCCTATGACTGCCCCTTGCTGGAAACAGGGTTCCTGAAGACTGTTGGTGGGACTGGCCTCTTGGGGGGTGCCCCTGGGGAGTTCAGAGCCACTGGGGTGATGACGGGGCATGGAGAGGCATGCCTTAAAGCACAGCTCCTGGCCCCTCCCCGTTGCAGGCCCCGAGGACCCCTCCCCCCTCGCTGCCCCCTCCAAGCCACTGGATGTTTCCGGACGGGTTATTCGGATGCCCCGCCTGCCCTATGGCACAAATACCGAAGGCAAAAATGGGCGCTTCTAGCACAACTGAGGGGCCCTGCCTGGATCCGGCCCTCCTGCCCGCCAAGACTTGATAGGGTGTGGCAGGAAAGGGAGACGGAGTCTGGGCAGATGGGGAAGACCTGGCGTCAGGAGCGCGGGATCTCAGAAGGCTGGGGCCCTGGGACCCAGGAATTATGGGGGCGCCTGCCCCACACACTTCCGTGCCTTCAATGCTACCGGGTACCGGGAAGGGGAGCTGAGCCCAGGAGGCATGGCCTGGATGGCAGGACTCCCTGGCTTCCCAGCCCTGGATCTCAGGGCTCCCTGGGCAGAGACTCCTGTTGCTGAAACTCTCCTCTAAGATCTGCAGTCAGACTTGGCCTGAGGAATGGGGGGTGGGGTGGAGCAGGGAGGGACTGTTGGTGGGATAGGGCTCCTGGGCCCACATCTGGGACAAGGGCATGCTGGATGGTTGGGGAAGGGGCCGATGGGCATTTCCCCTACTGTGGCTGGGGGTGGGAAGGAATCTAGTTTTGTGACTGAGCAGTCGCTTCCTGCCCCCCAACTCCTTTTAAACAATAAAAATCCCATTTGAGTTTTGTTGGTTGTTGCGGAAACTAGACCTTGTCTGAAAGGTGGGGTGATCCTGACAGACGGGGCTTCCCTTCCCGGCGGTGCTAACGGTGAAGAACCTGCCTGCAGTGCAGGAGACGCAGGAGATGTGGGCTCGATCCCGGGGTCAGGAAGGTCCCCTGGAGGAAGAAAGGGCAGCCCCTCCAGGGTTCTCGCCTGAGGAGTCCCACGGGTAAAGGACTGGCAGGCTGCAGTCCATGGGGCCGCAAAGGGCCGGACCCGACTGAGCAAATGAGCACATCACTGACTAAGATCCAACCCAAGTCCCCTCCTCCCACCACACCCTCTTCCTCTCCGGCTGGTTGTACAGCACCAGTCAACCAACTCCTGGGGGAAAGCGCTTTTCCTCCGGACCCTGAGGTCTCTGCCCAGAGCCCCTCTCAGGAGAGGTCAGAGACTTAGGGTTGTGCTTACCCCTCCCACCCCAGGACGTCAGGGCTCAGAAACGGCCCAGCTGAGCCCCTCAGTCTCAGGTGAGAGAGCTCCCCCGAGGTGCCCCTGACCATCCCGATGCTTCTCCTGCCCTGTGGGGAAAGCGAATGAACGATGGGGGTCCTGACCTGTGGAGCCCTCCTTGGACTGCTTTTACCCCCAGAACTAGGTGGTCTAATCATCCCCTTGCCACTCCGAGCGCTGGTTTACTCTGCCAAGAGCACTGGCTTCCCACGCAGTGCTGGGTTTGGAATTTCTCTCGTTGTGAAGAACAGGAGCTACTTACTCTTCTTGCGTCGCGCCATTGTTAAAGATGCAGGCCTCTTAGGAGCTTTCTTAGATCCGTGGCTATGATCCATCAAAACTATGATCCGTGGCATAGATGCGTCAGACCTCGCCTGGTCTGACACTGTGTGTGTCTTCTAGAAGCAACGGGAACCAGGGTCCAAATACATGCCTCCCAGGAGGCTGCCGAGAGACGACTTAGACCTGCTCCGTCCATGGCGTGGCCACTGGTCACGTGTGGCTGTTGGAACAAAGGCTATGAGGGACTTCCCTGGCAGTCCAGTGGTTCAGACTCTGCACTTTTGCTGCAGGGGTGCAGTTCAACCCCTGGTTGAGGACGATCCCGCATGGCCCACAGCAAAAGATGAAGTCACTGAAAGGGGGGCACATGTATGTGATTAACTGCGTGGCTTTACTGTTCGCCGGAAACGGTCACACCGTGGTAGAGCAGCTGCGCTCCCGTGCACGGTAAACAGTAAGTTAAAACTAAGATAAAGGGTCCATATTGTACAACATGAGTATGGCCAGTATTTTATAGTAACTATACAGAGAGTGTAACCTTTAAAAATTGTGAGTCATTTTTACACGCCTGTGACTTACATAATATTGTATTGCAACTATGCTTCAATTCTAAAGGGAGAAAAGAAAGTAAAAGGAGAAATTCGCTTCCTCGGTTGTATCAGCCATGTTTCACGTTCTCAGCCACGCGTAGGTAGCGGCAGAGAGTGGTCAGTGCGTAGGTGGTCCGTGTCCATCGCTGCAGAAAGTTCTAGGAGACAGTGCTGGTTCAGACACTCAGCCGGGGGAGGGAGGGTGACTCCTTTGGCCAGGCACAGGCCGCGGTGCAGCCCCCTGAACCCCAAGGGCTGTCCACCGTGCACACTGGGTTCTTGCTGTCCGGGGCAGGGCTGGCCCCCGGTCTCATCAGCGTAGCCACCGGCTATGGGCAGTTAGTCCCTCGATCAGGCCAGCGGGCCAGGGGCCCCGGGCGGGCAGTGCTCCCCTGACCGCCCCTCCCGCTCCGCCCAGGTGGCTCTCCTACCGCCTGCTGTTCATCCTGGACCTGGTCCTCTCTGCCTCCTCGCCTGCCTGGGTCTGGCCAAGCGCTCAAGGTACCTCCTGGCCTTGTGAGTAGCCTGCCTCTGGGGCTGGGGGAAGAGCTGGCCAAGCGTGGGGAGTGACGGTGCCACCGTCCAGAGGGATGAGGGCCTGGGGGGCCGGGGGCATGTGGGCAGCAGGGGCAGCCTGACACCGCCTCCCTCCCCCTCAGCACCCGGCCCGGGGGCGGGGTGGGGGCAGCAGCCACCGTCCTGCCGTCTGGACACCAAGCCAGGGGCGGGTTTCCCCCCTCCAGCCCCTGCCTCCTGGGCCTGACTGTCCCGCAGCTGAGCTGTTAGAGCCGCTCACCTCGCGCCCTTGCTGCCATCTCTTCCCTTGGCGACCTGTGCCCCGGACATCGGTCCGTATCCCTCTGCCGACAGTCAGCGGGGCGGTGTCAGGGCCCAGGCTGGGGCTGCCCTGGGGGCCACTGAGAACCAGGGGGTACAAGGTCATAGCCGAGAGGAAGGGCCCCGAAGGCTGGGGGCTGGGCAGCCACCACGGGGCCCCCACCTGCCAGCCTCTGCCGGGACCCTGCCGGCGGCTGCTTCTCCTCTAGGATGCTCTGCTGCGGAGTGCTGGCCCTGCTCCTCAGCTGGACGTCCCCGGCTGCTGACGCTGCCAGGGCCGTGGTGAGTTGAGGGCCGTGGGGGTGCCGGGTGGTCCGCCCAGGTGGTCTTCGGTCTGGCGGTGCGTCGATGTGTCCCGTCCAGTGTCCCCAGGGCAGGGCCAGCTTCTGGTCTCAGTCCCTCACCAAGAATCCGAGAGTCTGGGACCTAAAGGGGCTTGGCTCATCCCTTTTGATGGGGACACAGGCCCCGGGAAAGGAAGAGGCTTGCCCCGGGGTCACGAGGCATTTGGGGGTAGAGCCAAGATAAGAGGCCTGAATCCTGATCCTTTACCCTCCTGCCACGGCCTGTACGGCCGGGGACGAGGGACCAGGGGCCTCCTCTGGGTGTGAAGCGCTGAGCCCAGATGGTGGGACAGGGTGGGTCTCGAGCCCCATCCCGGAAGCGCCCCTGGGCCTCAGTGCGCACTCCTGGGCCCTCCTCCCCGCGTCCAGAAAGCAGAAGGGGGCCTCCCGTCCCCTGCGCTTGGACTCACACACACTGTCCGGTTCACAGTGGTGTGTGTTTCCCCTTGTGGCACCTTGAAATGTTAAAAAAAGAACAAACAGAAACAGACACACACACAGGGTGTCTGGAGTGTGGGCGGAAGCCAGCTAGGCCGGTGCGCTCGGTCTCTGGTGGACCAAACGCTCCAGAGGAGCTGAGTGCACAGCGTTCATTCATTCATTTGACCTTCGGCTACGTGGCTCTCGGGGGTGTGGGTGCCTGGAGATGGACGCATCAGAAGAACGGGACGTTTCCTCTTAAGTTTCAGCTCATAGGCAGATCATCACAGCCCCATGTGGATCGACACAGTGGTGGTAGAGGCTGCGTGTCTGTGTGTGTTTGTGACAGAGGGGCAGATTTACGGGGATTTCAGAGAACCCCTTAGCTGACTTAAGGGCCACAGAGCAAACCTGTGACCTGCGTCCATTCTGCCCTTTCGATCTGGGAGAAAAAAGGCGGGGCGGGGAGGGGGGCTCCCACGGGAAGCCCTCTACCCAAATGCGTGCCTGGCCCAGTGATGGGGCCGGCTGGTGACCCTGACCTCCACGATGTCCCCAGAATGCATGGACCCTGGTGCTGCTTGTCTGAGTAGCTCTAGGCAGAGCTTGTCCAGAATGGGGAGGTGGGTCTCTGCTGCTTTGTCCCCCCTCCCCACACCACACAGTGAGTGAGCCCTGGGCAGGCAGGAGCCTACGTCCCCAGGGCTGGGGCCCCTCCAGGTACAGGGAAGAGCAGAGTAGGAGGTCTCAAGTGAAAGTCGCTCAGTCATGTCCACTCTTTGCAACCCTGTGGACGACTGTAGCCCGCCAGGTTCCTCAGTCCATGGGATTCTCCAGGCCAGGATATTGGAGTGGGTAGCCATTCCCTTCTCCAGGGGCTTTTCCCAACCCAGGGATTGAGTCCAGGTCTCCCGAATGGCAGGCGGATTCTTTACCGTCTGAGCCAGCGGGAGGGCCCAGGTCGCGGTCAAACGCATCCTGACATCATCTGGAGCTAGGCGGGCTGAACAGGGTCCAGGGAGGGTGGCTGCTGGCCGAGGCCACACGCACAGCTGCCTGGCAGACAGCCCCGCTTGTCCGGGGACAAGAGTGGGCCCAGGGAAGCTTGCCCACGGCGGGCCCTCCCTGGGTGCCTCCAGCTGGCCACCGTGGGCGCCCCTTGGGGAGCCTGCTCCTTCCCAGCGGGGTCTCCTCCCTCTCAGCAGGCTTCTGTGTTGCAGCTCCCAGCCGAGGGCACCCCGGGCGGCCAGGGAGCTGCAGAGAAAGGCCATCTCCCTAATTCGATTAATCAGGCCCTTGTGTGAGAGAGGGCGAGGGTGAGGCAGTGACTGGGCCTTTGCCGGGGCTGCGGCTCCTGCTGCATTTTAATAGGAAGTGGGGCAGAAGGAACCAGGTCCTCCGAGGCTGTTGTGGGGAGCTTTTGTGCGGCCACTGCCCCTGCCCGCCCAGCCTGTTTTTCTGGGGCTGCTCTTGTTTTTGAGAGCTGTGGGGCAGAGCACCAAAACTATGGCCTCACCTGCTCCCTCCCCTGTCCCCCCAGAAAGGGTCTCCAGGAAGGAGAACTGTCCCCCAAGAACGTGCTGGGGGCTTCCCTGGTGGTCCAGTGGCTGAGACTCCGAGCTCCCGGTGCAGGGGACCTGGGTTCGATCCCTGGTCAGGGAACTAGAACCCACACACACCGCAACTTGGAGTCCCCGAGCCCCAGCTAAAGATTGCGCGAACCGCAACTGAGACCCCGCACAGTCAAATGAATATTTTTTAGAAAGAACGTGATGAGGAGGCAGGTGGGAGCCAGGGAACTGAGCCCTGCCTGCTCGGCCACCCCGCTGTACAGTCCAGAGTGTGAGGCAGAGAGCAAAGCCAGCGCCCAAGGAGAAGGAGCGGGGAGAAGTGGCCTCTGCGAGAGGATGGCAGGTCACCCAGGTGCTCTGGCCACCGAGCATGCCCCCTCCCCGGCAGGGGGCCCCAGGAACGTTCCTGAAGTTCCCCAGGCCTCATTTCCTCCTGTGTAGGATGGGCAGGAGACCGGCACTTTCCGCGAAGGCTTGTTGCTGGGGCGAGACAGATCGGTGGCCCCGGGAGGCGTGTGGTCAGTGTCCATCGGTTTGCTGTTGTCGTTCAGTCGCTCAGTCGTGTCCGACTCTTTGCGACCCCACGGACTGCGGCGCGCCAGGCCTCCCTGCCCCTCACCATCTCCCGGAGTTCGCCCAAGTTCATGTCCGTTGAGCTCGGTGATGCTATCCGACCGTCCCATCCTCTCCCGCCCTCTTCTCCTTTTGCCTTCAACCTTTCCCACTGGTCCGTTGGTTTCCTGCATGTTTATTCCCTTTCTAGGAGGGTCACGAGGTGACCTGAAAGGTGGGAGCCCCCCTCTACCCAGTGTCCCGCCGCACCCCCCCCAGGCCAGATCTGCGGAGGGCCTGGCTCAGAGGGCGGCGTCCTCGCAGCCACCTCTTCCAGGGCGCAGACCTTCCGCCACTCGGCCCCGTGGGCCCTTGGTGGTGCCCCGGCATGGCCACAGCAGAGCCTGGAGCCTGCGTCCCCTCTCAGCCCTGTGCCCGTCCTGACCTCCCATCACAACAAGACCCGGACCCAAAAGCTCAGAGATGGACTCAGCACCTCTGTAACTCTTTAGGAAGAGATTCTGGGGCAGGCTTCATAGATGGACACCCCCCGGAGTGGGGGCGGGCTTGAGAGACTGGCAGACGAGGTTGTGGTGCAGATAACTCCAGAAAGTATCCCGTAGCATCCCCTTCCCTCACCTGGGTCCCTCCCGGGAGAGGCATTCAGAAATCAAAGGTAACAGCACAGAGTGCCTGCTGTCTGTCTGCCCGTCACTTTTCTGAGTACGCTGCGTGGATTGATTCATTAGGAGAAGAGAGTATCTCCTGTGTGATTGATGAAGACGCTGAGACCTAGGCTAAGCCTTTGTCTCTAAAGTTAAGAGAGCCAGGCAGGGGCAAAGCCAGGACCCACCCCAGGGAGGCTGGCCATTGACAGTTCTTGCCCAGCCGGGTCTGAGTTCCTGGGAGTGTGTGACTTTCCTCCACCTCTCCTGTTTCTCCCTGGCTCAGGGCACCAGCGACTTCTGCGCATCTCCAGACACCTTCATCCTGAACGTCACAGAGGGCCAGGTCCACCCCGGTAAGGATCTCAGCTGCTGTTTTCAGAGCCGCCTGGGATGCTCGGTCCAGGCCCGCGGTCAGCCAGACTGTGCCCCTGAGAAAAAATGAAAGCGTTAGGCGCTCAGTCATGTCCGACTCTGGGACCCCGTGGCCTGTAGCCCACCAGACTCCTCTGTCCATGGGATTCTCCAGGCAGGAATACTGGAGTGGGTAGCCATTCCCTTCTCCGGGGCTTCTTCCCCACCCAGGGCTCTCCCACACTGCAGGCGGATTCTTTGCCGTCTGAGCCACCAGGGAGGCCCCAGACGGTGCCCTACTTTCCCTGTCAGTCCTGTAGTCACCCAGAGCCACCCCATCACTGTCCTTCAGGTCCCGCCGAACCAATGGGCCGGGTCTTAGAAGCTGCCTCCTTCGGGAGCTCGGGGACGGGCCTGGCCACGGAGGATGGATGAGCACGGGTCACGTGTGAGCTTCTGCCTGACTCCAGTGGCTTTGCCTTGCAGAGGTGACCCGATACCACCTGTACTGCCGTCAGAGCACAAGCAGCCCCCTCCAGCAGGTACTGCTCCCCGGGCCCAGCTCTCACCCTGCCCCCAGCGCCCCCCAGTGGTCAGCCGCAGCACTGACCAGTAAGGTGGAGGTGCCTGGCTGTTCCTTGCTGCTTTGGGGTCCTGTGCAGGGGGCTCTTGGTCAGCTTGCATGCCCATCCATCACCCTGGATGCTGGTTTCCGTGCAGAGGTTGCGCTTAAGTCTGGGCGGGCCCCAGATTCTACATTTCTCACAAGCTCCCCGACCAGGCTGTCCCAGCAGGACACTTCGAGTAGCAGGAAGCAGGTGGACGGTGCAGCTCTCGGGAAGGCTGAGGGCTGAGGGAAAGTCTCCTGCCAGCGGGAAGGGCCGTCCCCGATCAGGGATGTGACTGCAGCTGCAGGGGAAGCAGGCAGCAGGGGGCTCCTGGGAGTAAACCTCAGGCGGGCTGCGGTCTCTCCCAGGCCCTGGCCGTCTTCCAGCGCTCGCTGAGCGCCATGCAGATCCAGGTGGCAGGACGGCTGCCGTTTGCCGCGTCCCGCTTCCCCACCGCAGAGGTGAGGCGGCCGGCCCTCCCCTTGGGGCCGGGCTGGGGAGAGAAAGCCGGTCCCCTCCCTGTGGCTTTAGAGGCCTCTCTGCCGAAGCTGCGTCTGCGGTTTCGTCCCTCACTCTCTGCCTCTCGGTCTGACCGCATGTCCGCCTCTTCCTGCTTCAGAAAGATCTGCTTGAAATCCCGCTCCTGCTGAACTCATCCGAGTCCGTCCTCCACCAGCAGACCGCCTTGTTGGACTGCCGGGGGCTGCACAAGGTGCGGGGTGGCCCTGGGGGGCAGGCGGAGGGCGAGGGGGGGTCACCCCAGCAGGCCACATCGTCCCAGGGAGAAGCCAGCAGAGGCTGGGAGAGTGATTGCCTGACTCAGGGGGATGGGAGGGAAGAGTGTCTGGCTTCTAGATTCTCTCCAGTGCTGAGCCGGGGAGACGCAAGCAGAGAAAGGTACCAGGGGTGGGGGTACGGAGAGTTGGGTCTGTTTCGGGGCACCCTGAGCTGCATGAGAAGGGCTGTTCCCTGGCGCACAGACCCCCAGCCATCTGGTCAGCCCATCCGGTTCCTGAGTCGCCAGTGGACACCCCGCCCTCATTGCCAGGGTCGTCTCTAGGAATCTGCAATATCAGACATCCATGCAGCGAGCATGCTGGGCGCATGTGAGCCCTCCTCGCCTCCAAAGCAGGAAGCCAGCCAGTGTATGTGGACAAGCTCTCACATCGCACGTGGATTCTGAGCGAACAGTCATGATGATCACGGCTGCAGTTTACTGAGTCCCTGGCTTCCACCTTGTTCTGCGCACTGTACATCCGATCTATCGTTTAGTCCTCACTGTCAGACGGTGAAATACCTGATATTTCATGAGAAATGTTGTAGATAGCAATTTGTGTGTGAATTTGGATGGATGGATGGATAGACAGATGGACAGATGTATATATCTTTTTATCTATGAAATTCATTTTCACACATTGGAGAAGGAAATGGCAACCCACTCCAGTGTTCTTGCCTGGAGAATCCCAGGGACGGGGGAGCCTGGTGGGCTTCCGTCTATGGGGTCACACAGAGTCGGACACGACTGAGGTGACTTAGCAGCAGCAGCAGCAGCTTACCGAAGATTCCAGAGCTGTCGAGTCATGCCTTGGGTTTCCAACCCTGGCAGCCTGACTTGAGAGCTGAGAGCAGGTGGTGGCCCCAGTACCCTTCCTTCCTCCCCCATCTCCACACCCCATCCCTCAGCGAGTGCTCACAACTGTACCCTCGGATCCACCCTGCTCCATCCGCTTCTGTCCCCCCCACAACCCCCGCCTTGGTCCAAGCACCACCCTGCTCCCCTGGGTGACAGCCGTGGCCTCCTAACCGGTCCCCGCTTTCTCCCACCCTCTTACCTTTCATATACAGCAGCCAGAGCAGCCTTTTAAAAACCGGATTGGATCACAGCCTTCCGTCCCCAAGCCCACCCATGTCTTCCCATCACCTTGGGTTATATTCAGGCTCCTCCTCAGCTGCACTGTGAGGTCCAGCATGACCTGGCGCCATCTTGTGTGTCCTCAACTGACCTCTCCGTCCTTCCTGAACACGCCGAGCCTGGCCCCTTTGCCTCAGAGGCTGCAGGCTCGCTCCGCTTCCCTGCTGTCCTGGCCTCAGATTAAATGCCCTCTGCCCTCTGACTCCCCCACCCGCAAGCTCGTCATCTGTCCTGTTCCGAGCCCAGCACACAGTCGGTATTTTCAGCAAATTGGTAGAGACAGAACCAAGAAGCGCCCCGTCGTGTCGGGGTCCCGAACGTGGACCCTTTGTGGGTATACACTGTGCCGGGGATGAGGGAGGGGAGCCCAGGCTGGGAGAGAGGGGCTTCCAGAGACCAGCTGGGACCCCCGGCAGTGCCGCTCTCCCCGTGCAGCTGCGTGTCCCTCTTCCTCCTCCAGGACTACCTGGACATGGCATCTGCTACGACGGCCTCGAGGGCCTGCTGTACCTCGGCCTCTTCTCCCTCCTGGCTGCCCTGACCTTTTCCGTCATGATCTGCCTGGGGCCGGGGGCATGGAAGCACTGTGCCACCAGGTGGGCTTCCTGGGGAAGGAGGCGGGAGGCTCTGCTCTCCCGCTGAGCTGAGAACTGAAAGCCTGGGGTGGAGAAGAGCAGCAGGGGGACCGGGCATTCAACCCCAACAGGCTGGCTGGCTTTCTGCTGCAGTGTCCCTGAAAGTCCAGGCAGGACTCCAGAAGGAGGTTGGAGGGGCCCAGAGCAGGACCAAGGATGACGAGG
Source organism: Moschus berezovskii (assembly GCF_049115385.1). Taxonomy (NCBI): domain Eukaryota; kingdom Metazoa; phylum Chordata; class Mammalia; order Artiodactyla; family Moschidae; genus Moschus; species Moschus berezovskii. The sequence continues at coordinate 7,191,223 of NC_142478.1, read as the reverse complement.
GCATCGTGCCACAGCCTGGCCTCCTTAGCTTCTCTCCTCTTCCTCTGCAGGACTTTGCGGGATGATGCTGCTGCAGGGAGGGGTGCCCCCAGAATCCCGGAAGGAACAGATTGTAGCGCTGTTGCCAGGGCACCTATAGTCTCATGGAGGAGACAGACAAGAGAGCATTTCAGTGTCTCGAGAGTAATCAGAAAAGGAGGCAGGGTAGGGAGGGTCAGTGTGCAGGTGGTCAGCAGGGTGGGCTGCCTGGAGGAGGTGGGTGTGCAGTTGGGAACGGGGCAGAGTAATATGTGTAAGGCAGGGCTGAAGACCATGCTTTCAGAGAACCTCAAGGAGACACCTGCAGCCAAGGGGGAGTCCTGGGAGGAAAGATTGGGAAGCGGGCCGGGACCCCACTGCCTGGCCCCCCCCACCCCCCAACCCTCACGGCCGTGTCCTGCGTGTCATCCTAGGGACAGGGACTATGACGACATCGACGACGACGACCCCTTCAACCCCAGGCCCGGCGCATCGCCGCCCACAACCCACCTCGGGGGCAGCTTCGCAGCTTCTGCAGCTACAGCAGCAGCCTGGGCAGCTGCACCGGGCCCAGACCATCTCCAACGCCCCCGTCTCAGAGTACATGTACGACGGGGCTCCCGGGGCCTCCCCACAACATGCCAGGCTGGGGCGGCGGTGCTTTTCCTGGCCTTCGGGGAGCTGGATCTGCGGGTGGGGGCATGTTTGGGTCCAGGGGACCAGGGCCGGGGAGGAAGGCGTCCGAGGCCAGCTGGTCCCCTGGCTGCAGTTGGGATGCCTGAGTGTGGGCCCTCCCCCAACCCCAGAGCATCTCGTGCTGGAAGAAGAGCCCCTGCAGGTGTCAGGTCCTTTGCCTCAAGCCGCGTTTCCCCTGGCCCCATCACCCGCTCTCTGCTGCTTCTCCCTCCCCTCTGTCTGTGGTCCCATCCCATCTCCCTTCTGCACACCCTGGGACCCTCCTGCAGAAACCCAGGCACACACCTGTGTTCCCGCCCTGAACGCTCCTCACCCCCGTCCACCCCTCAGGAACCAAGCCGCGCTGTTCCGCGGGAACCCGCGCTACGAGATCCTGCCGCTCATCGGAAGAGGATCCCCTCCACCCACGGTAAGCTGGGCTCCCCAGGCCAAGGCACAAACCCTGCAGGGGAGGGGGCCAGTTAAAGAGAAAGCTTCCTGGGGACCCAGTGGATCCCTCCCACAGAGGCAGAAAAGAACGAAACGGTTTTGTTATTGGATAAGCATTGAACCAGACTGCCAGGACGTCCCTGGAGGTCCAGTGGTTAAGACTCCGAGCTCCCACTGCAGAGGGTGCAGGTTCGATCCCTGATGGGGGAACTGAGATCCTGATGCCGCGTGGTGCAGCCAAAAAAAAAAAAACAGAAAACAAAGAAAAATCAGCCTGGCATTTATAAGAAAGAAGGGGGTCTGAGACAAGATTGGATGTCTGCATTCTTGAGCCAGGTGTCTGTCAGGGAAGGAGCTGTCGCCTTCACTGAGCTTCGCAAGGCATTTCACCTGGCCCATCCCGGTAGTTTGGAAGAAGCCATTCAGGTGGTGAACCTGGAGCCCTGGCGCCCCAAGGACACAAGACCCATGACATCGACTTGGCTTTGAGAACCAGCTCAGGGTGTCCAGCGAGTGCTGTTAGTGAAAAGCACAGCGCTGGACCCGGGAAAGAGAGCCGGGGACCCAGCCCATCTTCGGGAAGTGGGGTAATCTGCAGGGGGGAGACTCAGAAAGCTGCTGTAGTAAGTGCTGTACGGTGTGATGAGACCTAGAGGGAGGAACTGTTCTTCGGGGCCTGAGGAGGTGACCTTTCAGCCTTCCCTTGGAGCACTGGGTCTCCCTCACGGGCACTCGAGGTTGTTCCCCCAGAGGACGTCTGGCCACATCTCAAGGATCTTTGGGCTTCCCCCATGGCTCAGGTGGCAGAGATCCCGCCTGCCAAGGCAGGAGACATCAGAGACCTAGGTTCGATCCCTGGGTTGGGAAGATCCCCTGGAGGAGGAGATGGCAACCCACTCCCGTATTCTTGCTTGGAGAATCCCATGGACAAAAGAACCTGGTGGGTTACAGTCTATGGGGTCCCAAAGATTCGGACACAACTGAGCGACTGACATTTTCACTTCACCCTTAAAGGCATCTTTGGTTGTCACACCTGGCGGGGGGTGTTGGCTGCTCCCAGCCTCGAGCGGGTGGAGGCCAGGGGCGCTGCTGTGCACAGGCCAGCCCCCTGCACGCAGGATGATCGGCCTCAAGTGTCCACAGTGTCCTGCTCAAGCCGATCCTCTGACTCTCCTTGCCCGGCCCCATTATGGTTTCTAATTCTTTGTTATAAACTACTAACTTCCTGCTCTGTGCATCCATTCTTTCACAAGTCCTTTTGACTATCTTTATCATCACTACCCTGAACTCTACTCAGATAGACTGCCTATCTTCACTTAGTTCTCCTTCTGATGTTTTATCTTGTTACTTCATCTGGAACATGTTCCTCTGTTGCTTCATTTTGCCTAAATTTCTGTTTGTATTTTTATGTATCTGGTAGATTATTTATATTTCCCAACCTTAGAGAAGTGCGCTTTTGTACAAGATGTCCTATGCATCCAAGCAGCACACTTCCCTCTTGTCACGCAAACTATATGCTTTAGAAGTTTCCCCTATGAGGGCTATGCAGGTCCTTCTGTTGTGTTGGTCTGATTGTGTGGACAGTCTTGTAGACTTTATTGGTCCCTGGTCTGGTTGACTGCCAGGTCCTGCTTTGTGCAAAAGCTGCCAGGTGCTGGCTGACAGGGCCGGGTTACAAGGTGGCAGACTGCAAAACCCAGTGGATCCTGTGACTAATGCTGGACTACTGGCAGGCATAACGGGGTCATGGAGCCTAGCTCCAGAGCACAGGAATCGTAGAGTTTTTTTTGGATCACTGGTTGGTTACAGAGACATTCCTGACACAGTTTGGTACAGGGTCCAGGGTATCCTGAAGTTTGGGTTGGCCTGCTATTGGGTATGGCCAGGCCCCACTTGACCCCAGGGCAGGGTCTAACCTGCTGTGGCACACTGGGTACACATGCTGTGGGATTTTGGTTTCCTTGTAACCGTTGTCTGTCACCTGATGGATGGAGCTATGTCCTGGGCTCTCTAATTGGTAGGACCATGTCCAGTAGTGGCTGTGGGCTCCAGCAGTCTTCAGACAGCCTGTGGTAAATGGGTGGGGATGTATTCACTAATTAACCCAGTTAGTTTCTTGGCCTGAGGCATTTTCTCAGGTTCATAACATTGTACCAAGGGGGTGATCAAAACCATCCCTAAGAAAAAGAAAGACAAAAAGGCAAAATGGTTGTCTGAGGAGATCTTACAAAGAGCTGGGAAAAGAAGAGAAACAAAAGGCAAAGCAGAGAAAGGAAGATATATCTATCTGAATGCAGAGTTCCAAAGAATAGCAAGGAGAGATAAAGTCTTCCTAAGTGATCACTGCAATGAAATAGAGAAAAACAATGGAATGGGAAAAGGTAGAGATCTCTTCAAGAAAATGAGAGATACCAAGGGAATATTTCATGCAAAGATGGGCACAATAAAGGACAGAAATGGTATGGACCTAAAACAAGCATAAGATAGTAAGAAGAGGTGTCAAAAACACAGAACAATATAAAAAAGATATTAACGACCCAGATAACCAGATAACCAGGAAGATGTGATCACTCACCTAAAGCCAGACATCCTGGAGTGTGAAATCAAGTGGGCCGTAGGAAACATCACTATGAACAAAGCTAGTGGAGGTGATGGAATTCCAGTTGAGCTATTTTAAATCCTAAACGATGATGCTATGAAAGTGCTGCACTCAATATGCCAGCAAATTTGGAAAACTCAGCAGTGACCACAGTGCTGGAAAATGTCAGTTTTCATTCCAATCCCAAAGAAAGGGAATGCCAAAGAATGCTCAAACTACCATACAATTGCACTCATCTCACACTAAGAAAGTAATGCTCAAATTTCTCCAAGACAGGCTTCAACAGTATGTGAATCAATAACTTCTAGATCTTCAAGCTAGATTTAGAAAAGGCAGAGAAACCTGAGATCAAATTGCCAACCAACATCTACTGGATCATAGAAAAAAAAATGAAAAGCATCTACTGTTCTTTTACCGACTATGCTAAAGCATTTGACTGCATGGGTCACAACCAACTGTGGAAAAGTCTTAGACATGGAAATACCAAGTCACCTTAACTGCCTCCTGAGAAATCTGTATGCAGGCCAAGAAGCAACAGTTAGAAATGGACATGGAACAACAGACTGGTTCCAAATTGGGAAAGGAGTTTGTGAAGGCTGTATATTGTCACCTTGCTTATTTAACTTACATCATGAGAAATGCTGGACTGGATGAAGCACAAGGTAGAATCAAGATTGCTGAGAGAAACGTCAATAAACTCAGATATGCAGATAACACCACCCTTGTAGCAGAAAGCAAAGAGGAACTTGCTCTTGCTTCTTGAATAAAGTGAAATAGGAGACTGAAATAGCTGGCATAAAACTCAACATTCAAAAAACTAACATCATGGCCTCCAGTCCCATCACTTCATGGCAAATAGATGGGGAAACAATGGAAACAGTGACAGACATTATTTTCTTGGGCTCCAAAATCAGTGAGGATGGTGACTGTAGCCATGAAATTAAAAGACGCTTGCTCCTTGGAAAAAAATCTATAGCAAAACTAGACAGCATATTAAACAAGAGAGACAGTACTTTGCCCACAAAGGTCCGTCTAGTCAAAGCTATGCTTTTTCCAGTAGTCATGTATAGATGTGAGAGTTGACCATAATGAAATGTGAGTGCCAAAGAACTGATACTTTTTAACTGTTGTATTGGAGAAGACTCTTGAAAGTCCCTTGGCCTGCGAGGAGATTAAACCAGTCAGTAGTCCTAAAGGAAATCAGTCCTGAATATTCATTGGAAGGGCTGAAGCTGAAGCTCCAAAACTTTGGCCACCTGATGTGAAGAGTTGACTTATTGGAAAAGACCCTGATGCTGGGAAAGACTGCAGACTAGAGTAGAAGGGGATGACAGAGGATGAGATGGTGGGATGGCATCACCCACTCAATGGACATGAGTCTGAGCAAGCTCGGGGAGTTGGTGATGGACAGGGAAGCCTGGTGTGCTGCAGTGCATGGGGTTGCAATGACGGACATGACTGAGAAACTGCACTGATCTGAACTGCAGCACCCCAGCACTGCTGCCTACAGGCTGTTGGGCAGGGCCAAGTCTTGGAGTCAGTGAGCTAGAGCGAAGAGTCTACCCACCCACACCACTGTCCACATGGCAGAAGCAACTCCCATGAATGGCCGCTGACAGTGTCTATATCCTCGGGGTGCCACAGTCACCCCTTGCCTCTCTTAGAGATCCTCCAGGACTAGCAAGTCAGTTAGGCCCAGTTTCCTATCAAATTTCTGCTTTCGTTCTGGGTCCTAGAGAATGTGACAGAAAAGGTAATGGCAACCCACTCCAGAACTCTTGCCTGGAGAATCCCATGAACGGAGGAGCACAGTAGGTTGCAGTCCATGGGGTCGTTAAGAGTCAGACACGACTGAGCGACTTCACTTTCACACATTGGAAAAGGAAATGGCAACCCACTCCAGTGTTCTTGCCTGGAGAATCCCAGGGACGGGGGAGCCTGGTGGGCTGCCATCTATGGGGCCGCACAGAGTCGGACACGACTGAAGCAACTTGGCAGCAGCTTGGCAGAGTGTGTGAGATTTTGGGTGTGTCTTTTAAGTATGAAGTCTGTTTTCTTCCAATCCTGTGAGATTCCTGAAATTAAGCCTCACTGGTCTTCAAAGCAAAATGTCTGAGGACTCATCTCAGTGCAGGATCCCCAGACTGGAAAGCCCAATGTGGGATTTAGAACGCTCACTCCTGTAGGAGAACCTCTGCAATAAATTTGTTTTCCAGTTTGTGAGTCACCCACCCAGGTTTATGAGACTTGACTATATCGAGTCTGCCCTGCCTACTGGTCTCATTTTGGTTCCTTTTTTATGTCTTCAGTTGCAGATCTTTTCTATTAGGTTCCAGTCTTTTTCATCTATGATTGTCCTCCATAGAGTTGTGATTTTGCATATATACAATGGAATATTACTCAGCTATAAAAAAGAAACACATTTGAGTCAGTTCTAATGAGGTGGATGAAACTGGAGCCTATTATACAGAGTGAAGTAAGTCAGAAAGAAAAACACCAATACAGTATACTAACACATTTGTATAGGAGTTAGAAAGATGGTAACAGCGACCCTACATGCAAGACAGCAAAACAGACACAGATGTAAAGAACAGACTTTTGGACTCTGTGGAAGAAGGCGAGGGTGGGATGATTTGAGAGAATACCACTGAAACATGTATATTACCATATGTGAAATAGATGACCAGTCCAAGTTCGATGCAGGAAACAGGGCACTCAAAGCCAGCACACTGGGACAATCCAAAGGGATGGGATTGGGAGGGAGGTAGATGGGGGTTTGGCACAGGGGGACACACATACACCCATGGTTGATTCATGTAAATATATGGCAAAACCACCACAATGTTGTAATTAGCTTCCGATTAAAATAAATTAATTAGAAAAATAGCTGTGATTTTGGTGTGCTTGTGAAGGGAGTTGAGCTCAGGGTTTTTCCACCCCTCTATCCTGGCCAACACCTTGGGGGTAGCCTTTTTACACGTATTTTTGATAAAGCTGTTAGTCTCTGCTTTCTTGGCATTTTGCAGTCTGATTTGTCAGTCATTAAGGGAATTCCCTGAGTGCTCGTGACCATTTGCAAAATAGAGCTTACTTCACCTTCCTCTCTCCCTTCTCTTATCTTCATTTCAGCTTTGTTATAACACTTATGTATTATATTCCCACCCTTAGCCCCACCTTTTAGTCCAAATCATTTCTTTTCCCAAAGTTTCCCTAGTCATATCCTCTAATAGATTCCTCTGGAAGCCTCAGGAGGATATTCCATGAGTGCCTAAAGTGGCTTTTTTCTCATACTGCCAAATGTTTGTTTGAGGATTTTTCAGTTTAAGATAGTGTGTAATTATTTTCTGCTACTTAGCATTTGTTTTTATTTTTCAGTAAATTTTCATCAGCTGAGATGTATACTCATTTCTTTTTTTTATGGTGGTTTTATGAAGTAGTAAACTGCTTTGATCTATTTACTTCACAGACAGGCTTGGCAATTTTGAATGATTTATAAGATTATGGGTTTAAGAATGCTCTCTGCTCTCAGTGTAGTGAAGTACAATTTCTTTAATGGATTTTTTGTGGGTGACAGCTGTGTGCTCCCTTTTCTTTTATGGTTATTTGTCTTATAGGATCCTGAATTTCACCTCTTGAATTTTTTTCCCCCTTTTACCATTCAGAATCCAAAGGACATGCCCCAGTTCCTTTTGACTTTCTTCTCCCAGAAGAGACTGCTTGTATATACCTGCATTTTTTTCAGTATTTTCACAGCTGAAGTAGACTGTGAGCTCACCCTTAAGCTTTATACTTCCAGATCCCTTTTGACCATTTTCTAGACCCTTTAACACATCCTTTGTCCTCCACAAAAGTTTGCATCAAAAATTAAAAAAATAACTACTGGAAGAACAAAGCTAGAGGCTTCAGGCTTCAAGCTATATTACAAAACTATAATGATCAAAACTGTATGGCACTGGTCTAAAATAGACATACAGACTAATGGAGCAGAATAAAGAACTGGGAAATAAATGCACACTTATATGGACAATCAGTTTACAACAAAGGAGCCTAGAATATACAACGGGAAAAGCACAGAGTCTTCAATAAGTATTGTTGGGAAAACTGGATAGCTACATGCAAAAGAATGAAACTGGACCCAACTTACACCTTACACAAAAATTAAATCAAAATGAATTAAAGACATTAAGGCCTAACACTCTAAAACCCTAAAAGGAATTATAGGTAATAAGCTACCTGATATCGATCTTGGTGATGAATTTTTTATATTTGACACCAAAGCCAAAGGCAAAGAAAGAACAAACAGTAGGGTTACATCAAACTAAAAAGTTTCTGCACAGCAAAGGAAATCATTAACAAAATGAAAAAGCAACCTACCAAATGGGAGAAAATGTTTACAAATCATATATTAATATATGATAAGGGGTTAGTATCCAAAATATATAAAGAACTCACATAACTCAATTGCAAAAAATTCCAGTTATAAATGGGCAAAATACTCATTTTTCTAAAGAACACATACATAAGGTCAGTAAGCACATGAAAAGATGCTCAATATAAAGTCATCAGGGAAGTACAAATCAAAACCACGATGAAGTATCACCTCATTCCTGTTAAAGTGGTTATCATCAAAAAGACAAGAAATAAATGTTGGTAAGGATGTGGAGAAAAGGACACATTTGTACATTGTTGGTGGCAGTGTACATTGATGCAGCCACTATGCAAAACAGTATGAATGTTTCTCAAAAAGTTAAAAATGTAATAACTACCACATGATGCAGTAATTCATCTTCTGGATATTTATCTGAAAGAAAAAAATGACTATCTGAAAAAGGTATCTGCACCCCGTGTTCACTGTAGCATTAGTTCAAGAGCCAGGACAGGAAAATACACTAAGTATCCAAAGATAGATGAATCGATAAGAAAATGTGTATGTGTATACAATGGAAAATTATTCAGCCATAAAGAAGGGAACTTTGCCATTTGTGACACTATGGATAGGATTTGAAGGCATTATGCCAAAGTGGAGTAAGTTAGAGAAACACTGTATGACCTCATGTGCGGACCTAAGAGCAACACAAAAATGTCAACTCACAGGTAGAGAGATCAGATTCAAGGGTCTGGGAGTCGGCAAAATAGGTAAAGGGAGTAAAAAAATACAAACTTCCAGCTATAAAAGAAATTAGTAATGGGATATAATGTAAAGCATGGTGGTTATAGTAATACTGCACATTTGAAAATCACTAAAAAATAGATCTTAAAAAGTTGTCATTGTAATCAGAAAAAAAAATGTCTACTTATGTGTGGTGATGGGTGTTAAGATTTATTTATATATACGAATACTGAATCATTGTTATATACCTGAAAATAATATAGTGTTATATGTGAAATACACCTTAATAAAAACTCTTCTGCAATTTGTCATCCATATTTAGTTTTACTTACAGGTAGTTTGAAAACTGTAGTGCTCTCTAGTTGTACTAAAGGTGTGGATCATCCATGGCTTTGCTTTAGATTATTCCATATAGTTTCCAGAAAATGTGTAAGAGAGATCTGGGTTTTGGTGCATTCCACTATCTTTAGGAAACTAGATTTCAATTATTTTTCCCCTTAGTCAACTGACTTTCAGTTCAGTTCAGTTCAGTCGCTCAGTCGTGTCTGACTCTCCGCAACCCCATGAATCACAGCACCCCAGGCCTCCCTGTCCATCACCAACTCCCGGAGTTCACTCAAACTCATGTCCATTGAGTCGGTGATGCCATCCAGCCATCTCATTCTCTGTCGTCCCCTTCTCCTCCCGCCCCCAATCCTTCCCAGCATCAGAGTCTTTCCCAGTGAGTCAACTCGTCGCATGAGGTGGCCAAAGTATTGGAGTTTCAGCTTTAGCATCAGTCCTTCCAATGAACACCCAGGACTGATCTCCTTTAGAGTGGACTGGTTGGATCTCCTTGCAGTCCAAGGGACTCTCAAGAGTCTTCTCCAGCACCACAGTTCAAAAGCATCAATTCTTCAGCGCTCAGCTTTCTTCACAGTCCAACTCTCACATCCATACATGACCACGGGAAAAACCATAGCCTTGACTAGACGAACTTTTGTTGGCAAAGCAATGTCTCTGCTTTTTAATATACTATCTAGGTTGGTCATAACTCCTTCCAAGCAGTAAGCTGACTTTAGTCAACCCCATAATCCAGGTGAGACGGTAACAGGCAGGAAGGCCAGGGGTCTCCAAAAGGAGGAAATAGCCTCCAAGTGTCAGACCTTTTTATCTCTCTTAAGCGGCAGGAGGAAACAACTATCGATATTTTTTTCTCTATACAAATTTCAAAGGAAGTTTCTCTTAAAATACTGTGTTGCCATAATGACACCTGGTTTCACCTGAAGTTAACTACTCTCAAATCTTGAGTTAACCAATGCATTTTTCTTATGGAAATGTTGGTCTTAAGTTATGTTAATGTACTACTCATTTACTCTATCTTCAAGTCGGTTCAGCCCAATGGCTCAGAACCTACCTGACAAACCAGTCTGTTATACTCAGATATTGTTTCCCTAATCTATGTAAAACTAAACTATTTGTTTGGCAATCTGCCCTTCTGCAAGATTTAAGTTAATCGTTTTATGGCCCAGGATGAATCGTCTGGTGTCAAAATTATCCCAAAATGCATCTTATGGGTGAGGGGCCTGGTGCCATTCTGAGCCTTAAGACATTCCTTTCTTTCATTAACAGACTGCTAGTGATTATATAACATTCAGCTGAAGACTAGCAGGGGGTACTCTTTCTGCCCCCTTCTGATGTCTATGTCAGAAGATGTCAATGTCAGAAGCTTTCTCTATCTCCTTTATACCTTAATATAACTTTATTACACAAAAGCTCTGAGCGATCAAGCCTCGTCTCTGGCCCCGGATTGAATTCTTCTCCTCCGGAGGCCAAGATCCTGGTGTCTTGGTGTTATTCTGCAACAACCTTTCACAGGAAACTGAGCAAAGGATGGGAGCATAGCAAAAAGAGTTCTTTAAACTATGAGATGCCATTTCAACTTGATAGCGGGGCTCCTGGGCTCATACCTGGTGATAAAGTAACACCTAATTCATGAGGGTCAATCTCTATTAAAGCCTTTGACTGTGTGGATCACAGCAAACTGTGGAAAATTCTGAAAGAGATGGGAATACCAGACCACCTGACCTGCCTCCTGGGAAACCTGTATGCAAGTCAGGAAGCAAAAGTTAGAACTGGACATGGAATAATAGACTGGTTCCAAATAGGAAAAGGAGTACATCAAGGCTGTACATTGTCACCCTGCTTATTTAACTTACATGCAGAGTACATCATGAGGAACGCTGGGCTGGAGGAAGCACAAGCTGGAATCAAGAATGCCAGGAAAAATGATAAATCAATAACCTCAGATACGCAGATGACACCACCCTTATGGCAGAAAGTGAAGAGGAACTAAAAAGCCTCTTGAAGAAAGTGAAAGAGGAGAGTGAAAAAGCTGGCTTAAAGCTCAACATTCAGAAAACTAAGATCATGGCAACCAGTCACATCACTTCATGGCAAATAGACGGGGAAACAGTGGCTGACTTTATTTTTTGGGGCTCCAAAATCACTGCAGATGGTGACTGCAGCCATGAAATTGATGCTTACTCCTTGGAAGGAAAGTTATGACCAATCTAGACAGCATATTAAAAAACAGAGACATTCCTTTGTTAACAAAGGCGCAGATATCTAGTGAAGGCCATGGTTTTTCCAGTGGTCATGTATGGATGTGAGAGTTGGACTACAAAGAAAGCTGAGCGCCGAAGAATTGACGCTTTTGAACTGTGGTGTTGGAGAAAACTCTTGAGAGTCCCTTGGACTGCAAGGAGATCAGTCCTGAATACTTATTGGAGGGACTGATGTTGAAGCTGAAACTCCAATACTTTGGCTACCTGATGCGAAGAGCTGACTCATTTGAAAAGACCCTGATGCTGGGAAAGATTGAGAGCAGGAGGAGAAGGGGATGAGAGAATGAGATGGTTGGATGGCATCACCGACTCAATGGACATGGGTTTGGGTGGACTCCAGGAGTTGTTGATGGACAGGGAAGCCTGGCATGCTGCAGTTCATGGGGTAGCAGAGTTGGAGGCGACTGAACTGACCTGAATCTCTATTAAACCTAATCACAAGCTAATTCTTTTTCAGGAAGAGAATTATTTGCCTAAGAAGATGCAACTTTGTTTCAAATCTTGGAGGTCTTTTTTTCACTGTTTTTCCTATCAGAGATTAGACACATTTCAAGTACACTGGACCCATTGAGTCAAAATTGGTGAAGTGCATAGCTGATTACATTGCTGCTTTTACCACATGTGTTTATTTTGCCTGAGATCCCTATTCAAAACCCATTAACTTCTGATCAGACAGTAAGTACACAAGTGTAGTTTTTCCTAATGTGTGTGTTTGGATTATGGTTCATTAAAGATCTTCATTTTGTTCCTGAGAAGTAATGTATCTTTTTACTTAAAAGAAATTTAGATAAAATATAGAAGAGACAGATAGACCAATTTATCATTGTACTGTATCTGGAGTGAAAGGAACTAGAAGTGTGATCTCATATGCCTTTCTCATAATCATTTATTTTGTAATCCTTCCACAGTTTAATATAAACACATACAAATGTTTTCTCCCTTTTTACCCAAAATACATCATAGTATCTTATACACATTATTTCTAAACCTCTTTTTCACATCACTTTCTATATTAGGAATAAAGAATATTATTTTGTACAACCTTTTCAGTTCAGTCGCTCAGTCATGTCTGACTCTTTGCAACCCTATGAACTGCAGCACGCCAGGCCTCCCTGTCCATCAGCAACTCCTGGAGTTTACCCAAACTCATGTCCATTGAGTCAGTGATGCCATCCAACCATCTCATCCTCTGTCGTCCCTTTATCGTCCTGTCTTCAATCTTTCCCAGCATCATTGTCTTTTAAAATGAGTCAGCTCTTCACATCAGGTAGCCAAAATATTGGAGTTTCAGCTTCAGCATCAGTCCTTCCAATGAACACCCAGGACCGATTTCCCTTAGGATGTACTGGTTGGATTTCCTTGCTGTCCAAGGGACTCTCAAGAGTCTTCTCCAACACCACAGTTCAAAAGCATCAATTCTTCTGCGGTCAGCCCTCTTTATAGTCCAACTCTTATTATGTACCAATAAATGCATTATTTAATCAGTCCCCTAATGAGAGCTTCCTTGATAACTTAGTTGGTAAAGAACCCGCCTGCAGCGCAGGAGACGCCGGTTCGATTCCTGGGTTGGGAAGATCTGCTAGAGAAGGGATAGGCTACCCACTCAAGAAGTCCCCTAATGAGGGCTTCCTTGATAACTTAGTTGGTAAAGAACCTGCCTGCAGCGCAGGAGACGCCGGTTCGATTCCTGGGTTGGGAAGATCTGCTAGAGAAGGGATAGGCTACCCACTCAAGTATTCAAGTATACCCACCAGGGCTTCTCTGGTGGCTCAGCTGGTAAAGATCCACCTGCAATGTGGGAGACCTGGGTTCAATCCGTGGGCTGGGAATATCCCCCTAGAGAAGGGAAAGGCTACCCACTCCAGTATTGTGGCCTTCAGAATTTCATGGACTGTATAGTCCTTGGGGTCGTAAAGAGTCGGACATGACTAAGCAACTTTCACTAGTGATGGGTATTACAGATACAAAATGTTTCAATGAATAGTTTTTCACATACTATTTCACACACATGTGCAAGTATATTCCTAAAGTAGGACTTCTGGATCAAAGGTTTAAGTATTTGTAATTTTGGATGATAGCTGAATAATTGCTCTCTACATGAAGTACACTAATTTATAATCTCACCTGCAATGTATGAGAATGCTCATTTTATTCAATGCTTCCAAAGGTTTATCAACCTTTTGAATTCCTTTAAATCTAACTTTTCAGACTGCATCTTTTTCTTATGAGATAAAGCACTTTTTCACATGTTTAAGGGCCAAGTTTCTGCCTTCAGACATTTTGCCCATTTTCCTCTTGAGTGGAAGTTCTTTTCATTGATATTTATAAATATTAGAGATTAGCACTTTATGAATCAATTCACAGTTATTTTTCAAGTTTTATCATTTGTCTTTTGACATAACCGATATCCTTTTCTTGCCACACAGGCTTTCCTTTTTAAATTGTACTTTCACCTTCTTCTATGATGGCCTTTAGATTGTGAGTCATAGTTAGGGAAAACTTTCCCACTCTTAATACTGTAAAAGGAAAACCAGAGAAGAGAGGTAAGGTTAAACTCTCTGTGTAACTTTTCTGATCTTTCTGCTTACCAGGGTTTTTATGCAAGCCAAGGGTCATAGCTACTGAGTACTTCATATTTCAGCCACAGGTCCTTGCACAAAGTTGCACAAAGAATTTGATCAACGGCTGTCTTTAGAAATGTTTCCCTGTCCAGTGAGTTGCATGACATAGCTAAGAAAGTTACCAATTAATAGTGGCTTGTGGTTAATAGCTTATTATAAAGCCTGTGCTATAAGAATTAAAGCAGCAAGTAATTAGTAGCTATGTTCACAAGCGAAATTTCATATGCAGTATGAACAAAATTAACTATTACATCAACCATTACAAGGTCAAACATTACATCACAGTGCTTGATATGAATGCGCTGATTTATATATTTCTGGTTAAAGGGAACAGAAAGAATGAGAAACCAGGACATTAAATGACTGCTATAATATAATTACACCTAAACAATACAGGGTACCACTTGAGTGTTTTCTACTTGGAAGTGTTTTACATTTGACGTAAAGTTACCATGATTATACAGATTTGAAATTATAGCTTCGAGAGATTAAAAATCATGTACAAACTCAGAGTTATTACTTGACTGTGGCAGAACTGGTAATCAAACCTGAGGCTTGTACATACCTGCCACACAGGTATGGCAGCTATGGCAGAACTGGTAATCAAAGGCCAAAGTTTGTATGTTTCCCACCATGTAACTATGGATCTCCAAATGCACTGTATGATTGGTAAACTCTCTTAATTGTGATGCACAGTTGATCCTTCAAGAACACAGGGGATTAGGAGTATCCACGTTTCAGTATCCATGGTTCCATACTGGCAGAGTCAACCAACCACAGATGATGTACTATAGCAGTACATATTTATTGAAAAAAAAATCACATATAAGTAAACACGCATTTTATTGTTCAAGGGTCAGCTGTATAATATTTTAAGTGAAAAAGTTACGTGGGAACTTGTCATTATATTTGGGCCATTCCAAACATTTCTATGAAAAACTGAATTAATTTGTCTGTTTATCTTCCAGAAGATAAACCCAAGTCACCTCTGCATCTCAAGGGTATTTCCATAGCCACTGACAAAATACTGTCTCTTTACTGAAGGAGTGATATGAAGCTGTGAATCACAGAAGTTAAACTGTAAAATCAGATGTCAGAAAAAAATTAACACTAGTTAAGGATAATGTCTATGCTCATTTGAAAATCTAAGGCAACAACCTAGAGAATGTAGTAGGTATGGTCCGATGGAATGAACCTTCTTTAGAGGATGAAAACAAGACTAATTTACTATCTCCAATAACTTCTGCTAAAATAACTTCAGTAGAATAAAACATATGCAGCTATTTAATATTCTACTTTTCAAAATCTTATATTCCATACAATGAGATGATTACCAAAGCTAGTATCTAGTATCTAACCAGTGCAAAGATTTTTGTCTCTTATTATCATTAGAAACTGATCACAAACTACTAAACAGCCCAAATGACCTGAGTTCATTAATTATTCATAAGAAAGAGGGGAAAACATCACTGGGTTCATCAACAAAATATTTCTACTGGTCCCTAAAAAGGACTTTGTTAGTATGTTTCACAAAACTATTAATTTTCTTCCTGCATTATCCTTTGCTTTGGTCCCAATGAAGACACTGAGCCTATGCATACCAAGTAGGGGAAACTGGTTTTTAGAAGGGCAGGACAATTGTGGGAAATAACCTTTCTGCACATACTAATACACAAGTGAGACACATGCATATTAGAAACACTATATATTTAATGTCAAAGAATTTGAATTCAAGGACAAAGATTAAACAACACATGATTTCAACAGTTAAAAACCGTAACACTTCTTACTCAACTATACACTGAATATCAAAAAAACAGAAGCGTAACTATAAAAACCTTGAATACATTAACAGCAAAATTATAATTTATTTCTATAACAAATAATTATTAACTAAAATATTTATAGTTATTTTCAAGGACCACAATGGTAGACTGCTTTTTCTTGAGTACTGCATAAAATTTGCATCTTAATCTTTTTGCCCTTCATTTCCTTTTACATAATAGTTAAGATGCTTCTGGTTATATAATTGTTCTAATCTCTGATACAGATAGTGATCCTTGGTAATCAAATCTAGTGAAACCATTGTCTGCAAGTGCTTTAATACTTGTGAAACTCTATTTAGTAAAGTTACAATGAAAAAAATTAATGTAAACTTCTGGGTTCTATTGACCACTCAAGAATCAGAAGTTATTTAAAATCCCAAAAGTTTAAAACGAACAGTAGTTTGTTATACCTTTATCAAGAGAAATCAGAGTAACTTTTTAACTGTGGCATTTTTACAAGTTTTACAACTGTAGGTTATTCGGATATTTACTATGACTGATGTTTACTATGTTGAATATATAATTTTCATTTTAAAACCAAATGTACAAACCCGATTCTAAAATAAAACAGTATTTTAATGTGCATGCTTTACAAAGAAACTTCCTGTTTACAGTATTTTCTTCAGAAGAATGAGGCCTGATTGGAGATATATAATCGCTGTCCAGCATGGCTGCCATTAGCAAGAGGTATCGTTGGTGACAAGGAATAGCTTGGATAAGAGTAAGGCCTTGAAGTATAAGGAAGCACGCTGGGAGTCCCAGAAGAGAGGGTAGCACTAACAGGGGAAAGACTATTTATTGAGCTGAGACGGAAATTGTAGTCTGTAAATAAATACATAACAATTAAGCTGCACAATCTTTATGGTTACAAACTTAAAGAGACAACGCATTGTAACTATAATCACAGTTTAACATAATGTTCTAAAACTTTCAAAATCCTGGTAATTTTATATTGCTGGTAAAGACTATTTCAGCATTCACTGCATTGCAAATCCTGACAGTTTCATCAGTCAGTATTATGTAAACTTTCACTGACACAATACTTCAGAAATCTTACTAGAATGCATTATTGGATATCCATTGTTTTGTGTCTTTATGATCACCAAAAAAGAGAACCTCAGATTTCTCTTACTCTATTCAGAATGAAGCTCCTTTAAAATCTGATATTCACACTAAGGGGTCAGTCATCCATGAAGAAAAGATATAAAACACTGAATTCATTATTTGCTTCTTTTTAAAAATTGTGTTAGGTATCAAACCAGCAGAAACAGTTACCCCTGGATTGCAAAAATTGTCTAATATTTCATTACTTAAATATTTAATATAAACAATTATACAACTCAACAAACGAACTTAATATCAGAATCCTACCAGTACCATAAAACAGTAAAATGAATCTTCATAAAATAAACATCAATAAAACATTATCAACTTACAATATCGAGAAATCCAAAAATTAAACCAAATTATTTTCTGAAAACCAGTATTTGAAATATTACTGTTCCAAAATAAACATTCATCTTATGTAGATGCAATTTCCTGCTTCATTAATTATAATGTTTAGAGATGTGTGTGACCATTAAAGACCAAATCTGTAAATCCTGTACTTTCCAAAAACTCAACTATGTTCTTTAGTGTAGAGTAAGTCAAAGAGTGTGAAAATGACTATAAAATGATTATTTATAAAAGGTATGGTACTTCTAGGCATGGAAGAAATTAGGTCATCTAATATATAGGTCAAGTTTTTTCTACATTTTCCTGGTACTATAAATGAGGTCTAAAAATGAACATTAACCTAGTATTGTCACGGAACTTAATAGTAAGCCAACAGGAATGAGATCAACTGCAGGGCAATAACCTCAAGAAACATCATAAAGAACCTAGTTAAGAAAAAAAATGGAAAAAATAAAAATCAGTTAAATGTAAGTTTAATTTCTAGCACTGTAAAACTAATTAGAATAATTTTTATAAACTTTTAATGGTACCCTGAGATCAATGAAAGCAGTTTGCTACAGGAAGACAAGTACCAAGGCATCCAGTTAAAAATATTTTCAATATTTGAAACTGGATAAGGAAGTAACCATTTGATACCATTTGCTTTCCTAATATCCAGGTATTATAGAATAAAGTAGCATAAATCCATGTATTATAGAATTTTTTTTTCTTTTAAGGGATCCTCTTTGCCTGAAGCATTACAATATTGAGTATAAATAGAAACCTTACTGTTTCTGATAATTCTAATATTTTTTTTAAAAGTTCTGATTCTCTCCTCTCATTCTAAAGATTATCACACAAATACAATCAATTCCTTATTAGCCATGTACATATAGTTCATGCTTTCAAGTTTTAACAGTGTGGTCATAGACAACACGATTTAAAAGAACAGATCTTTAAATAGTTATACTTTGTATATGGGGAAATGCAGTTTTCAGAGAAATCACTTTCACTTTGGGTTTATATCCATTCAAGATCTAATGCAGCCTGTTCATGGAATGTGGCTAAAAGAGAGATTTTCAGAGGATTTCACAAAGAAGATACAGACAACTGGCTACTTACAAAGTGTTCGTTAGGTCTGAAAAACTGCGTTTTTGAAATACCCCTACTGTAAACCTTCAATTTAAAAACACACTAATGACCACTGTAGTCTCACACTCTGAAGGAGAAGAAAATTATATAAAATTAAAAGGGCACTTTGATGGCTTTACTCATAGAGGATAAATAAATAAAAAAAATTTCTCCCTAATACTACAAAGATTGGGAAATAAAAAGCTTCAGATGTTTACAAGCATTTCAAAAAGAAATTCTTTTGCAATCTAAAACTCTAAATATATTCAGAAAAACATCTGGGTGTCTAGAAAATGTAATACATACCAAATGAGATAATAATTGTGAGATAAATCTAGATGAACTGTATTTCCTCTAACATATAATTTATGTATAACAGACAACAGAACTCAGAAACATCACTGATTTCTATGAAACAACAAATTAACAAATGAATTAAAATTCCTAACATATATTTACTTGCCCACCTCTGCTTTTTCTTCCCAATGAACATCCTTAGCTCTTCAATCCCACTGTTTCTGCCTCAGACTGGGATATGGACTACCCTCCCCGCTTTGTCTGAAGGGAATGATACAGAGCCAATTTCAGAATTTGTTTTACACTGAGAATTATTCAACTGTCTTAACACTTTTAAAATTGAGATACAATTTACATGGGGCTTCTCTAATAGCTCAGCTGGTAAAGAATCCACCTGCAATGCGGGAGACCTGGGTTTGATCCCTGGGTTGGGAAGATCCCCTGGAGAAGGGAGAGGCTACCCACTCCAGTATTCTGGCCTGGAAAATTCCATGAACTGTATAGTCTAGGAGTTGCAAAGAGTCGGACACGACCGAGTGACTTTCACTTTCACAATTTACATACAATAAAATGCATACATCTTATGTGTTCATTATAATGAGTACTGCTAACTATAAAAACCTATGTAAACAACACCTAAAGCGAG
The DNA here is from genome assembly GCF_049115385.1 of Moschus berezovskii. Classification (NCBI taxonomy): domain Eukaryota; kingdom Metazoa; phylum Chordata; class Mammalia; order Artiodactyla; family Moschidae; genus Moschus; species Moschus berezovskii. Next base: position 7,171,810 of record NC_142478.1, on the reverse strand, counting down.
ATATAAAACATATCCTTCAATCTAGAAGATCCCATTATCCATTTCAGAGCCCTTCTATTGGAGGCAACCACTTTCTGATTTCTAGCATTATTAGCTTAGTTTTGCCCGTTCTTGGACTTTATATAAAATGAATTCTTAAGGTACTTTTTGTGTCTAGATTCATTCATGTTATATCAGTAGTCTGTTCATTCTTATTGTTGAGTAGTATTCCACTGTATGAATACACCACAATTTCTTTATTCATTTACCTGTTGATAAAAATTTGAGTTGTTTCTAACTTTGACTATTATGATTAAGCTATTATATACATTCTTATACAAGTTCTTTTGTGAATACATATTATCATTTATTTGGGGTAAATAATTAAGAGTAGAGTTGCTAGGTGATAGGGTAGAGACAGATACTGCTAAACAGTGCATTTACAGCAGTACACTCACATCGATAAAATATGAGCGCCAGCTGCTCCACACCTAACATTTGTTATTGCCAGAGCTTTTAATCACCACTATTTCAGTGGTATGAAATGATATCTCATTTTGGTTTTAATTTGTATTTCCCTTATGTATAATAAGATGGTAAAGAATCTGCCTGCAATGCAGGAGACCCAGGTTTGATCCCTGGGTTGGGAACATCCCCTGGAGAAGAAAATGGCAACCCACTCCAGTCTTCTTGCCTGGAGAATCCCCATGGACACAGGAGCCTAGTGGGTTATAGTCCACGGGGTTGCAAAGAGTCAGACACGACTGAGAGACTAACATTTTTACTTTCACAAAATTTCGTCATAAAACTTAGAGCTCTCCAGATAATCTGGGTTGCAGAAAACCTCACAGCCTGCTGAATGGAGGCTACACTCCTACTTGTTACGGCATGCAAGAGACTGGTGGAACACAACCAAGTTGTTTCAATTGCAGAAGTCAAGTTGCAAAGATCTGAGATGTGAAGGCTGGCTACAGGCATATTTCACTGCATACCGCATCTGAAAAGATTCTGTTATGATTTATGAGGGTCCTGGTTAGGTCTTGGTTATGATCCCAGTGACTTGCAATAAAAATGAACCCAAAGGCTTGAACTAGATATTTTACTAAAATGGTCACTTACTGATCATTCTTATTGCTTTTTTCTTCTGTTGATATCAATAAAGTTTTTTTACTAATTAAATTCTCTAAATCAAAATATTAAATAGGAATAGCTTAAATCCTCAGAAGTCTCTACCTTAAACCACCTCTTTCACTGAAGAATATTACCAAAAAAAGATGGCTGATCTTAGTGACTTTTCCATATTCCACACAGTTAAACAGAGAAAAAACAAGTTAAAAATTAGGCCTTCTAACTCCGAGGAAAGTACTATTTCCACCTGATCAAGCTCTTTTACTCTGACAATTTTCTCAAAACTGGGTTGACAGAAAGTGTTTCAAAAGGGTGTTTCAGGCAGGGTGAGAGACAGAGTGCTGAAGCTTCCCTGGTGGCTCAGTTGGTAAAGAATCTGCCCACAATGTGGGAGGACCCAAGTTTGATCCCTGGGTTGAGAAGATCTCATGTAGGGAATGGCAACGGACGCCAGTATTCTTGCATGGAGAATTTCACTGACCAGAGGATCTAGTGGACTACAGTCATGGGGTCACAAAGAGTCAGACATGATTGAGTGACTAACACTAAGTTACCCGGCTTCTGCTTGCACCTACCCACACCCTCATTTTGCACTTCAACACACTACTCTGCATTCCCTTGCTTTAAATGCTAAACTTTTATGCAATATTTCATTTAAGGAAAAGGCCCTTTTGTACAAAAAAATGTATGAGTAACTTGCTCTAATATAATGCTTTATTAGAGATATCATTGTAATCAAATCCTCTAAAATTCCATATTTATATGCTGAATGAAAACATTTTTACAGAATAAATTTGATTTATAGGCTTAACCTTAAGTGAATCCTTAATTCCAGAAGAATCTGAAGCTATGTCTTGAGTGAGCAGGACCGTGAGTAACAGCCATGGTGCCCGGGAGCAAGTGCAGAGCCTGGCAGAACATGTCCCACTTGCCTGCCAGTCCCACCTCTGCAGTGAACATACTGTGGCCTCCTACCCTTCTCTGTCCAGCATGAGGGACAAACGCCACCAACACGCTTCTCAGGGAAAACTAGGAAATAGGTTTACTGATTTATTCTATTTGTGTCTTGCTTTCCTGTTTCTCACATCTTGACGGAACATCACAGAATCGCTAGCTGCTTTTGTTTCATACAAAGGAGAAAGCCTTAATAGAGACTTTAAAGTGAGTTTCGAGAAAGTATCCTCTCATGTTAATCTTTTTCTTTTAGTTTCTAACCAGACACTCTTTAAATTCATTTTCCATTAGAAAGTAAATTCCTCGTAATTGGTTTCCTTGTTAGCTCTGTGAATTCTACCTTGATATCCCCATCCTCTTTTTGATGGTACCTTTTTAAAGCGTACGACTCAGCGATTTTTAGTACATGCACAAAGTTACGCAACCAAACACCACCATCCAGAACATTTTCAAGGCCTCAACAGAAACTCTGTATGTACCTATCAGCAGTCACTCCCCATTCCATCTCCTCCAGCCCCAGCAACCACTCACTTTGTTTCTACAGATTTGCCTATTATAGATTTTTCATATAAATGAAGTTACATAATTAAGGTGATCTTTCTTAACTAACTTAGCATGATTTTAAGGTTCATCCATGCAGTATGTATCAGAACTTTTTATCGCCATTGTATAGAGATAATGCATTTTGTTTATCCAAATTGTTTATCAATTTGTTTATCCATTTGTTTATCAATGGACATTCACCTTTCGCTTGTTAGGAATAATGCTGTTAAAGAGCACATGCACAAAATTTTGTGTGAACATATGTCTTCAGTTCTCTAGAGTGAATAACTAGGAATGGAATTACTGGGTCATTACTGGTAAACTCTATGTTTAACATCCTAAGGTACTGCCAATGATTTTCCAAGAAACTATATACCATTTTAACACTCCCAACAGCAATGTGAAGCACCTGATGTTTTGACCTGTGAAAAACATTTCCACCTTTAACATGTATTTTAAGCATTTCTTTAGATTTCTATGAGATCTCGGTCAAAATTTTGAAAAAATTTCATTTTACCATTTTTTATTTCAACTTCTAATATTCTAATAGCCATAATCAATAACTTTCTTTTACTGAACCACTGAATTTCATCTTTAAAATAGTTTTTTCTTACATTATACATATCTAGAATATTTTTAAAAGGCTGGGTTCAAACACAGACATTAAAATCATGTATGTTAGAAAACAACATTTACCGTTCATTATGCTGTATTTCTATCCTAGTACAGAAGACCAAGAGCTAACTGTAAAGCTGAGGAAAGCATTTTCAGAATTGGTAAATATTAAGCAACTATAACCTATGAGATATTTAAAAATCATTAACTAAATTTTTATGTGATATTTTTGGCTGGACTACATTAGGAGTATCAAGTTTACTGGTATTTTTACTTGATTTACTTTCCCTACTTCAAGTAAATTTTTTAAAAGTATTTTTATTTCCTACTTAATTTTTCCTATCAGGTGACTGACAGTAAAGGGCAAAGAGTACACATGCAATGAACAATGTGTTTCTCTAAGACTAGGCCCACAGAGTAACTGAGGTCGGGAGTTGGTGATGGACAGGGAGGCCTGGCGTGCTGTGATTCATGGGGTCGCAGAGAGTCGGACACGACTGAGCGACTGAACTGAACTGAACTGAACTGATAGGAAGGTTTGAACATGATAATCTTAGTAACAGGTGGCTGGGTAAGAAAGTTACTATCTATAACTGTTTCCTTATAAGCGTCTAGTTAATTAGTTTTCTGATTTTACTAGATGATTATATTTCTCAGATTCAATTTTGAGGGAAAATTATTTACTGCTGTTTTTAATTATTTTTTTAAATTACAGTCTAAGTCCCATATAATTTTGAAGATTTGGGTTTAAAATTCTTACTCTAAATTTGATATCATATTTCATAAACATTTTGTCAATTATCTGTATTATTATTAGGAAATTACAGCTGTTTCATTCTAAATTATCTAAAGATTATAACTGAAACCCCAAAACAAAGGTGTGAAATCCTCAAAATGCAAACTAATATCACTACAGTGAAAGCAATCCGTTTCAGTGCCTGCCTGGGAAAGAGGACCCAGAAGAATAAACGGATTATAGTAAAGGTGATGGAAATCTTCATTTTCTTGATTTCACAGATTTATAAAGCACAACTGACCAGAAGTGTACACTTTAAATATGAGCGTTTTATTGTATTTTAATTATACCTCAAAAAAGTTATAAAGAAATCCCAAGCATTTCTCTGGGTTAGTTTAAAAGTTTCCCAAACTACATCCCACACAATTCTTGTTGAAACAAGAATCCCTTGGGCCAAAAAACATCTTAGGAAAATTTTAGGAAAGATGGATCTAACAGCTAAACAAATTGTACTATAGTTATTCAGGATGCTAATTGCAATAAATTATAACTTCCAAGGGGAGTATATATATAGTTCATGGTTCTTCCCAAACTTGACCACAGAAACAGCTGTATCACTGAACAACTGTGCAAATCAGTATAGGAAGAAACCTTTAATAAGACGACTATATAATGGGAAAACATTACAAAGAAATCAGAAAAATTCTTAAAATATGTTCAATACAGCAAGTATAAACTCAAATGTCTTCAGAGGCAAATGTAAAAAACAAAACAAACAAAATTTGAGATCAAAAAGGACCAAATGTAAAATAAAAGCTGTCTAGCTATTTGTACTGAAGTGAAACCTAGCTGCTTTCCTATCAAAAAATTGAAGAGACCAAACAAATTCATTCTAGAACTTCCAGTATGCTACCTTTGTATTAAGAGATTTAATTATGTCAAATTCCTTTTAATTATAGTTTATATACCATTTAGAAAAAGAGGAATAAAAGAGCAGCCTATGAGAGGGAAAATTATGATTTGAGTTATAGCAAACTAGGCTTGTTAGGTGGCACTAGTGGTAAAGAACTCACTTGCCAATGCAGGAGACATAAAACAGGAGTTCGAACCCTGGGTTAGGAATCGAGGAGGAGGAGGGCATGGCAACACACCAGTACTCCTGTCTGAATCCGAGGTCCAGAGGAGCCTGGCAGGCTACAGTCCATAAGGTCACAAAGAGTCAGCCGTGACTAAAGCAACACCACACACACAAAACTAGGCCTCAGTACAGCTTCAACATTGTGGCTCACGACAAAACCTGTCTGGGCACAGCTCTAGGAAAGACAGCAGCTCTTCTCAAGTTTCATCTCCGTCAGTAAATTCAGTCCTCACACTTTAAAATTTGCACAAAAAAACTGTAGGGAAGGCAGTGCTGAGAACGGCATCACATATTTAAAAATTTAAACTAAGATTAAGATCTATACAAGTACTGTTTTAAACTTCCAACATAAATATATTGCTTGTATCTGAAGTATGCTGTTCTGTTCAGTTGCTAAATCATGTCCTACCCCATGGACTGTAGCACACTGGGTTCCTCTGTCCTTCACTGCCTCCCAGAGATTGTTCAAATTCATGTCCATTGAGTCGGTGAGCCTATCTAAATATCTCATCCTCTGCTGCACCTTTTTCCCCTTTCTCATTCTGCCTTCAATCTTTCCCAGAATCAAGGTCTTTTCCAGTGAGTCAGATCTTTCCATCAGGGGGCCAAAGTATCACAGCTTTACCACCAGCATCAGTCCTTCCAATGAATGATAGGGGTTGATTTCTTTAGGACTGACTGGTTTGATCTCCTGGGTGTCCAAGGGACTCTCAAGAGTCTTCTCCCGCATCATAATTCAAGAGCATCAATTCTTTGCACTCAACCTTCTTTATAGTCCAACTCTCATATCCGTAGGTGACTACGGGAAAAACCATAGCTCTGACCATATAGACCTTGTTAGCAAAGTGATGGCTTCTTTTTAATATACTGTCTAGGGGCTTCCCTGATAGCTCAGTTGATAAAGAATCTGCCTGCAATGCAAGAGATTCCTGGGTTGGGAAAATCTGCTAGAGAAGGAATAGGCTACCCAACCCAGCATTCTTGGACTTCCTTCGTGGTTCAGCTGGTAAAGAATTCACTTGCTTGAGGGAGACCTATGCTCGATCCCTGGGTCTGGAAGATCCTCTGGATAAGGAAAAGACTACTGACTCCAGTATTCTGGACTGCAAAATGCCATGGACATGCACAGTCCATGGGGTCACAAGGAGTTGGACATGACTGAGAGGCTTTCACTTTCACTTAGGTTTCTCATAGCTTTCCTCCCAAGGAGCAAGCATATTTTAACTTCAAGGCTGCAGTCACTGTCCACAGATAAATTTGGAGCTCAAGAAAAGAAAATCTGTAACTGCTTCCACTTTTTCACCATTTCCCACAAAGTGACGGGATCAGATGCTGTGACCTTAGTTTTCTGAATGTTGAGTTAAGCCAGCTTTTTCACTCTCCTCTTTCACCCTTATCAAGAGGCCTGTTAGATTCTCTTCACTTTCTATCATGAGAGTGGTATCATTTGAATATCGGAGGTTCTTGATATTTCTCCTGGCAGTCTTGATTCTAGCTTGTGATTCATCCGGCCTGGAATTTCACATAGCGTACTCTGCATATATATAAGTTAAATAAGCAAGGGGACAATATCCAGCACTCCCATACTCTTTTTCCAGTTTTGAACCAGTCAGTTGTACTACATTTGGGTCTGTTATTCCATGACCTGCACACAGGTTTTCTTGCTTCTCAGGAGACAGGTGAGTGGTATGGTATTCTCATCTCCTGAAGAACTTTCCAGTTTGTTGTGATTCATACAGTGAAAAGCTTTAGACGTAGTCAATGAAGCAGAATCAGATGCTTTCCTGGAATTCCTTTGCTTTTTCTATGATACAATGAATGCTGGCAATTAAATCTCTGGTTCCTCTGCCTTTTCTAAAAGGCATCTGGAAGTTGTACATCTGGCTTGTACATCTGGAAGTTCTCAATGTGCATACTACTGAAGTCTATCCTGAAGAATTTTGAGCATTATCTTGCTAGTATATGAAATGAGTGCAATCGTATGGTAGTTTGAACATTCTCTGGCATTACCCTTCTTTGGGACTGGAATGAAAACTGACCTTTTTCAGTTCTGTGGCCACTGCTAAGTTTTCCAAATTTGCTGGCATATTCAGTGCAGTACTTTAACAACATCATCTTTTAGGATTTGAAATCGCTCATCAGAATTCCTTCATCTCCACTAGCTTTGTTTATAGTAATGCTTCATAAAGCCCACTTCAATTCACACTCCAGATGTCTGGCTCTGGGTGAGCGACTATGGCATTATGGTTATCTGGGTCATTAAGACCTTTCTTGTATAGTTTGTCTGTATATTCTTGATACCTATTCTGAATCTCTTCTGCTTCTGTTAGGTCCTTACTTTTTCTTTCCTTTATTGTGACCATCCTTGCATAAAATGTTCCCTTGATAAGTCCACTTTCTTAAAGAGGTTTTTCTATTGTTCTCCTCTATCTCTCTGCATTGCTCATTTAAGAAGGCCTTTTTATCTATCCTTCCTGTTTTCTGCAACTCTATATTAAAGTTGGGTTTATCTTTCCCTTTCTCCCTTGCCTTTTGCTTCTCTTCTTTCTTCAGCTATTTGTAAAACCTCTTCAGATAATCACTTTGCCTTCTTGCATTTTTTTTTTTGAGATGACTTTGGTCACCACCTCCTGTACAATGTTTTAAACTTCCATCCATAGTTCTTCAGGCACTCTGTCTACCAGATCTAATCCCTTGACTCTTTTCATCATTTCCACTGTATTAATCATAATGGATACGATTTAGGTCATACCTGAATGGTTTAATGGTTTTCCCTACTTTTCAACTTAAGTCTATATTTTGCAGTAAGGAACTCATGATCTGAGCCACAGTCAGCTCCAGGTCTTGTTTTTGCTGACTGTATAGTGCATGTTCATTTTTAGCTGCAAAGAATATAATCAGTTTGACTTTGGTATTGACCATCTGGTCAAAACTGTAAGTCTTTGCCCTGCTTCATTTTGTACTCCAAGGCTAAATTTGCCATGCTATTCCAGGTATTGCTTCACTTTCTACTTTTGCATTCCAACCAAAAGTGTGATTCTTTCATGGATCATGGCCTTATCATGGCAAAGGAGCTTGTATAACTTAATGAAGCTATGAGCTATGCCATGCAGGGTCACCCAAGATGATTGGGTCATAGTGAAGAGTTCTGCAAAATGAGGTCTAGTGGGGGAACAGATGGCAAACCACTCCAGTATTTTTGCTGCAAGAACCCCATGAACAGTATTTAAAGTATGAGTTACAGTTATTATTTATTGAGCATTTAGTAAGTACAAACAATAACTACACACGATTAGCAGTGTTCAGTCCTTACAGGAGCCTTACCAGGCAAGTACTACTGATTTTCTCTTTAACATGGAGGAAGCTGAGGTACAGAGATGTAAAATCTTTCTCAAGAACATACGGATTATTTCCCAGTGAACTTCAACGTTTTCTTTTTTGTCTCTATATGTAAAAATGAATTTAGATACTAATAATCTTTACTCAAACTCTAAACTACCTTTAATTTCCTACTAAAATTTACCCTCCTCAGTACCACATTGAAAAAGCTAAGTGAATCCTAATATAATTTTTATTCTAAACTGTATCAATAATAGTTTGGTTTAAAAAAAATCTGAAAAAATCAGACTTCCACTGTCAAATTAGTTTGGAGAAATCTGGGGTAATCTGCTTATGTTTATTTCAACTACATCTACTTTAAATACTGTTTGTCATCCTGGTGCTTTACAACGTACACACTAGCCTGTTTAAAGTTTTGAGAAGTCTGAAAATATGGACCAGGCAAACTTTTTAAAACTTTGTGTAATGCATCTATAATCAACAAAGCTATAATCATCAAAAATTGTCACAAGGTTTCATTGGACAATTTTAAATATTTCTTCTTAAAATTGTAAGAAGAATAATTTATAACTAGCTTTCTGAAAACTAAATATATCACTTAATATTCCTAAGAGGCTTTTTCTTACCTGTTTATTTTCTCCAAATTCTTCTACATAGGTCCAGGCTGAAGAGACTGTGTTCCCTGTCTGTAAGCAGTGAAGACAGAAAAGAATTGAGTCTTTAGATTGATGTTATCCCTAGCTTGGAAGTGATAGAATCCTTGATAACTTCAGTTAAAATTATCTGATCGGTAAATATGAAAATAAATTTAGAGGAAAAGAAACAAGTGATAGTTATTTCTGAAGTTCTGCAAAGATGAACAAAGAGCAGTATTTTGCTTTTGGAATGAAAATTATGATTTAATACATTAACACAATTAACATATCTTTCTATACAAATTAAGACCTTATTAGTTGGTTTTCCCAAGAAGGACTACTCTACCAATAAAATAAGAAAAATATTTAAAAAACAAATGAGATTGCCCAATTTTTGATAAGTGGAGAGCCAAAGAACCTAAGTGAATTTGAAAAAAATCAATATCCTTTCCCTCTGTGTTAAAAAGAAATAAATAGCCAAAATAATACTCAGCTCAGCTCAGCTCAGCTCAGCCGCTCAGTCGTGTCCGACTCTCCGCGACCCCATGAATTACAGCACGCCAGGCCTCCCTGTCCATCACCAACTCCCAGAGTACACTCAAACTCATGTCCACAGAGTCGGTGATGCCATCCAGCCATCTCATTCTCTGTCGTCCCCTTCTCCTCCCGCCCCCAACCTTTCCCAGCATCAGAGTCTTTTCCAGTGAGTCAACTCGTCGCATGAGGTGGCCAAAGTATTGCAGTTTCAGCTTTAGCATCAGTCCCTCCAATGAACATCCAGGATTGATCTCCTTTAGAATGGACTGGTTGGATCTCCTTGCAGTATAAGGGACTCTCAAGAGTCTTCTCCAACACCACAGTTCAAAAGCATCGATTCTTCAGCGATCAGCTTTCTTCACAGTCCAACTCTCACATCCATACATGATCTTATTATCAGTTAAATTTGATTCACCTGAAACCTAACTTAGTTATATACAGCATAACTGAATGTGCATCCATTTTGGTGGATCTCTGTATTCAAGTATGAACAAGTAAAAAATGTTTGATCCACATAAAACTATAGACATTTAAATACTGATCTTACAGATAACTCAGCAGAAAAAGTCACATTTTCTGATTTTTATGTAATAAATTAGGTATTTAGTCAACCCTTCCCAATGAGAACTAAATACCCAGACATTTATTAAAACAAAGGCTAACTATCTGAAAGCACTGAGAATGGTTAAGACTGAAGAACTGTGGGACTGTGAGCTTACACAAGAAGAAACTCAAAGAGGTGTGCACATCTTCTGGATGTATGCTTTGCCTACAGAGACTGGCAAGTTCTAAAGAGGGACCTGAGAGACAAAGAAGAGGGCAAGATACAGACAAATTTCTGAGGATAATAGGACAAAAACTGGAATTGAGGAGCATGTCTAGAACCCTGAATAAAACTGAACTAGAAGTAGACCAATTTTAATTTAGTTCAGATGACTAAATTCAAATCTCCTCAATACCTGCCAAGATTAAGACAATCTGGGGTTGCCAGTCCTACGGTCACCTTTTTAAAGCAAGCATATTAGCTTTCAGATCATCACAACGTTTTTCATATATGAAACCTGGCATTCAATTGAAAAGAACCAATCATATAAAAAGATAAAAAGTGAAAAGATAAAATAACATGACCTAAAATCACAAGAAACAGAAGTCAACAGTAACAGAGCTATATAGGAAATGTAGACAAATTTTTCAGAACTAGACATCAAAATAATTATGACTGCCATCCTCAAGGAAATAAAAAAGACTGAAAATTTTGGAAGAAAAATATAAATCAAAACAAAAAAATCAAATGAAATTTCAGAACTGAGAAATTCAAATAATTACTTTATCATGTTAGACACAGATGAAAAAGGAATTCATGAGCGAAAAGACAAGCCTGAAAAAACATGCAGACTAAGCGTAGAGAAGAACGGAAAAGTACAGAAAGAACACAGCAGACACACGGGAGGCCGTAAAATGGCCCACAATTCAAAACTGGAGAACCATACAGAAATACAGAGAAAGTGGGACAAAAGCAACGTAAGAAAACAGAGTAACTTAGAACTTTCTAAAACAAGTGAAAAACACTGATCCGGATTAGAAGGGGTGCAAGTTCCAATTAAGACAAAAACTAACAGAATTACACCGAAGTCTACCATAGTAATACTTCTGAAAATCACAGGAGAAACAGAAAATATTAAGAGTAGCCAGAGGAGTTTATAATAAAGGAGTAATGGGGGCAGTCCCACGATGGCCAAGGAACAGGACGGGAGACCATTTTCTTTCCCACAAATTCATCAAAAGAACATCTGAACGCTGAGCAACTTCCACAAAACAACTTCTGAACGCTGGCAGAGGACACCAGGCACCCAGAAAGGCAGCTCATTCTCTTCGAAAGGAGGTGGGACAAAATATAAAAGATAAGAAGAGAGACCAAAGAGTTAGGGACGGAGACCCGACCTGGAGAGGGAGCCGTGAAGGGAGAGAAGTTTCCAAACAGTGGGAAACCCTCTCGCAGGCGGGTATGGGGAGCTTTGGAATCTCAGAGGGCAACATAACCCAGAGGGAGGAGAAAAAAAAAAAAACACACAGAAGAGGTGCCTAACCCCAACTGCCAAGGGAGCAGCAGCCCAGACGCTCGCACCCACCACTAGTGAGCAGGGGCTGGACAGGGAGGCTGGGGCGGCATCATCGGTCCTCAGGGTAAGGACCAGGTCTGAATGCCCTGAGGACTATCTGAGGAAGCTAATGAGAGACAGCAACCCAAATTGGGGGATCGCTAGAGAGGAAAAATAGAGAGAGAACTTTCCCACGGAAGGCTCTAACACGCAGCCTGGCTCGCTCACAGAACAAAGGACTAAGAGAATACCCTAAAAGAGCGAGCCAGCTGCATACAGCCCACCCCTCACCCCACCCCTCGCCAGGGCAGAAAGGCAGGCATGTGAGAGCCAGAGCCAGAAGGCGGGGGCTGCTCCAGTCTCGGCCCCACAGACGGATCCTCCACCAGACTGGGAGCAGGCCCCCAGCTGCTAACCACGTCTACCAGGGATCCTGGACGGTTGACACCTGCCAGGACATTGCAGTCTGAGGTCAGCTCCCCAGAGGAGATACACAGCTGAGATGGCGCTCCCGTGGGGTACCAGGGAAACTGAGCGGCTGGGACCAGGGAGGTGGTAAGACGCACAGCCCACCTGGGACAGTGCACTCGCCAAGCACCTGGTCACCTGAGCTGCTTGGACCTGGGAAGGGCACAGAACGGATGCCCAACCGAGTCTGTGCCCTTGTGGAGTTCCTGAGAACCTGAGTGGCTTAGATCTGGGAAGTGCACAAAACGCAGGGCCGGCTTTGAACAGTTCCCCTGCAGAGCACCCTGGAGCCTGAGCAGTGCAGACCCGGAAAGCACACACCTCTGTGAGCGGGGCAAACCCAGTGTGGTCCATGCACTGCGAGCACTCCCACACATGCCAGCATATTTGTTTGCAGCGTTCCTCCCTCCCCACAGCACAACTGAGCAAGTCAGCCTAAATAACTGACCATGTCTGCCCCCTTGTGTCAGGGCAGAAATTGGAAGAGACTTGCAAACAGAGGAAGCCAAAATAAACAAATAAGAGAGAACCACTCTGGAAATGACAGGTGCAGCATATTAAAACCCTGTAGTTAACATTGACTAAGCACTGGAGGGGGCTTATAGACCTTGAGAACAAGTACAAGCTGGAACAAGGAACTACCTAAAACTGAACTGACCCCACACTGCCCACAGCAGCTCCAGAGAAACTCCTATTTTTACTATAATCACTTTTTAAATTTTTAAAAAAATTTAGTTCTTTATTACTCCTTTAATTTTCATTTTTATAACCTACAATTATCTTGCAAAAAAGACCATATTTTTAAAGAAAATTTCACATATATATATTTATAACTTTTGTGGCTGATTTTGTTTTCTATTTTTAAATTGTATTTTTGAGAGTCTAACTTCTACTCTAGATTTTTAACCTTTGCTTTTGGGTATTTGTTACCAATTTTGTACCTTTAAGAATCTAATCTTCAGTATCCATTTCCGCTCAAGGGTGTGATTACTGGTCTGACTGCACTCTCCCCTTTTGACTCTTCCTTTTCCCCCATAGGTCGCCTCTTATCTCCTCCCTCCCGCTTCTCTTCTCTACTTAACTCTGTGAATCTCTCTGGGTGTTCTGGGCTGTGGCGAGCACTTAGGGAACTGATTTCTGGCTAGATGGGTCTCTTCCCTTTTGACTTCCCACTCTTCTCCTCCTGGTCACCTCTATCTCCCGCCTCCCTCTTCTCTTCTCTGTGTAACTCTGTGAACATCTCTGAGGGGTCCAGATTGTGGAGAAACTTTTCATCATTAACCTAGGTGTTTTATTATCCAAATAATGTGCTGGATAGATGGAGAAGTCTTGAGGCTACTGTAAGAATAAGACTGAAACCCAGAGGCAGAAGGCTTAACTCCAAAACTTGAGAACATCAGAGAAATCCTGATTTCAGGGAATACTTATAGACAGCTCATCCAAAAGCCTTCATACCTACACTGAAACCAAACTCCACCTAAGAGCTAACAAGTTCCACAGCAAGACATACCAAGCTAATTCTCCAGCAAAGCAGGAACACAGCCATGAGCATTAAAAGACAGGCTGCCCAGGGCCATACCAAACCCACTGACACCCCAAAACTCACTACTGACACTTCATTGCACTCCAGAGAAGTGATCCAGCTCCACCCACCAGAACACAGACACGAGCTCCCCTAACTAGGAAACCTTGACAAGCCACTAGTCCAACCCCACCCACAGGGAGGAACCGCCACAATAAAGAGGAACCACAAGCAATCAGAATACAGAAGGGCCACTCCAAACACAGCAACATAAACAAGATGAAGAGGCAGAGGAATACCCAGCAGGTAAAGGAACAGGATAAATGCCAACCAAACCAAACAAAAGGTGAGGAGACAAGGAGTCTACCTGAAAAAGAATTCAGAATGATAGTAAATATGATCCAAAATCTTGAAAACAAAATGGAGTTACAGATAAATAGATTAAAGACAAGGCTTGAGAAGACACAATAAATGTTTAACAAGGACCTACAAGAAATAAAGAGTCAATCAATAATGAATAATGCAATAACTGAGATCAAAAGCACTCTGGAGGGAACCAACAGTAGAATAACTGAGGCAGAAGACAGGATAAGTGAGGTGGAAGATAGAATGGTGGAACTAAATGAAGCAGAGAGGAAAAAAGAAAAAAGAATTAAAAGCAATGAGGACAACCTCAGAGACCTCTGGGACAATGTTAAATCTCTCAACATTTGAATCGTAGGAGTCCCAGAAGAAGACAAAAATAAAGGGCATGAGAAAATACTTGAGGAGATAATAGTTGAAAACGTCCCTAAAATGGGGAAGGAAATAGCCACCCAAATCCAAGAAACCCAGAGAGTCCCAAATAGGATAAACCCAAGGCAAAACACCCTAAGACACATATTAATCAAACTAACAAAGATCAAATGCAAAGAGCAAATATTAAAAGCAGCAAGGGAAAAACAACAAATAACACAAAAGGGGATTCCCATAAGGATAACAGCTGATCTTTCAACAGAAACTCTTCAGGCCAGGAGGGAATGGCAAGGCATACTTAAAGTGATGAAAGAGAAAAACCTACAACCCAGATTACTGTACCCAGCAAGGATCTCACTCAAATATGAAGGAGAAATCAAAAGCTTTACAGACAAGCAAAAGCTGAGAGAATTCAGCACCACCAAACCAGCTCTCCAACAAATGCTAAAGGATCGTCTTTAGACAGGAAACGCAGAAAAGGTTTATAAACTCGAACCCAAAGCAACAAAGTAAATGGCAATGGGATCATACTTCTCAATAATTACCTTAAATGTAAATGGGCTGAATGCCTCAACCAAATACAAGGACTGCTGAAGGGATACCAAAACAAACCCCTATACATGCTGTCTACAAGAGACCCACCCCAAACCAAGGGACACATACAGACTGAAAGTGAAGGGCTAGAAAAAGCTATTTCATACAAATGGAAACCAAAAGAAAGCAGGAGTAGGAATACTCATATCAGATAAAATAGATTTTTAAACAAAGGCCATGAAAAGAGACAAAGAAGGACACTACATAATGATCAAAGGATCAATCCAAGAAGAGGATATAACAATTAAAAATATATATGCACCCAACATACGAGCCTCTCAATATACAAGGCAAATGCTAACAAGTATGAAAGGGGAAGTTAACAGTAATGCAATAATAGTGGGAGACTTTAATACCCCACTTTTACCTGTGGATAGATCAACCACAGATAATTAGCAAGGAAACACAAACTTTAAATGGTACAGTGAACCAGTTAGACCTAACTGATATCTATAGGACATTCCACCCTAAAACAATGAATTTCACCTTTTCCTCAAGTCACACAGAACATTCTCTAGGACTGATCACATCCTGGGCCATAAAATCTAGCCTTCAGTTCAGTTCAGTCACTCAGTCATGTCCGACTCTTTGTGACCCCATGAATCACAGCATGCCAGGCCTCCTAGCCTTAGTACATTCAAAAACACTGAAAAAGTTTCAAGCATCTAAGATTAGATGTCAATTACAGGGAAAAAACTATTGAAAACACAAACATATGGAGGAGCAGCTTCTGCTGCTGCTGTTAAGTCACTTCAGTCATGTCTGACTCTGTGCAACCCCATAGATGGCAGCCCAACAGGCTCCCCCGTTCCCGGGATTCCCAGGCAAGAACACTGGAGTGGGTTGCCATTTCCTTCTCCAATGCATGAAAGGAAAAGTGAAGTTGCTCAGTCGCTCAGTCGTGTCCGACTCTTAGCGACCCCATGGACTGCAGCCTACCAGGCTCCTCCGTCCATGGGATTTTCCAGGCGAGAGTACTGGAGTGGGTTGCCATTGCCTTCTCCAACATGCTTCTGAGTAACCAACAAATCATAGAAGAAATCAAAAAGGAAATGAAAATATACATAGAAACAAATCAAAATGAAAACACAACAACCCAAAACCTATGGGACTCAGTAAAAGCAGTGCTAAGGGGGAGGTTCACAGCAATACAGGCTTACCTCAAGAAACAAGAGAAAAGTCAAATAAATAACCTAACTCTACACCTAAAGCAACTAGAAAAAGACGAAATGAAGAACACCAGGGTTGGTAGAAGGAAAGAAATCACAAAAATTAGGGCAGAAATAAATGGAAAAGAAACAAAGGAGGCTATAGCAAAAATCAACAAAACTAAAAGCTGGTTCTTTGAGAAGATAAATAAAATTGACAAACCATTAGCCAGACTCATCAAGAAAAAAACGGAGAAGAATAAAATCAACAAAATTAGAAATGAAAATGGAGAAATCAAAACAGACAACACAGACATACAAAGGATCATGAGAGACTACTATCAGTAACTATATGCCAATAAAATGGACAACTTGGAAGAAATGGACAAATTCTTAGAAAAGTATGAGCCAAAAACTGAACCAGGAAGAAGCTAAAACTCTGAACAGACCCATTACAAGTATGGAAACAGAAACTGTACTCAGAAATCTTCCAACAAACAGAAGCCCAGGACCAGATGGCTTCACAGCTGAATTCTACCACAATTTTAGAGAAGAGCTAACGACTATCCTACTCAAACTCTTCCAGAAAATTGCAGAGGAAGGTAAACTCCCAAACTCATTCTATGAGGCCACCATCACCCTAATACAAAAACCAGACAAAGACACCACAAAAAAAGAAAACTACAGGCCAATATCACTGACGAACATAGATGCAAAAATCCTCACCAAAATGCTAGCAAACAGAATCCAACAACATTTTAAAAACATCACACATCATGACCAAGTGGGCTTTATCCTAGGGATGCAAGGATTCTTCAATATTCACAAGTCAATGTGTCACATTAACAAATTGAAGGATAAAAACCATATGCTTATTTCAATAGATTCAGAGAAAGCCTTTGACAAAATTCAACATCCATTTATGATAAAAAAAAAAAAAAAAAAACTCTCCAGAAAGAAGACATAGAAGAACATAAGTTCAGATCAATTCAGTCACTCAGTCGTGTCCGACTCTTTGCGACCCCATGAATCACAGCACGCCAGGCCTCCCTGTCAATCACCAACTCCCGGAGTTCACTCAAACTCATGTCCATTGAGTCGGTGATGCCATCCAGCCATCTCACTCTCTGTCGTCCCCTTCTCCTCCTGCCCCCCCAATCCCTCCCAGCATCAGAGTCTTTTCCAGTGAGTCAACTCTTCGCATGAGGTGGCCAAAGTACTGGAGCTTCAGCTTTAGCATCAGTCCTTCCAATGAACACCCAGGACTGATCTCCTTAAGAATGGACTGGTTGGATTTCCTTGCAGTCCAAGGGACTCTCAAGAGTCTTGTTCCAACACCACAGTTCAAAAGAATCAATTCTTTGGCACTCAGCTTTCTTTATGGTCCAACTCTCACATCCATACATGACCACGGGAAAAACCATAGCCTTGACTAGATGGACCTTTGTTGGCAAAGTAATGTCTCTGCTTTTTAATATGCTATCTAGGTTGGTCATAACTTTCCTTCCAAGGAGTAAGTGTCTTTTAATTTCATGGCTGCAATCAGCATCCGCAGTGATTTTGGAGCCCCCAAAAATAAAGTCTGACACTGTTTCCACTGTTTCTCCATCTATTCCCATGAAGTGATGGGTCCAGATGCCATGAACTTAGTTTTCTGAATCTTGAGCTTCAAGCCAACCTTTTCACTCTCCTCTTTCACTTTCATCAAGAGGCTTTTGAGTTCCTCTTCACTTTCTGCCATAAGGGTGGTGTCATCTGCATATCTGAGGTTATTAATATTTCTCCAAGAAATCTTGATTCCAGCTTGTGCTTCTTCCAGCCCAGTGTTCCTCATGATGTACTCTGCACAGAAGTTAAATAAGCAGGGTGACAATATACAGCCTTGACGTACTCCTTTTCCCATTTGGAAACAGTCTGTTGTTCCATGTCCAGTTCTAACTGTTGCTTCCTGACCTGCATACAGGTTTCTCAAGAGGCAAGTCAGGTGGTCTGGTATTCCCATCTCTTTCAGATTTTTTCCAGTTTATTGTGATCCACACAGTCAAAGGCTTTGGCGTAGTCAATGAAGCAGAAATAGATGTTTTTCTGGAACTCTCTTGCTTTCTCCATGATCCAGAGGATGTTGGCAATTTGATCTCTGGTGCCTCTGCCTTTTCTAAAACCAGCTTGAACATCTGGAAGTTCACGGTTCACGTATTGCTGAAGCCTGGCTTGGAGAATTTTGAGCATGACTTTACTAGCGTGTGAGATGAGTGCAACCGTGCGGTAGTTTGAGCATTCTTTGGCATTGCCTTTCTTTGGGATTGGAATGAAAATTGACCTTTTCCAGCCCTGTGGCCACTGCTGAGTTTTCCAAATTTGCTGGCATATTGAGTGCAGCACTTTCACAGTATCATCTTTCAGGATTGGAAATAGCTCAACCGGAATTCCATCACCTCCACTAGCTTTGTTCATAGTGATGCTTTCTAAGGCCCACTTGACATCATATTCCAAGATGTCTGGCTATAGGTGAGTGATCACACCATTGTGATTATCTTGGTCATGAAGATCTTTTTTGTACAGTTCCTCTGTGTATTCTTGCCACCTCTTCGAGTACAAAATGAAGCAGGGCAAAGGCTAATAGTTTTGCCAAAAGGATGCACTGGTCATAGCAAACACCCTCTTCCAACAACACAAGAGAAGACTCTACACATGGACATCACCAGATGGTCAACACTGAAATCAGATCGATTATATTCTTTGCAGCCAAAGATGGAGAAGCTCTATACAGTTAGCAAAAATAAGACTGGGAGCTGACTGTGACTCAGATCATGAACTCCTTATTGCCAAATTCAGACTGAAATTGAAGAAAGTAGGGAAAAACATTAGACCATTCAGATATGACCTAAATCAAATCCCTTATGATTATACAGTGGAAGTGAGAAATAGATTTAAGGGACTAGATCTGATAGATAGAGTGCCTGATGAACTCTGGACGGAGGTTTGTGACACTGTACAGGAGACAGGGATCAAGACCATCCCCATGGAAAAGAAATGCAAAAAAGCAAAACGGCTGTTTGGGGAGGCCTTACAAATAGCTGTGAAAAGCAAAGGAGAAAAGGAAAGATATAAGCATCTGAATGCAGAGTTTCAAAGAATAGCAAGGAGAGATAAGAAAGCCTTCCTCAGCAATCAGTGCAAAGAAATAGAGGAAAACAACAGAATAGGAAAGATTAGAGATTTCGTGAAGAAAATCAGAGATACCAAGGGAACATTTCATGCAAAGATGGGCTTGATAAAGGACAGAAATGGTATGGACCTAACAGAAAGAACATACCTCAACATAATAAAAGCCATATATGTTTATCACACAACAAACATTATCCTCAATGGTGAAAAATTGGAGGCACTTCCCCTAAAGTTAGGAATAAGACAAGCAGTCACCACTACTATTCAACATAGTTTTGGAAGTTTTAGCCACAGCAATCAGAGAAGAAAAAGAAATTAAAAGGAATCCAGATTGGACAAGAAGAAGTAAAACTCTCACTGTGTGCAGATGACATGATCCTCTACACAGAAAACCCTAGAGACACCACCAAAAAATTACCAGAGCTAACCAATAAATATGGTAAAGTTGCAGGATATAAAATTAATACACAGAAATCCCTTGCATACACTAACAATGAGAAAACAGAGAAATTAAGGAAACAATACCATTCACCATTGTGACAAAAAGAAGAAAATAGGAATACATCTACCTAAAGAAACAAAAAACGTATACATAGAAAACTTTAAAACACTGATGAAAGAAATCAAAGAGGACACAAATATATAGAGAAATATACCATGTTCATGGATCAGAAGAACCAATAGAGTGAAAATGAGTATGCTACCCAAAGCAGTCTGTAGATTCAATGCAATCTCTATGAAGCTACAACAGTACTTTTCACAGAACTAGAACAAATAATTTCACAATTTGTATGGAAATACAAAAAAACCTTGAATAGACAAAGCAATCTTGAGAGAGAAGAATGGAACTGGAGGAATCAACCTTCTTGACTTCAGACTATACTACAAAACTACAGTCATCAAGACAGTGTGGTACTGGCACAAAGACACATATATAGATCACTGGAACAAAAGAGAAAGCCCAGAGATAAATCCACACACCGATGGACACCTTATCTTTGACAAAGGAGGCAACAATATACAACGCAGAAAAGACAATCTCTGTAACAAGTGGTGCTCCAAAAACTTGTCAACTACATGTAAAAGAATGAAATTGGAACACTTTCTAACACCATATACAAAAATAAATACTCAAAATGGATTAAAGACCTAAATGTAAGACCAGAAACTATAAAAATCCTAGTGGAAAACATAGGCATATCACTGTCTGACATAAATCACAGCAAGATCCTCTATGATCCACCTCCTAGAGTAATGGAAAAAAAGAAAAATAAACAAATGGGACCTAAGTGAACTTAAAAGCTTTTGCACAACGAAGGAAACTATAAGCAAGGTGAAAAGACAGCCTTCAGAGTGGGAGAAAATAATAACAAATGAAGCAACTGACAAAGAATTAATCTCAAAAATATACAAACAGCTCATGCAGCTCAATACCAGAAAACTAAACGACCTAATCAAAAAATGGGCCAAAGAACTAAACAGACATTTCTCCTAAGAAGACATACAGATGGCTGGCTAACACATGAAAAAATGCTCAACATCCCTCATTATCAGAGAAATGCAAATCAAAACCACAATGAGGTACCATTTCACGCTAGTCAGAATGGCTGCTATCCAAAAGTCTACATGCAATAAATGCTGGAGTGGGTGTGGAGAGAAGGGAACCCTCTTACACTGTCGGTGGGAATGCAAACTAGTACAGCCACTATGGAGAACAGTGTGGAGATTCCTTAAAAAACTGGAAATAGAGCTGCCGTATGACTCAGAAATTCCACTGCTGGGCATATATACCGAGGAAACCAGAATTGAAAGAGACATGTGTACCCCAGTGTTCATCACAGTACTGTTTATAATAGCCAGGATATGGAAGCAACCTAGATGTCCATCTGCACACGAATGGATAAGAAAGCTGTGGTACATATACACAATGGAATATTACTCAGCCATTAAAAAGAATACATTTGAATCAGTTCTAATGAGGTGGACGAAACTGGAGCTTATTATACAGAGTGAAGTAAGTCAGAAAGAAAAACACCAATACAGTATATTAATGCATATGTATGGCATTTAGAAAGATGGTAACAATAACCCTGTATACGAGACAGCAAAAGAGACACAGATGTATAGAACAGTCTTTTGGACTCTGTGGGAGAGGGCGAGGGTGGGATGATTTGGGAGAATGGCATTGAAACATGTATATTATCACACGTGAAACGAATCACCAGTCCAGGTTCAATGCATGAAACAGATGCTCAAAGCCAGTGCGCTGGGACGACCCTGAGGGATGGGATGGGATGGGGAGGGAGACGGGAGGGGGGTTCAGAATGGGGACACATGTATACCCGTGGCAGATTCATGTCAATGTATGGCAAAAACCATCACGATATTGTAAAGTAATTAGCCTCCAATTAAAATAAATAAAGGAGTAAGAAGCAAATTTCAGCTGACTTCTCAACAGAAACAACAGAAGCCTGAAGACTGAATGGAAATAACCTCAAGGAATTAATGAAAAGTAACAGTTGATATAGTAAAAATACCCTTTCAAAAATCAGATGAATTAAGGACATAGGCAAACAAACTGAGGTAACCTGTCACTGGCATATTCATACCAAAGAAAACACAAATGAATATTCTTTGAGCAGAATAAAGAATTAATCATAGTTGATGCTTGGTATTATCAGAAAATAAAGAGCAAAGGAGGGAAATGATATATAAACAGTACAAATCTATGTTAACTAAAATCTACTATAATTAGGTATGTGGGGGTTAAAACATAGTCTTAAGACATATGGAAATATCAAGACACTACAAAAAATTGGAAGAGAACAGTGTATTAAGGGCCTTGCATTGTCTGAAATGGAATAAAAGCACTAATCAATATTAGATTTCAATAACTTAAGAATACATGTTGGGGGCTCCCCTGGTGGTTCAACGGTTAAGACTCTGGACTTCCACCACAGGGATTGCGAGTTCAATCCTGGTCAGGGAACAAAGATCCTGCACGCCAGGTGGTGCAACCCCCCAAAAAGAAGACATATTGGAGGCTACAAGGTTAAAACTAGAATAATAAAGACTCTATGACTAATATAGCTAAAAGAGGAAGACAGAAAAAAAGCGACTAAATAATCCATTAAAAGAAGGCAAGAAAGGAGAAAAGGGGAAGAGTACACAAGGACTCAGAACAAGGAATAGAAGGCAAAGGGCAAGACAAGAAACTTAATTCTTAACGTTCGTGTAAGTACAATAAATGCAAGCTGATCAAACACTTAAAACACAGACTTTCAACAAAACCAAATAACAGCAACAAAAACAACAGTAACTCTACATTGGAGTCATCTTAAAACTAAGATACAGGGAAAGTAAAAGTTCAAAAATAGAAGAAAATACATGTGGAAACCTTAATCAAAAGAAAGCCTGGAAAGCTATGTTAATATCAAAAGTATTCTTTAAGGCAGGAAAGAATGATAGGAGTCAAGATGGCCAAGAAAAATATCAATAACCTCATATATGCAGATACCACTCTCATGACACAAAATGAAGAGGAACTAAAAAGCCTCTTGATAAGGGTGAAAGAGGAGAGTGAAAAAGCTGGCTTAAAAGTCAGCTCCAAAAAACTAAGATCATGGGCATCAAGTCCCATCACTCCATGGCAAATAGATGGGGAATAAGTAGAAACAGCAGCAGATTTTATTTTCTTGGGCTTCAAAATCACTGCAGATGGTGACTGCAGCCACAAAATTAAAAGACGCTTTCCCCTTGGGAAAAAAGCTATGACAAACCTAAACAGTGTATTAAAAAGCAGAGACATCACTTTTGGTCCATAAGCTTTGGTTTTCCCAGTAGTCATGTATAGATGTGAGAGACCATCAAGAAGGCTGAAATTGATGCTTCTTTATTGTGGTGCCAGAGAAGACTCCTGAGAGTCCTTTGGACAGCAAGGAGATCAAACCAGTCAATCCTAAAGGAAATCAACCCTGACTACTCATTGGAAGGACTGATGCTGAAGGTGAAGCTCCAATACCTGCTGAGAAGAGCCGACTCACTGGAAAATACCCTGACGCTGGGAAAGATAAGGGCAGGAGGAGACGGAGTCAAAAGAGGATGAGATGGTTGGATGGCATCACCAGCTCAATGGACCAGAGTTTGAGCAAACTCCGGGAGACAGAGAAGGACAGGGAAGTCTGGTGTGATGCAGTCTATGGGGTAGCAGAGTCAGACACAACTTAGCCACTGAACAAAACAACTACAATGCATTACAGAGATAGAATGACACAGTATGACAATAAAATGCACACTTCACCAGAAAAACATAGCAATTCTAGATTTCTATGCACCTAATAACATACAACCTAAAATTATATAAAGCAAAAGCTGACAGAACCAAAAGGAGGAAAAGGCAAATTTGTAGTCACGATGGGTAATTTTCACAACCCTCTCACAGTAATAGAATAAGCACCAAAAAACATGAAAGACAAAGGATTTTACATGTGATGAGTACACCTGGACTAATTTATGAGTTGAATCTATGCCCAAAATGGTAGGCTGAAGTCCTAATCCCTAGCACCTCATAATGTGACCTCGACTGGAAACAGGTTAATCACAAATGTGATTAGTTAAGACGAGGTCATCCTGGAGTAGTATGTGGTTAGTTGGTCAACAGTGTCTGACTCTTTGTGACCCTGCGGACTGTAGTCCTCCAGGTTCTTCTTTCCATGGAATTTTTCAGGCAAGAATACTGGAGTGCATTGCCATTTTCCTCCTCCAGGGGATCTTCCCAACCCAGGGATCGAACCTGCATTTCCTGTGTCTCCTGCATTGCAGGCAGATTCTTTACCTGCTGAGCCACCACGGAAGCCCATAGCAGGGACTCAACCTAGTATGCTGGATAGCCTGATAGAAACAGACAAACATAGAGAAGAACATGCCTCATGAAGACAGAAAGATTCAGGGAGAAGACAACCTTACTCGACAGAGGCAGAGGTTGGAGTAATGCATTGAGAAGCCAACACATTAAAAGACTGCTGGCAAATGCCTGAAGCTACAAGGTGCAAGGAAATCCCCCTACCAACTAGAGGGGGAACCAACACCTTGCTTTTTTAACTCCAGACTCCAAAACTACGGAAAAACAAATTTCTGCTGCTCAAGTCAAACAGACTGTTCCACTGTGCCACAGCAACCCTAGCAAACTGAATACACTGCACTTAACAACCGGAAATACCTTCTTTCTAATCAGGCATGAATTATTTAGTTAATCATTAAAAAACAAAAGACAAAGTACTGAAATTACCCATAATATACTTCCTGATCATAGTAAAATAAAAAACAAAAATATAACTATAGAAATCTTCGTATGTTTAAGATTTATTATACTCATGTGAAATCAAAATGAAGTATTTTCAAATAAATAATGATAAAAATCAACGACATCAAGACATAACGACACTTAAAAGGGCAATTTGTAGCCCTGAAATGTATACAGTGTAATAAAAGAAAGGCTGAAAACTCTAAGGTGACTTCTTAAATGATATTCCACATTTCCAAAAATATACATATAACGCCATCCAAACTCTTCCATAGAACGTTAAAAGAGAAAAAATTTAGTAAATGTTTTTATGAGGAAAAGTATGGCCCAATCTCATTAATGAACACAGATATAAAAACCCTAAAGAAAATATAAAAATGAAATTTAGAAATACATAAAAAGGATAATGTATATCATGATCCAACTGGGTTTATTTCAGAAATGCAAAACTGGTGTCACATTCAAATATCAATCAATGCAGTTAACATTAAAAGAATAACAGATAAAATGATATAATTACCCACATAATTGCCGAAAAACTTCATCGCCCATTTGTGATAAAACCTCTGAGCAAACTAGGAATAGAAGGGCCATGATAAAGGGCTTCTGCAAGAACCACAGTAAACATCATAGCTTAATCGAAACACTGAAAGGATTTCAGAATGCCTTCTCTCATTGTTTGTCTTCCAGGCTGGATGGGTGGCTCCAGCCAGTGCAATAAGGCAAGAGAAAAAAAGAAAAGAGAAAGGACAGCAAAGGAGGGAAAAAAATCCCAATTTTTTGTGGTTGATACGACTGTGTAAGTAGGAAAATTTTAAATAATATAGACCCAAACCATTATACTCAAATAAATAGTATTATTCAATACATAATAAGTAAATTGTATTTATATAAACAGGAACAATTAGAAATAGAAATAAAAGGCAGCATTTACAATGGCAGTGAAAAACATTAAGACTCAGGAACAAATCTAATAAAAGATGTAGGAGATATTTACACAAACATTTATAAACTATTGAGTGTTTACAGAAATTAAAGAAAGTCTAAATAAATGGATAGATCTACAAGTTTCATGGGTCAGAAAGCCCAGTATTATAAAAATGTCATCACAAATGGAGCTACAGATTCAATTCCAATCAAATCCCTAGTAGGATTTTTTTGGTGAAAATTTACAATTGATTCTAAAATTTATATGGAACTATAAAGGCTAAGATGAGTCAAGGTAATCATGAAGAAAAGAAAAAAATGTGGGAAGATAATTCTCTACTAAATATCAAGATTTTCATAATTAAGATACTGTAATAAAATCAATCAATGGAAGGGAACATAGAATCTACAGTAAGACTTATACCAATATATATGTAAACATATACACACATATACACACAATACATACTTCACAGCCTCACTAAACTTGAATGATAAAAGTTTCTAAAAGATAATACAGGAGACTATTTTATCACCTTGAGGTAAGCAAAGATTTCTTAAGCAGGGCACAAACAGTACTAACTTCTAAGTATTAATAAAGTAAACCACACTAAAATTAAGAACTTCTGTCTTTTTCAAAGTATATCATGTAGAGATTAGAAAGGTAAGCCACTAGTGGAAGAAGGTATTTGTAAAGTATATATCCAACAAAGGGCTTGTACCTTAAAAAAGAAAAAAACAACCCAATATAAAAAAGGGACAAAAGATTTAAAACGAGACATTTCATCAAAAGGATATCTTAATGCCCTATAATCTTATTAAAAGATGCTCACTATCCATTACTCAACAGTGATACAGAAGTTATAATCTCAATGAGACAGTAATATATATCCAGCCAGAATATTCACTATCAAGAGACTAATAGTAATATTCAAAGTGGTGGCAGGGATACGGAACAACTGAAACCCATGTACTGCTGCTGCTGCTAAGTCGCTTCAGTCGCGTCCGACTCTGTGCGACCCCATAGACAGCAGCCCACCAGGCTCCGCCATCCCTGGGATTCTCCAAGCAAGAACACTGGAGTGGGTTGCCATTTCCTTCTCCAATGTATGAAAGTGAAAAGTGAAAGTGAAGTCATTCAGTCTTGTCCGACTAGTAGCGACCCCATGGACTGTAGCCCACCAGGCTCCTCTATCCATGGGATTTTCTGGCAAGAGTACTGGAGTAGCTTGCCATTGTAGTAAAGTATAAATTGATATAATCACATTGGAAAACTGTTTTGCCTTATCTGTTCAAGTTTTAAAGGCTTGCCAGGTGGCACTAGTGGTAAGGAACCTGCCTGCCAAGGCAGCAGACCTAAGAGACTCAGGTTCAATCCCTGGGTCCAAAAGATCCCCGGGAGGAGGGCATGGCAACTGACTCCAGCATTCTTGCCTGGAGAATTCCATGGATAGAGGAGCCTGGCAGGGTACAGTCTATAGCGTCACACAGAATAGGATATGACTGAAGTGACTTACCACACATGCATTCAAGTTTTAAAAATATCACCTACCACTTTTATGCCTGTGTATTCAACAGAAATGCATTCAAATGTACACCAGAAAAACCCACCATGTACAAGAATATTCACAGCATCGTTATTCAAACAGATCGAATATGAAGCACTCAAATTTCTAACAACAGAAATAGCAAACGGTATTATTTTGATGGAATCCTTACACAGATGACAGTACATATAACAACACAGGCCAACTTCATAAACATAATGTCAAAATAAACCAGACAAAAATACACAAAATTCTGTACACATTTCAAAAACAGAAGTAGTCAGAAGATTAGTTTCCTTTGGGAACTGAGATATCTGAGTAGGAGCACAGAGGGCCATTCTAGGGTATTGATATTTTGTCTTCCCCTAGTGGTTACAGCTTCCTTGGTGGCACTAGTAGTAAAAAACCTGCTGGCCAGCAGGAGACTTAAGAGACCCAAGATGATCCCCTGGAGGAGAAAATGGCAACACACTTCAGTATTCTTGCCTGGAAAATTCCATGGACAGAGAAGCCTGGGAGGCTACAGCCCACAGTGCTGCAAAGAGTCAGACACGACTGAAACCACTGAGCATACACTAGTGGTTTGTTACACTGATGTGCTCCCTCTGCGGTAATTCACAAAGCTTTCAGTCATGAACTGAGCATACTTTTCAGTTTGTATGTAATGTAGTAAGTTAAAAAAAGAATTAGTACAGACAAATGAAAAGTTAATCACTTATAATTTAAAAAATAAAACCACACAATGGTTACTGTCAAAGCAGAATAATATATAAAATAAAAATGATTCAAAGTTGCAGAAGATACTATCTATTGTTAGGTGAGATGGGGACAAACAACTGAGAATTCTGAACAAGAGAATATGGAGTTCAGAGGACTTGATATGCTACACATTATAATAGCAAGCCACTGTAGGCTCCTGAGCAAGGAAACAATGATGAAAAGCAACAGCCAGACATAACTTCAGTGATAAATTATATGGGTGAATTACGTGCTGCTGTGATGTCTGAGCATAATCTAAAAGCAAAATGAGAATACCAAGCAACAAGATACCATCAACAGACCTAAACAAACTTTGCCTATTTGAAATTCTGTCTAGTATCTGATGGAGGGGAAAAAAAACAAAACAAGTATCTTCTGCAAGCATGTCACATATGTGATCAGTGGGCAATGCTTACCCTAGAGTAAACATAAGAATCTCAAAGCTAGTTTGCAAACAAAGTATGTTCCCAACTCCTCTCTAACTGAAAAGGTTTATTCAGGATTCACACAGGTGTCTCAGGCGCACACTGTTCATACATGGAGTGAGTGGGATACGGGCTTGTTGGGACTAGGAAGACAAACCTGTCTGAAAAGCAGGCAGAGTATGAAACAAAAGCCCATTACACTATATTTTAAATTTCAGAAGAATAACTTGCCAATAATATTCCCCAAATTCAGATCTGTCGTCAAATGCTTAACATTACACAAAGGTCGGTTTTCCACTGGGAACACATAGTTAATAAACAACAGTAAAGACAAACCCAGACAGCATATTTAAAAGCAGAGACGTCACTTTGCCGACAAAGGTCCGTATAGTCAAAGCTATGGTTTTTGCAGTAGTCATGTAGAAATGTCAGACTTGGACCATAAAGAAGGCTGAGTGCTGAAGAGTTGATGCTTTTGAACTGTGGTGCTGGAAAAGACTCTTCAGAGTCCCTTGGATAGCAAGGAGATCAAACCAGTCAATCCTAAAGATCAACCCTGAATATTCATTAGAAGGATTGATGCTGAAGCTAAAGCTTCAATACTTTGGCCACCTGATGCTAAGAGCCGACTGACTGAAAAAGACCCTGATGATGGGTAAGATTGAGGGCAGGAGCAGAAGGGGGCAACAGAGGATGAGACGGTTAGATGGCATCACTGACTCAATGGACATGAGTTTGAGCAAGCTCTCCAGGAGATAATGAAGGACAGGGAAGCCTGGCAAGCTGCAGTCCATGGGGTTGCAAAGAGTCGGACACAACTGAGCAACAGAACAACAGAAAAAGCAGTTAAGAGCACAGCTTCTTAGAAAACTGGGGGATCCTGAACAAATTAGTCTACTAAAGCCTTGGTTTCTTCATTTATTAAAAAATGGTGACATAAAATAGAATAAATATTATACAAATACTATATATATAAAAATAAAATAAAAATAATATATACATAAAGACATAAAAATAATATCTACAGCACCTCAAAGAGTTTATAAAATAATGTAGTATCATGTAAAGGCATTTACCACAGTACCTAATATACAGTAAACACTCCAAGAATCTTAACTACTATCATTACTAATAAAATTCATTATTATACATGATTGGAAAATCTGCTGTCCTGGATTTGTTTTCTGAATAAAGATTTTTAATACTTATACAGCATATTTTAACATAAAAGGCACTACTGCGGGCCCTTTACAATTTTAACTCATTTAATAAATATAATTAGTCTATGAGATAAACATTCTTAACATTCAGATGAGGAACTCAAGTACAGCGAGGACAAAGTCAGTTTCCCAAGTAAGTAATGAAGTTGGGATGTGAATTGAGGAAATTCAGCTCTGAGTGCCATGATTTTATATTCAATGTTGCCTGTGTGTTATCCTAAAGATCTGAATTTCCTTTTGCCGTAATTCTCTCTAAAATGCAATGTACTATTTCCTGACCCTCTCATCTCAGGTCATCCAATTACATTTTCTCATAACATCCCATACTTCTTTAGAATGTTTATCAGAATTGTAAATGAGTAATTGTCTCCCTCAACAGAATGTGAGTTCTATGAAGGCAGCAGCTGTGTGTGATTCACTCCAGTGATCCTCAGGACTTCACAGAGAGCACTGCTGCTGCTAAGTCGCTTCAGTCGTGTCCAACTCTGTGAGACCCCATAGACGGCAGTCTACCAGGCTCCTCCATTCTTGGGATTCTCCAGGCAAGAAGGCTGGAGTGGGTTGTCCTTTCCTTCTCCAATGCATGAAAGTGAAAAGTGAAAGTGAAGTCGCTCAGTAGTGTCTGACTCTTCGTGACCCCCTGGATCGCAGCCTACCAGGCTCCTCCGTCCATGGGAGTTTCCAGGCAAGAGTACTGGAGTGGGTTGCCACTGCCTTCTCCATGAGAGCACAGCGTTCAGTAAACATTTGTTGCATGAATATTCATATTAACAAGGTGATGCAGTGGCAGGAGACACAAGAGATGGTGATTTAATCCATGGGTCGGGAAGATCCCCTGAAATAAATGGTAAACCCACTCCAGTAATCTTGCCTGGAAAATTCTATACATAAAAAATGCTTTATTGCTATATAACATCAAGCAAAGTTCCCTGTGCTTTACAGTAGTCCTTGTTCAGTCAACATAATTTTAAAAGTAAAAACATGCACTCATCACAAAGGTTTAGAAATAGAAAATCACCAACACGCTGGAAATCTCTTGCATCACTTTCAATCTCTCGTCTTAATCCTTAAAGCAATTATGACCTTAATTTTTAAGTGTTAACCATTCTCTTGCTTTCCTTTATAGTTCTGCCATATATTCCTTCATTACTAAACAATATATTGTTCGGTTTTGCTTGGCTTTATTTTCCTAATCATAATTTCCCATTGACTTAATTCCTTCAATTTTTAAGATTTGAATCCTTTCATACTTTACTTATTTTTAATAAGCCACCTCATATCTTTCAGGGAGAGACAGTGACTATGGTGGATAGCCCAACATCAGTAAAAAATAAACAGAAAAGATAAAGATGAGATTCCACTTGGGTCAGGCTGCTCTGTCAGTATGAGACAACGCTCTCTCTCCTAAACACAAACTGAGCTGAGGAGAAGTTAAACATCTTTCCATCCTTTTCCTAAGTCAGCTTTTTATAATAGGGCTCTAGAAGTTATATAAATTCCCTGAATTAATGAACTATATATTTAAAGAACCCTAGGATAAATATAATTAAACAATGCAACAACACTTCAATTTACTTGGTTTCAAATTACTGATAACTCAAATCTAAACATAAATATTTGCGAGTTGGCTACAGAAATTTTTCTTGTCATATAAAAATTTTCAAAATACAACATCAGACTCAAATAACTGAAAATCAAAATCATTATGGCCTAAAAAATCAGACAAAATCTCAAGGCAATGAAATTTGCCTTCTTTACCAGTTTAACTCAGACTGGCTGACATCAGTATCCTTGCCAAGGCCTACGAGGACTGATGAAAAAGGATGTTAATCCTCCTCAAGTCATGTTCACTAATAAGCCACTCCCTGCTTGTGGCATAAACCACAATAAGCGAAAATAAAGAAGGTACAAAGATTTTTAAAAATCAGGAAAAGTAAGGTTTAAAAATACACTGTTAAATAAAGTTAACTGTAAAAAGAGCAGATATCCTAGAGTCACAGTTACCCTAGATACATTTCAATACAAGCACTTAAAAATCTTAAAATAACTAAATCATAGAAAAAACTTAGAAGAAATAAAGGAAAACAAATCACAGATAGGTCATATTTGTAAATACCCCTCAGAAGCTCAGAGAGCTTTCACAGAATAAGTAATCCTATTTTCGCTCAGTATCTCCCCTTTCTCTCTAGTTAAGAGAAAAAAAGTAACTTTCCAATGCTCCGATATCTTTGTTATGTCTATAGTTGGTATATCTAAATCTCACACCTATGAATCACTCAAGGAAACTTGATTTGTGATCTCTCAAAGAAACAGATGTAGACACCTAAATACACAAGTGAGACATTTAAATTAATAAACTTACTCTGAATTATTGTGCTTTTGGTAAAAATTATAACTTTATAGTGCAGAATACTATTTAAACCTGTTTTCCAAAGAATCATAATGGCTCACTTGGAATGTTTTAAATTCTATACCCCAAGTTACCCAATATAGGTATCCCCCACTTTCTGAAAGTTCACTTTACACATTACACATTGCTATCTGTTTTTACTAACCAAAAGAAATGCAAAGCGGATTTTTCCTCTATGAGAAAAGGCAGAAAGCAAAAACTGTTTAGCATTCATTCTGTAGCAATTCCACTATAAAGATAGCATGCAGCCTAAACATCCAGACCAGCGAAGGCAAGCTTCTTCCCCCAGAATGCCAGTGTCTCAGCATCAAGCTGTCAAGAGCTCTGAATTGTGTCAGTGAGCATTTGTGCTTTACCTTGATTTACTTTGTGCATCTGTTAGCAAGATTGTGTCCTAAGCCTCTTTGCTTTATTCTCTTTGGCTTACAAAAGGTTTCATAGAAAGGCTCTACTTTGGATAGTGGGTGAAATTGTACTTTACTAGATCTGTAACTACCTATCGATCAAAAATTAACACAGCCACAGAAGGAATAAGCCATACACACTATGGCACATCGGCTGCAAATTTACTTACTCCCTAATCTGGCCAGTAAACAAGCAGACTGGAATATGTATGCTGAAATGAAGATAAAAGAAAAATTAATTTCATGGGCTTGCAGTCTTACAACAATTCACCTAAAAAAGAGGATTACCAAAAAAAAAAAGTAAAGCATCTCTAGAAATAACATTCTTAGAAAATGTAACGAAAGAAAATAAAAATCATGAAAGAAAAAAATGAAGTAAAGGTCAATAGATAACTACTGTATTAAGGAAACGAGCTGTATATTCAAGTTTAAAATTTTTATTTAAGTTTATTTACTCTTGATTACTCTGCGTATAAAAATCAGGCTGTGCATATATATGGAATTTAGAAAGATGGTAACGATAACCCTGTATACAAGACGGCAAAAGAGACACAGATGTATAGATCAGTCTTTTGGACTCTGTGGGAGAGGGCGAAGGTGGGATGATTCGGGAGAATGGCATTAAAACATGTATATTTATCACATGTGAAACGAATCGCCAGTCCAGGTTCAATGCATGATACAGGATGCTTGGGGCTGGTGCACCGGGATGAACCAGAGGGATGATATGGAGAGGGAGGTGGGAGGGCGGTTCAAGATGGGGAACACATGTACACCCGGGGCAGATTCATGTCAATGTATGGCAAAACCAATACAATATTGTAAAGTAAAAAAATAATAATAAAAAAAATTTAAAAAAGAACTTCAAAAAGAATAAAATAAAATTAATGAACTGAAAAAAAAATCAGGCTGTACTGTTTAAACGTGTAAGAAATGAGGAAGTTTAGAGTACACTTATCAAATTATCAGGCAATACAATTGAGCAGAACTGATGTTTTCTAATGATTGCACGCTGATACGATTTTTAACTAGAAGTTATAAATACATTTATAGTAGAAATCATTACCAGTGGTATGTAAGACTGTATTTACTAAAGGCAATGCAGAAAGATACACAGCTAGCCAAATAAATGATTCTCTTAAAATATGAATTACTGTAAGTAATTTTTATAACTCACATGTCACTTGCTGTAAGGAAAGGTCCACAAATAACTAATGACCTTTAACCAAATATTCCAAACTTAAGAGCAAGAAAATCCAAGTTGTTATTAACATTTTGGCGATTTAGAGATTCTAACCACCTGGGAAACTAGAGTTTTTTTGTTTTTTTTTTTTTAAACTCTCCAGAGGCAAGTACACTCTTCTTAAGAGGAAATGCACTATCAGGTCTTGGATAGAATACGCATCACTTTATGACAGAGGATGAATTGCTCTGGTATAGATAATATATCTGAAATTAACTAATAAGATCAGGTACTACATTTAATCCTCACCAAAAGGTCTGGAAGCAACTGACATTGAGTAATTTTAAAGTGGTTAAAAGCACAAATGATCACTTGAATAAATTCATCACAGTAAAACCATTTTTCCAAAACAGCTTCTATCCCCATTCACTAGTCCATTCATTTTACAGCATCAGCAATTACTGTCTACTAAATAGTAAGTAGGAAGCAGAAATAAAGGCACAATAGTGCAGCTTCTACACAGATTTTCACTATTCTAAACCCTCCAAAATAAGTATAAAGCTTACTTATTTTGGAGGGTTTAGAAGCTTAGAGGAGAGAAAAAAATCAATACAACACTGAAATTCCTTTTAAAGCCACATTGAAAAATATATTTAGGGGATACCAATGTGGCAGAATTTTGAGATGCTGCTGACATCTAAGAATGCACATATACAAAATTTACCGTGGCCTTTAGAGGAAAATTTACAAACCATGGATTTTTAAAATATTAAATATCATACATTAAGTTTATAAATTAAAAAGCAATAGCTATTATTAAAACTAGTGTATTAGAAAAAGAATTTTAGAAATGTATTAGCCAAAGATACTAAGAAACTGTAGGAGAGAAGATCAAGCATGACTAAATAAATGTATAAAGTAAATGAAATCACACGATCACATTTGTCAGCTAATAATATAACTATGGAGTAAATACTGGTCATATATGTTTTAATATACATCATTAATTTCCTAGATTCGCTGGTACAAAAACTAATTTCCAAATTGCTAATTAGGTTGTTTTAGAAAATCTTGGTTTTGATTATAATTGACAAATGCATAGAAATAAAAAATAATTACTTGTCATCATGAAAATGAAATAGGTAACTCATTTTCTTAATCTAGTTGTTTTGCTGTGAAGCAGACAAACATAAGTTTTGAATTATATGAAAAAAGGAGCATTAAACTGAGAAAAGGGTTAATTCTGACAAAAGCAGCTCTTGGTGTTAAACTATTTGAATTCTATCTCAGTACGCATAAGAAAAATTCAAATATTGTTTTTTGCTTCTTTACAGAGTTTTTATCATATTTTAAACAAAACCATAAATTTGGGGGAGGTGACCTCCTTAGAAATCACCAAGTAATACCCTGATATTTTAGAGATGAAGGCACCGAGGTCCACAAAGGTGGATCATTTCACGGTCACATTTTGTTGGCAGCTGAGACTATAGCTTCTTTTACTTGATTACTCATTATTAAGCGTCTCTCACAGCGCAACTTCATAAAAATTATGGTCCGTTAAAACAAGTGTTAGTAAGATAAAAATTATGAGTAATATCAAACGATGATCTTCTGGGAAAAAAAAAAACTGTAAAGTTTCAGGAGGAATAAAAACACATTTTCACGAACACAGGGCCCTCTCAGAGGTCCAAAGACACATAGCTGAGTTAATGGAATTTTGATCTCACCACTTGGTCATATGAAAACAAATTAATGTATAAAATGTTGGTGATCATCCCACTTAACTAGGTGAATTTTAAAGCAAATTCAGAAAATTACTTTTGTTCTTTAAAGTGTAAGTTTGAAATAGTATAAAAGTTAGATCCATAATTAGAACTGGAAAGAAAATATTAACTTTCTAAAAGTGTTAATTTTTCTAA
The DNA here is from genome assembly GCF_049115385.1 of Moschus berezovskii. NCBI lineage: Eukaryota > Metazoa > Chordata > Mammalia > Artiodactyla > Moschidae > Moschus > Moschus berezovskii. Next base: position 7,136,376 of record NC_142478.1, on the reverse strand, counting down.
TTATTTAATTTTAAAATTTCACTATAACCACTATATTTAGCTTAAGTGTCTCCTAAAATTTCTTAAATTTAAAAAACTAGAGAAGTTTCTCTTTGTTTCAAAGCAATTTATTGGCAAATTTTTAAAGTTAAAATTTTTGAATTTCTGCCCATCAATCTGGAAATAATGATAGCTCATAAAAAATAGCACCAATTATTTTTCAGATGAAAACTTCTCAGAGTAGTATTTCTTCATCTTACTGTGTCTTCTATTTCATAACTTTCAACCAAGTTACAAGTGACAACAGAAATAAAAACCTAATCCTCTAATCTTTTAATGATATTAAAGCGTTAGCAAACATTACGGCCACATGCTTAGAATATATATATATATTTAATATTTTAGCACTCAATGACCAGAAAAAAATAAAGATTCTGATGATGTATGCCATTACAAAGTCAAATGTGAGAAGCAACATGCAGGTCAGCCACAAAATGAATGCTGAAAGAAGTACAGAATACATAACAAAGATGAATATTCACACATAAAATGGTCCACACAAATCAAAATGGATTCATCTAAGAAAAACATTACTTGCACAGAGAAAAAGCAAAAGCAAGCACAGTCAACACAGCTGTACTAAAAAAGAAATAAAATATCCACAAAGTTTCAAAAAACAGAACTGATGAAATTTAGATTAACTAAAGTCTGCATATTTTCTATTTCTAATTCTAAAAATCTGACTGAAATCACCAAAGCACATCTCTCTGTTCCCAAAGTAACTATGCATAGAGGCCATACCTCTGCCTTCTTCAGCAGATATGACTCCTTAAGAGCCAAAACAGTTTTATTACCTTTAGGTTCAGATTGCTTAGTAAAACACAATTCACACAAAAAAGGCATTCAAAAAAGCTTGTTCTTTAATTAAATTTTATCAGTCATAGCAACAGTGCAAAATTTCAGATGAAATTAAATCAATGTCACAAACAACCTGGTTTGTGACAGGTTCTTCACTCCTGTTTTTAAAGAGTTTCAGGTGGTCATTCAAGTAAAAAACTACCATTTGCATCAGGAATGAACAAACACAGAAATGAGAAATGTCTTCCCTAAAGTTATTTGTTGATAAATTATTTAAGAGAATCAATTATCACACACTGAGGCTACCTCCCTCCTTCCAGTAAGTATTCTCTAGGACTTTTCTTCCTACAAAACTAGGACTTTTCTTTATCTCCTTGATTTCTGTCTCCTAAAAGTGAAGACTCCTCCAGAGGAAAGGCATGTCAATACTGGAAGGCCCAGATTCAAGACAGAGGCAAAGTTTTAGGAAAAGCAGGATTATTCACACTGATAGTCTGATCAATTATTAAACAGATAAAAATTACGAGACAGAAAAGGCCTATGTAAAAAGATGTGATACGGAATGACTCAAGATGTTTCCAAACATCAAATACTTAGTATAGAACCTATCACCTAGCCCCCAAGTCTGTATTCTACCCATTAAAGCCACCGACGGTGGTGTGGTGGTCTAGTTGCTAAGTCGTGTACAATTCTTTGAGACCCCATGGGCTGTAGCCTGCCAGGCTCTCCTGTCCCTGGAATTTTCCAGGCAAAAATACTGCAGTGGGTTGCCATTTTCTTTTCCAGGGTATCTTCCCAACCTAGGGACTGAACCCGCATCTCCTGCATTGCAGGCAGACTCCTTACTGCTAAGCCACCAGGGAAGCCCTTAAACCCACTGAGTATCCCATTTATTACAGCTTCCTAATGTTGAATAACCAAGTGATAATTTTTTTTAATTTATTTTTTATTGGAGGCAAATTATTTTACAATATTATATTGCTTGGTTTTGCCATATATTGACATGAATTCGCCCCGGGTGTACATGAGTTCTCCCTCCTGAACCTCCCTCCCACCTCCCTCCTCCCTTTATGCTCCCTCTGGGTCATCCCCGCACGCCAGCCCCGAGCATCCTGAAACATGCATCGACCCTGAACTGGTGATTCGTTTCAAATATGACAACATACATGTTTCAGTGCCATTCTCCCAAATCATCGCACCCTCACCCTCTCCCACAGAGTCCCAAAGACTGTTCTATACATCTGTGTCTCTTTTGCTGTCCCGTATACAGGGTTATCATTTGCATCTTTCTAAATTCCATATATATGTGTTAGTATACTGTATTGGTGTTTTTCTTTCTGGCTTACTTCACTCTGTATAATAGGCTCCAGTTTCATCCACCTCATTAGAACTGATTCAAATGCATTCTTTTTAATGGCTGAAAAATACTCCATTGTGTATATGTACCAAAGCTTTCTTATCCATTCGTCTGCAGATGGACATCTAGGTTGCTTCCATGTCCTGGCTATTATAAACAGTGCTGCAATGAACATTGGAGTACATGTGTCTCTTTCAATTCTGGTTTCCTCGGTGTGTATGCCCAGGAGTGCGATTGCTGGATCATATGGCAGTTCTATTTCCAGTTTTTTGAGGAATCTCCACACTGTTCTCCATAGTGGCTGTACTAGTTTGCATTCCCGCCAACAGTGTAAGAGGGTTCCCTTTTCTCCACACCCTCTCCAGCATTTATTGCATGTAGACTTTTGGATAGCAGCCATTCTGACTGGTGTGAAATGGTATCTCATTGTGGTTTTGATTTGCATCTCTCTGATTATGAGGGATGTTGAGCATTTTTTCATGTGTTTGTTAGCCATCTTTATGTCTTCTTTGGAGAAATGTCTGTTTAGTTCTTTGGCCCATTTTTTGATTGGGTCATTTATTTTTCTGGAATTGAGCTGCAGGAGCTGCTTGTATATTTTGGAGATTAATCCTTTACCAGTTGCTTCATTTGCTATTATTTTCTCCCATTCTGAAGGCTATCTTTTCACCTTACTTATAGTTTCCTTTGCTGTGCAGAAGCCTTTGATTTTAATTAGGTCCCATTTGTTTATTTAGGACACTAACAGATGGAGAAATATACCATGTTCATGGATTGGAAGAATAAATATTGTAAAAATGAGTATACTACCCAAAGTAATTTATACATTCAATGCAATCCCTATCAAGCTACCAACGATATTTTTCACAGAACTAGAACAAATAATCTCACAATTTATGGAAATACAAAAAACCTCGAATAGCCAAAGCAATCTTGAGGAAGAAAAATGGAACTGGGGGAGTCAACCTGCCGGACTTCAGGCTCTACTACAAAGCGACAGTCATCAAGACAGTATGGTACTGGCATAAAGACAGAAATATAGATCAGTGGAACAAAATAGAAAGCCCAGAGATAAATCCACGCACCTATGGACACCTTATCTTTGACAAAGGAGGCAAGAATATAAAATGGAGAAAAGACAGTCTCTTTAACAAGTGGTGCCGGGAAAACTGGTCAGCCACTTGTAAAAGCATGAAACTAGAACACTTCCTAACACCATACACAAAAATAAACTCAAAATGGATTAGAGAGCTAAATGTAAGAGCAGAAACTATAAAATTCCTAGAGGAGAACGTAGGCAAAACACTCTCCGACATAAATCACAGCAGGATCCTCCAAGATCCACCTCCCAGAATATTGGAAATAAAACCAAAAAAAAAAAGATGGATAATTTCTTATCTTGGTTGGGTACTGAGTTCCCAGGGAGGTTACTCTCTGACATCTTGAAGATGAAGACAGTCGCTTATCTTTGAAGTAAAAAATAATAATAATAAGGGTTCAATTTTGGCAGCAATCCCAGCTTCCAGCTTTTCATAAATTATTTTGCTTAAAATAAGGCTTACTATAAATGGAAACAAAAAAAACCACAAAACATTTTAAAAAATTCATTTTACGTTACTATCAGTTCAGTTTAGTCGCGTCCGACTCTTTGTGACCCCATTAATCACAGCACGCCAGGCCTCCCTGTCCATCAACTCCCGGAGTTCACCCAAACTCATGTCCATCGAGTCAGTGATGCCATCCAGCCATCTCATTCTCTGTCGTCCCCGTCTCCTCCCACCCCCAATCCTTCCTAGCATCAGACTCTTTTCCAGTGAGTCAGCTCTTCGCATGAGGTGGTCAAAGTATTGGAGATTCAGCTTTAGCATCAGTCCTTCCAATGAACACCCAGGATTGATCTCCATTAGAATGGACTGGTTGGATCTCCTTGCAGTACAAGGGACTCTCAAGAGTCTTCTCCAACACCACAGTTCAAAAGCATCGATTCTTCGGAGATCAGCTTTCTTCACAGTCCAACTCTCACATCCATACATGACCACGGGAAAAACCATAGCCTTGACTAGACGGACCTTGGTTGGCAAAGTAATGTCTCTGCTTTTTAATATACTATCTAGGTTGGTCATAACTTTCCTTCCAAGGAGTAAGCGTCTTTTAATTTCATGGCTGCAATCACCATCTGCAGTGATTTTGGAGCCCAAAAAAATGAAGTCTGACACTGTTTCCACTGTTTCCCCATCTATTTCCCATGAAGTGATGGGACTGGATGCCATGATCTTAGTTTTCTGAATGTTGAGCTTCAAGCCAACCTTTTCACTCTCCTCTTTCACTTTCATCAAGAGGCTTTTGAGTTCCTCTTCACTTTCTGCCATAAGGGTGGTGTCATCTGCATATCTCAGGTTATTGATATTTCTCCTGGCAATCTTGAGTCCAGCTTGTGCTTCTTCCAGCCCAGCGTTCCTCATGATGTACTCTGCATAGAAGTTAAATAAGCAGGGTGACAATATACAACCTTGACGTACTCCTTTCCCGATTTGGAACCAGTCTGTTGTTCCATGTCCAGTTCTAACTGTTGCTTCCTGACCTGCATACAGGTTTCTCAAGAGGCAGGTCAGGTGGTCTGGGATTCCCATCTCTTTCAGAATGTTCCACAGTTTATTGTGATCCACACAGTCAAAGGCTTTGGCATAGTCAATGAAGCAGAAATAGATGTTTTTCTGGAACTCTCTTGCTTTCTCCATGATCCAGCGGATGTTGGCAATCTGATCTCTGGTTCCTCTGCCTTTTCTAAAACCTGCTTGAACATCTGGAAGTTCACGGTTACAATGCAACAAGAATATTTTGGACTCCAGTAAGAGCACTAAATGGTGGCCAGAAGTACTCTGATTTGGGTACTTATATAGATGGCTGCTCTCCCTTGAAAAAACTTCTATGTCCCTCAACACCAATAATCGTCATTTAACTAAATGAAATCTATTTTTTTTTCTCTTTTATTTTTCAGACTTGAAAAACAGGCACAGTGAAGCTAAAACAAATGTGGATAGTGAAAGCACACTCTTAAAGAGCTGAGACAAAAAGGCAAATGACTGTTTATCTAGCATAGAACAGCCAAAGATCATTAAGATTTAATAGCATCAAAATAGCATCAAAACTGAAAAAGAGTGTCAAAGCAAATAAAATGCTACACCTAAAGAAAACATCTTAAAATATTAATAGCAGTTAAATTCACTATCTAGGAAATTAGATTCAAATTATTCAAGAAAATAGAGCCAAAATATGATTTCATACTTAATGAATTACCTTTGAGGGGGCTTCCCTGATAGCTCAGTTGGTAACGAATTCACCTGCAACGCAGAAGACCCTGGTTTGGTTCCTGGGTTGGGAAGATCCACTGGAGTAGGGATAGGCTACCCACTTCAATATTCTTGGGATTCCTTTGTGGCTCAGATGGTAAAGAATCTGCCTGCAATGCGGGAGACCTGGGTTCAATCCCTGGATTGGGAAGATCCCCTGGAGAAAGGAAAGGCTACCCACTGCAGTAGTCTGGCCAAGAGAATTCCATGGAATGTATATGGAGTCACAGAGTCGGACACGACTGAGCAACTTTCACTTTCACTCACATTTGAGGAATTCCAGGAACCAGTAGCAACCTCTCAAGATCTCGGAACAATCTAATGCTTGAAATAAGCAGGACATCAGTAACACAGCATCTCTTCCCCTCTAAAAACACACCACTATCAGCAACTGATCTCAACCCTGAGCCACCAAGTGAAACCCTGAAACCTTTGTTTAAAGGAAACTGCACATAAAAAGGCACAGCTCATTAAAGCCCAAAGGATCCAATGTTAACAGAAGGAACAAGCATGCCAGAGCGCTGCCAACAGTATTCAACCCATTCCTAACCTGCCTTGTGGCAACATGTCACTTTCCAGCTGCCTACTTTTGAGACCTCTGAAGGTCTGATGTTTGTTTTCTTATTGAAGATTTCTAGACTTCTGATTTCTGATTCTTCCACTTCCCTGAATTCTCTTTTCCTGCTTAGCTGCCTCTTAACTCAGCCTTCACTCATATTTCTAGTCAACCACAGTTTGTGTGCTACTATCTATGGACGAGGCCTCTGGCCTTGTGTATGAAATTCAAATTTCAGCTTGCATTTGGATCTTGGCTTTTGTCTCTGATGATGAACTGAAACTGAAAAAAAATAAAACAAACTGTTCAATTTTTTTATTATAAGCAGTTTTTATATACGTTGATAAAATCTGTAATAGAAGACTAAAGCAAACTGTCTGAGCCCTGTAAGAACTTTACTCCTTGACACTAACTGTGTCCCTAATGAACATAATCAAGTAGGAAACACTCTAACTGAACAGGGCTTGTCCTTGGGACTACAGGAGAACAGGAGTTACCTACGGCCCTAGGGCTCAAGTGAAAAACACCTTAATAATGGAATTTAAAAGTAGACAGGTAAACAGTGTCTAAACAGAAAATTTGACAAACTAAAAAATGTTTAAGAATCTTGCAAATTTAAATTTGTAAAGAAAATGAACAGATATAGAAATAAAATGTTTCAAGCACAAGTATCTTGCTCAGCAACTGAATGCCAAACATTCCACTTTGAAAGAATAATTTGATCCATTTTCTCTAAGAAAACTGTTAATTATTTGCTATCCACTTAATTTTATCTTTAACTCAGACTGTCTTTATTAAAAGAAAAACTGAAGGATTCTATTGAGTTGGTCAAAAAGTTCGTTTCAGTTTTTCTCTATTATCATACAGGCTTCCCAGGTGGCACTAGTGGTAAAAGAACCCACCTGCCAATGCAGGAAATACAAGAGACGCAGCTTCAACCCCTGGGTTGAGAAGATCTCCTGGAGGAGGAAATGGCAACCCTCTCCAGTATTTTTGTCTGGAGAATCCCATGGACAGAGGAGCCTGGTGCGCTACAGTCCATGGGGCTGCAATGAGTCGGACATGACTGAAGTGACTTTAGCATACATATATGTATCATCGTACAGAAAAACTCAAATTTCTGGCCAACCCAATGTTTTGTACATTAACTGAAATAAAAGCTAAGACTTTAAATGATTGTAAAATTTTCAAATTCCAAACTAATAATTGAGAATATTGCTCAAAAATTTCTTGTAGGGAACCTCCCTTCAGCCCTAAAATTCTGACTCCACCTCCAAATCAGAATCTCCTAAAAATACTTGTAATACCATGGGAGTGGCCATGATACATAAGCAAGTCTAAAATGAGGTCCAAAAATTACTCTCCTTTTGACAATGATTTTCCTTTTTGATTTCCTCTCCTTAACAAATTTGAGAAGATCAATTTGAAACAGATGCAATCTTCAGTAATTTTAAGCTATGACTGACAATTATAATCAAGAACAATTATAATCCTTAGTAGAAGACCCTTCCAATCTATTTTAACTTTCAATAAGCCAGTATTCTTCTAATAAATACTATTTTAAACACAAAGTAATAACCAACTGAAATCTACAGCTGCATTAAAAAATGAAACAAACTAGTGCAAGGGGAGGAGAGTGAGGCGAGAATAACACAGAGCAGAAAGAAGACACCAGAGTGGTGTCACGTATCTTTCTTCACAATGCCAAATATTTAGTTAGCATATGGCCCAAAGCATGTCTTAATTATCCCTCAAATGCTTTAGAGAAACTTTTTTAAAAGCATGAAATTAAAGAGAATGGTCATGCACACCTGGGGCAGATTCATGTCAATGTATGGCAAAACCAATACAATAATGTAAAGTAATTAGTCTCCAATTTAAATAAATAAATTTAATTAAAAAAGAAAATAAGTATATATATTTTATTTAAATTAAAATTTGACTTACTAGTAAACATGAAAATGGAGGGCCTACATTGACTTTGTTCACAGAAAGTTTTGAAAGCAAGTCCTTTTGTAAAAAATTAAAAAAAAGCAGGACATAGAGTTAAAAAAAAAAAATAAAGAGAATGGTCATACACATCTCTTAATGATGCTTCTTATTTTTCATGAGTAATAATGACAGATTTCCAGATTGGTGAGCATAAGGTGTGTCTACACATGACCCACCTGAAACGCTTCTGATTTTAAGCCTAAGCCTGCCCTCAAAAAAAGATTATGATGTAGACTTCACCAACGATGTAAACTAGTTTAAGTAATAAATAAAACTAGTTTAAGTAATACTGCAACTTATATAGAAATTATTTCAAATGAGGATTAGTCACTACAAAAACAGTAAATTGATAAAACAAGATAATGAACTCTCAGTAAATCAAAACCAAATGTTCCCCTCAGTAAATAATAAATAAAATACTAAATACAGGAAGATCAAACAGAAGTCTCAATAAAATTTAGCATGAGTTCACAAAACTGAGGTAAAATTTATGTTAAATACTCACCACGAATGTTGAGTTCAAACAAAATAAATTTATAAATAATCTATAATAATAGGCTAATTTCATATTCTACTATATTGTTTAAAGTACTTATAAACTTACCCAAATGAAGTAATGTAAACTGGGCTGCCAGTTCCTTTGCATCTTCTAATGTAGTACAGAGTTTGTCCGGCATGAAGTAACTCTGGGATCCATTTGCAATAGAAGGAATAATGATTTTATATACCAAGAGTACTTTCCCATCTTGACTTGTTGTTGAATATAAATAATATTCTGGTGGTGCCCAATTATTTTTGTTGCAATAATAATCCAAATGCATTACTGCAGAATTGAAATGATTGGATTTTAAAGAATACATACTAATTGGAGTAAGCTTTGTTCCAGGAAAAAACGGGTAAGTGCATCTTTCAATTTCAGGGGGACTTGGGCTATGCTGGCCATTGAGACGAGCTGGAAGAGTTGGCGGCTTGCCTAGAATTTTGGGGTGACTCTCTTCTTTGTTAGCAAACACAATCAGGTTTTCAGAATTGGGGCTAATCTGACCATTAAGATGCTGTCTCCAAGTGTTTTCTTTATTTACAGGTTTTGCCAGTGTAACCTCAATACTTGCTCCATCAATGCATTTTCCATTCATTACTGACATGGCAGCTACTGCATCTTCTCGGTTGAAAAAGTGAACAAAAGCATAATCTCTAAGTTTCTTTACTCGCTCAACTGTACCAGGTTTGAATTTATTGAATTCTGCTTTAATTGTTTCCTCAGTAGTTGAGATCATTAAATTTCGTACATAGAGAACTTTAACCCTCTGCATGGTTTCCTCATCAACCTCTTTCTCTGGGTCAGCCCAATCTACCTGAATGGTATGGCCCCACAGTTGGAAGGTTCCTGTAAAAAAATAAATTTGAAGACAATTAAATCAAAGTTAAAAATAAGTAAAACTGTTTCTCCAAAGAAGCAGAAACTCAAATACATATAATGTATTTGGTAAAGTATTAGTTTCCTATTCACACCTTGGTTACTAAGGTGAACCAAGACAGACTTACAGTGAAATTAACTTTGAGAGTCAAAAGAACAAATACAGTTCAAAGACAGACCTTTATTAGATGGATTAGGTACTGTCCTTTTTAATCAAACAACAGCTAAACAAAACTGCACACATCCAGTAAATCAATAAACTGCTATAAATAATGACTCATTTTATAAGAACATATTCTTTTAGAATCATTTGTTTTACTTTCTTAATTTCTATTCCTCTTCAAGAGCACCACATATTTTCATAAATTGATCTACGAGGTACTGCTATTTTTTCAAATGTATAGTAAGGTTAACATAGAAAAATAACCTTTGAAAAAGGATAAATTTACCTGGAATTAGTTTTCTCCTAGCCATAGCAGCAGCTCTGTGAGATTCATATTCCACAAATGCAAAACCACGATTTTTGGTCTTATCAGTTGCACTTGGGTAAACAATGACATCTACAACTCCTTCTGTAACTTTCTTCATTTCATCCAAGATTTCTTCTTTCTTCTTTTCTTTTGGAATAGCTCCAATAAATAATCTGCAATTATCCAAGCTTACACACACACCAATAAATTTCCCTGGTCTAATTTCATAATTATTAAGAATTCTAATGGCTAATTGGGCTTCTTCTTTTGTAGTATACATCACAAAAGCATAACCTCGATTTTCACCACTAAATTCCATCATAAGTCGAAATTCATATATTTTCCCAGCTCTTTCAAATACAGGAACTAACTCATCTTCATACATATCACGAGGTATTTTTCCTACAAAAACTTCACAGCCTCGAGGCGGAGGTGGACCTTCCCAACCTGAAAGACAAAAATAGACAAATTCTAATAAGGTATTTATGTTTACTATTCAAAAATTCATTCCACAGATTTACCGTGATATTGGGGATACAACAATGAACAAACTAGAAGCATCCTTCCTTCATGAAGCTTATATTCAATAGAAAAAGAAGACAATGAGTAATGAGTTTTATGAAGAAAAATAAAGCCACAGAAGGGTTGATATTTTTGGTAATCAGGCACATCTTTTCTAAGCACATGAGGTTTAAGCAGAGACCTAAATGAAATGAAGAAATGAGCCTTGAGAATCCATCAGAAAAAAGGAAAAGCATGTGCTTTTTATATTAGTTATATCAGAACAGCACACAGCAAGCAGGTCTGTATGGGAAACGCATACTTGAGGGAAGAGTAAAATGACAGGCATCACCGCAGTGAGAGGCCACCATTCTCGTGTAAATCTCACAGAAAGTTAACTGGAGGGTTTTGAGCAAGGAAACTGTACTGGCTATTGGTAGAAAGCCAAAACATCGTATCTAATAATCTGCTTGCATCTAGTATAAACACCACCCCTCTACTTGTTAAACTCTGATTCTTCCCCAAATGCCCTCCCCTTTCACAGCTAGAGTTCACTTTCCCCACTGACCTAATCCTGACTTATTTCTTAACTGCTACTCAAACCAACAGTAGAATGTTCAGGGAAAGACACACATAACAAATACAATCTACCTCTTTTCCTTCACAACAGTAAAAATGACTGCTGCGGTCTTAAAGCGGTTTCAAGGAAAGAGCTATCTGTTTGGGATACTCATGGAGATACGTATCTAATGTAAATGACTGCATTAAACATCCAATTTTTTGAACATAAAACAATCCGCACCTGGAGGCGGGCCACCAAACTTCCTTTGCCCATTTTCTTGAACCATGTTGTATCCAGTCTTTTCCATCAAAGCAAGTAATGCTGCTTCATTCTGCGTACCAGTCCGCACTTTGTTGCATCCATTTGTTCCATCTATAGTTTCTTCATTCATGGCTGCAGTTCCTAAATCAAAGTTTAAGAGAAGTGTTTATGACATAGAGCTCCAGGAGGAACCTATGAAGCATTTCTCTGAGGTGCAAAAAACCAAGAATAGTTGTGGCTGCTATATTCAGAGATCACTGAAGCCTTGGCCCCAAAGTTCTTCCCTACAGGGGAAGCTGGAAACCTCTTTTAACGTCTCTAATCAGTTAAGCAGTACCTTTACAAGGCATAAGCTACAAAGAAAGGGATGCAAAAGTGAAAAAGACAAAGGAACAACAAAAACAAAAGTGGGAAAACAGGAGTTAAGTGAAAGGGAGTTAGAGGAGAAAACAGCCAGTAGAAGTAGTAACAAAGTATTCAGAAATTCTAAAATGATATAGCTAAAATTAGGTGACCTGAGAAAGCCCTTCTTAGTTCTAAATATCTGAGTTTTCTTCTGAGTGATGAGAAATATAGCTACAAACATCCATTATCATATACACCACACCCACAGTCTTTTTACAGTTCCTCCCAAGCTATCAAGTTGCATCAATGATACATTTCCGAAGACAACATAGCAGGCAAGTAGCTCATGCACCCACACAGCTGAATGTAGCAGTCCAAGGCTCTTCATTAAGCTACCAGTCATTATCAAACTGCCTACTGAGTTTGCCTAACAAGCACTAAGAATGAGATTTTTAACTGGTATTTTGAATTCAACAGATTTAAAACTGAATGTCATTTTATCCTCCAAACCTGTTCCTTCCTATTTTAACTATCTCCATCAATTCACCTGGCCAACCGATAATGGCACCACAAGGATTATTTATTACTCCTTCTCCAAACTGTCACAACCAGAAACTCGGGGTCTTAATCCTGAGGCCTTCCTTTGACTCAGCTAATCAGCCACAAAAATCTGCTTATTTTCCCTTCTAAATATTTCCTGAAATCAGTCTTTTCCTGTGTATCCCCACAGCCTGTTCTCAACTATATCTTCCTTGAATCAGCACAGTCATTTTTCATCACTCAGGATCCACAGTGGATGGCTCTAGAACTCCCAAGAACACCAAAACCCACATATGCTCAAACCTCACATAAAATAGCATACTCTTTTGCCTATAACCTATGCTGCTGCTGCTGCTGCTAACCTATGCATATCTTCCCATATACTTAAACCATCTCTATAGTTTACTTACAATACACTATAAACACAATGTAAAGAGTTGTAAATACAATGCAAATGCTATATATGCCAGTACGTGTGGCAAATTCAAGTCTGAGGAACTTTCTGGAACTATTTTTCAAATATTTTTTGATCAAAGGTTGCTTGAATTTGCAGTTGTGGAACCATGGAAACAGAGCTGACTATGCTAGGTTCCTAACCACTGTTCCAGAGATTTTGTCCCTTTCAGACAAAACCTCAGTGCTGTCAAGATGATATAAAAATATGTACCTGACTACTTTAAGCTTCTACAAATCAAAACTAAATGAGTGAATTTACTTTATCTTAGAATCAAGAAGGCTCTTCTAAGAAATAAACAAAAAAGCATCAAAGAAAAATAGTACTAAATTATTTTTACTACCCTGGTGGTTCCAACGGTAAAGAATCCACCTTCATGTGGGAGACCTGGGTTTGAACCCTGGGTTGGGAAGATCTCCTGGAGAAGGGAAAGGCTACCCACTCCCATATTCTGGCCTGGAGAGCCCATGGGGTTGCAGAGTTGGACACAACTAACCGACTTTCACTTCATTTTTACTACGTTAACTATTAACTATTTTGAAGGCAGAAAATTACAAACGGGGGGAAATGATCTGCAACACAACATAATAAAAACCTAATTTTCTTAAAATAGAAAGAGCAGCATGGTATCATAATTAAGAGCAAATTCAGGTACCTAAATGATTGTTTAATGTGAACTCTGGTTTCTTCCCTTATTAGCTATGGCTTTGGGCAAGTTTGGCCTCAGTTTGCCTCTAAAAGTAGAAAATAACAGTTTCTATTTCATAAGGTTGCTGTCAAGATTAAGCATAAAGGGCTTAAAACAGTAGTTTGTATATAAGCACTATAAATTTATTATCTAATTAATACAATAATATATATACTTCATGTTAACTTTTAGGAAAATACTACTATTGTATAATAAATTAATAAAACAATAAAAAAACAAACTGCTGACCAGGGACTGCAAACATGAATTCACTCATTCATTTATTCAATGAATGTTTATTAAGGACAAACTGTATGCCAGACACTATTCACTAAGCCTGGGATACATAAGTAAGGTAAAAACCAAAATTGCTCCCTTGCACAGCTTATACTCCAAGAAGAGAAACAAATGATAATACAAGTAATATGTAAATAATATGTTAAAAGATAACAGGAGGAGGAAAATGAACAGGGTACATAGATGTGGAAGAGGTGTGCAGAGTGTACAATTTTAATCAGATAATTAGTATTCAGAGTTTCCTGAGAAGATAACATTTGAGCAAAGAACTGAGGAACCTGGCCATCGCAGTTATTTGGGAAGAAAAACACAAAAGGAAAAATGAGGAGAGAAGCCCAAGAATAGAAGTGTGCACGGCACATATGAGGTCAGCAAGGGGACCAGTATGGTAAAGCCAAGAAGAGAAAAGTAGGAGATGAGGTCAGCAAGGGAACAAGCTGTCACATCACACGAATCTTCTAAGTCAGGTGCTAAAGGTCCTCAGCATTGATTCTGAGTAAAAGTGGAGCCACTGGAGATTCTGAGCACAAGAGTAATATGATCCTTCATTTTAAAAGGATTATCTGCCTGTTGTATTGTGAAGTCTGCAGAAGAGCAAAGGTGGAAGCAAGGAGACCAACAAAAACCAAGACTAAAATTCAGGTGAGAGATGATGGTGCCACGGACCAGAAAGGTAGAGGTGGAGGAGAGTCTCCGATGTGAGATATAATTTGAAAGTACATCCAATAGTTTTCTGACAGGTCGGATATGAGATAAACAGAGATGTCAAGGATAACACCAAAGTTTTGGCCTGAGCAACAAGCAGCAGGGAAGTAAGGAAGGCTGAGGGAGAACTTAGAACTTAAACTTAGGGGTAAGAGCAGAGTTCAGTTCTGGGCCTCCTAAGTTTGAATATCCACTAAATGACCAGCTTAAATGCCTATAAGGCCATGGCAAGGAATGTTACATGAGTGAAAACAAAAGGCAAAACCACAGGATTCTGATAAGTGCCGTGGACTGTGTTTAACAAGAAAGACACTGGGAAAAGGCAGTGGATACTCAATTCTAGCAAACTGCTACTGTGAGGAAATCCCCAGTTTGCCCAGTTACGCTAAATTTTCCAAGTTTTTAGGAGAAGCTGGAAATCTGCAGATTCATATGTAAAATCTCTCAATTAAAATTTGAGTCAAGGAGCTGCATTAATATATTAAAACTACAAAACTACATAAATGTCATCCATTAACGTGCAAATACTCCCAGCATAAAAATGGCATGATTAAAATGTAATCTGGTAGAGTATTATGTTCAAACTTAATCTAGGGTATGTTATCCAAATTCCAACTCAAAAAATTAATGAGTCAAACTCTCACAATTCATTCAAGTTTCTACACATTTACTCAATGTTTTCTATGACCAAGTCATTTTTCTGGATGTTTAGTCATGTGGATGACTCTGGGGGCAGGACCACCACTCAGGTGGACAGCAGAGGACACAGTAACTCAGTGTGACTTTCTGCCAAGCAGAGAGAACTGCACAAAGCTGTCTTCTGCCTAGCTGAAGTATTCAAATACAGGCTGGACATGCTGGAGAGACTCAAGAAAAAGGGGGCATTGCTGGACCATGTGGCTTTTAATATTCCTTCCAAAATTTAATACAAAGAGAATTCAAGCATAGACTCTGCCTTTTTAAAAGGACCTACAATCCAAGAAAGAGTAATATCATCATCATGCAGCCAGCTTCCTTCTATGCTTTAAGCCTGCATTTCGGAAATCATTATCTGTACATGAGGTTCATGGTTCCTTGAAAACAAAATGTTGCAGGGTTAAAAAAAAGAAAAGAAAACCCTGGAAATTAATTCAATTATAAAAATAATAACAATAACTATAGAAACCAAACAAAATACCTGCAGACATTCTGTGGCTTAAACTCTGAGATGCATAAAAGCAGATTCCTATCTGCCTTGAACACTTTCCCTATTATCTAGCACAGTGGCCGGTACACAGTAGGTACTTAGTAATTATTTGCTGGATGAAGATGCTAACAGAAAATTTAAAAAAAAAAATCCTTAACATGATTTCATATACTCTGGGCATTAAATTAGAATGATTTTTTAAAGGAAAATTTGGTAATCTTATTAAATTCTAAAATGTATATATACTCAGTAATTACTAAGAAATGAACCTACGGACATAGTTGTACAAGTATATAGATATAAATACAAGCATGTTCACTGAAACAGTGTTCAAAATAAAAAGTCTAAAAAATATCTAGTTGTCTACCAATAGAGGACTGATTTTAAAATTACGGTATAACTTCATAATGGAATGTTGCTGCTGCTGCTGCTAAGTCACTTCAGTCGTGTCCGACTCTGTGTGACCCCATAGACGGAAGCCCACCAGGCTCCCCCATCCCTGGGATTCTCCAGGCAAGAACACTGGAGTGGGTTGCCATTTCCTTCTCCAATGTGTGAAAGTGAAAAGTGAAAGTGAAGTCGCTCAGTCATGTCCGACCCTTAGCGACCCCATGGACTGCAGCCTACCAGACTCCTCCATCCATGGGATTTTCTAGGCAAGAGTACTGGAGTGGCTTGCCATTGCCTTCTCCGAATGGAATGTTATGCAGCTATTAATGAATGTCATAGATTTGTGTGTGCTGATATGGAAAAATATTTAAGAAATGTCACATGAGAATAAGTTGGAAAACAATACATTGACTATGTATCAACCGTGTGTTTTGTTTAAACAGATATATGAATACACTCACAGATGTTTGTGAATACAAAAATTAAAGACACACGATCTGGAAAAATTTACAGGGAACTTTAACAATAGTTATCATTGGTAAGTAGGAACGAAGTATTAAGGGACCTTAACTTGTCACTTTTCTGTGAAGATCAAGAGCATATGCTACTTTTACTAAAAGCAAAAGGTCATTTCAGGGATTTTCCACTGTTCTTTAAAGATAAAATCTAAACTCTCTTTTAAAAGAGTCATAAAGGTCCTTGCCTAACCCGCTCCAGCCTATCTCTCTCAAACTTCGCTTCTTGTATGTCAACAACGAAACTTATCCGGGTGCAATTTCACAAATGTACCATGTTCTCCTACACCAGCTTCTGCACAGGCTGCTCCACAATCCTCCCTTGCTTTCTTTGCCTTTCCCACACTTAATATTTTCCAAAAAAAAAAAAAAAACCAACAAAAACAAACCATCGTCTACCCTCCCTTCTCCATGCTAAATTAGATGCTGTATCCTTTGTACTGCTACCATCTCAGAGTCCTGGCCTGTCAGTCTCTGCTGCCCCCTCATCCCCCAACCCCTGACAGATCTTAAGCAGAGTCTGGTCTTTTACTCCCAAATCCCTACCACAGTGTACATTCCCTGGCACATTCACTAGCTTGCCACTCAAAGAAAGAGACAGAAAGGAAGATACATTGTGGTTTAACTAAACATAAGGGGCGTGGGTCCTAGTTCTCAGTCAACCGATCTGGGACAAATCACTTTCAACTTTTACCTTGACTAATTTCTGAAATTCCATTGTACACTTATTTCTGCATTCATTTATTTAGCACATTTATACTCTGCATGATGACAGGCAGGTTACACACATTATCTCACTTAGTACTTACCCTCTAAGATATTATTTTCCATTTTAAAAATAAATAAGGTGAGAATAAGAGAGGTAAAAGTCATCAGTTCAGTTCAGTCGCTCAGTCATAAATTGATAGTGCTTGGTAGGGCAGATATGTAAATTAGAGACCTGTCTGCCTAAATATGGGATTCCTAAACCCTTACTTTATATTACCCTCATTTTACTTATTTAAAAATCTGAGATGTCCAGAAAGTAACATAATTTACCTGAGCTCATATAACCTGAATCCATATTTTTCTTCACAGTAACAGTTTTTTTTAAATGTTTAAAATAACAAATCAATTAAAACTACAGCATGATTTTTAAAAAATACTGTATAAACTTAGAGGGGGGAAAATCCATCAATGGAAATTTTTTTGAAAACTAATAACCTCAAACTTTAATTAGAGATCTTAAAATTATTTAATTCAACCAATTTTGATGCAAAGCAGTCACCCATCTTAATTTTGAATCCTTACAACAATATAACAGGCTAACTCTATGATAAAGGTCTTTTTAATGAATCGTTATCTTTTTCCTTGTAACTTTCACCTACAGGTTCTGACTTTATTCTTCTGGCCAAACCGCATTTGAAAAACGATCCTCTCCTCCAGGCTAAACGTTATTATGCAAGTGTGCTAAATTGCTTCAGTCACGACCTACTCTTTGTGACCCCATGGACTGTAGCCCACCAGGCTCCTCTGTCCACGGGCTTCTCCAGACAAGAATGCTGAAGTGGGTTGCCATGCCCTTCTCCAGGGGATCTTCCCGACCCAGGGATCGAACCTGCGTCTTCTACATCACAGGTGGATTCAGTTTCTTTAAGTCAACATTTTCTAAAATGATATTCCTAAAATGATTATTCCAGGAGCTATTAGCAGTCCTCAAAAATGTGTTTTATGCCTAAATACACCTGGGAATCACTATGCTTCCTTCTTAGAAGCATCACAATGAACAGCAGCATATCTAAGGCCACAAAAATTTTAATAAAACCAAATCTTTCCACTTTAATTCTGTGTTTCCCAAACATTTCAATGTGATATCCTAACTTTCCTTGGTAATTAGCTTTTTATAGAGCCATTTGGAAAATGAGTGTATTAACTGCTTCTATGATAGTTTCAAGCTTCCTCTCTAACCTCTTTCCTTTGAAACTGAAAAGACCACCAGTGAAAGAAAGACATTAGTGTGTGACACAGCTCATGACGCTGACAGTTCTAATCAAGGAAAAGTGTCAAAAAACCAAAGAACTTACATCTGCCTTAGCCTGTAACAAGTAACCAGATTTCAGACTCATACTGAATTTCATCTTCTTAGGTTCAACTCACCAGTTCCTCCAACCCTCCTCTCTAATCATTTTATCAACTTGTGCCCCATCCATGAAATGACCTCACTTATTCTCCTCTTCCAGGACACAACTTTCACATATTTTCAAGTTTAATTAACAGCTATCTTTCTAAATATAACCAAAAAACAACTTAAATCAGCCCAAGTCTGACTAGTGACAATAACAGAACTCAATACTGGTTTAGTCATCCTTATTCATCTCCGATTCAGAATAAAACATTCTGTCATCTTTATAATAAAATAGAGTATCTACTCATTAATATCATCTGGGTACTGACAATTCATCTTAAAATGTATTTACACTTGAAGAACTGGTATAACTGATATCCTAAAGAACTCTTGTTTTAAATAATACAGCTACTATGTAAAGGCCCATTCCAGAAAAAGTAAAAAGCTGTTCAGCTTTTCTTCAATTCCTCCTTTCATGTTCATTCACCATGGCTGGTAATGTCTCATTTCTCTTTATATGTTTTTCAGATTCTTCTAATTTACTGGTCTCATGTTATTTATTAACTGGCAGAAGTAGAAAGAAAGCCTTATCCAAGGAAAAGTCTTAAGTCTGTACATCCAGTTGTATATTTTACACTATACTTTAGGAATATATTAATGTGATATAAAATCCAATAAACTATTAATAATAGATTCTTATAAAAGAGATGCTGCTCTTTGACAATCAGAATCATTAAAGATTAGCTAACCAGCCTTTCATCTTTGAATAAACACAATTTTTTCTACTATCATTCCTTTAAAATTAAGAGCATTTTAAATGATATAACTACGTTTCTAGATTTAAGACTGTTTTATTCTAGGCTTTGCCATTATACCATCACTGCAGACTTTGCAGTAAGAAAATATCAGAACTGCAAGTGGACCTTAAATACCTCAAATTTTACACACTGGAAAATTAAGAGTAAATAAGGTAAAGAAACTTGCTTAAGGTCATAAAACTAGTAACTGAAAAGACCTGGGACCCAAACCCTCAAACTCTAACAGATTATAAACTCTGGCTCTCTTCCATCATTTATTCTGTGTGCTTAGTTGCTCAGTCCTGTCTGATTCTTTGTGACCCCATGGACTACAGCCAGCAAGAATACCAGAGAAATGATTGGTTCTCCATGCCCTCTTCCAAGGGATCTTCCCAACCCAGGGATTGAACACAGGTCTCCCACATTGCAGGTGGATGCTTTACCACTGGAGCCACCAGGGAAGTCCATCATTGATTCTAGAGGGAGATTAATGGACTAAACATCCCACAGGACATCATACTGGCCCACTACACTAATGACATCATGTTGACACAATGTAGAGAAAAGGAAAGTGTGAGATTTCCATTTTTTAAACATGCTGCAAGAAAAAGGATGAGGAAAGAGAGACTCTAGTTTAATGTTACCTTACACATGAAATTTACCAGCTATAAGCACAACAGATAAATACAGATTCTGCTTCTGTTTTATCCAAAACAGTTCTGGACTTTTTTTTCTTTCCCACTGTAATGCACAGCCTGCTCCAAATGGCTGATTTCTGCAACCCACCCTACCCTCCCAATTACTTTACAGATATATATCTTGGGTTAGCCCATGTCACTGAAGCTGTATTTTTTTAAAGATATTATTTAGAGTCCCATGTTTAAATAATAGGCCAGACCCCACATTAAAGACTTTTTTTTCTAAAGAGATAGTAAAAATGTATGCTATATTTAGTACATTTCAAGAAATCTCAATCAAAATACAAAAACTTGAAATTGCAGAAGATACACTGGAGAGTCACCAATCCCACTCTCTTTAAAAAAAGAGTATGTTCTTATCTTAAAGTCTCCCAAACAAAAGTAACATATACATATATCTAATTCACATTTAAGAAAGCTGAAAAATATCTAACATGAAGACCATACTTTATTTAGCCAAAATATGTTTACAAAAGAGCCAGAATTCAAGAACCTCAACCAGAGAATCATAAATCAAATCTAAAGCAGGCATACAGTATTTTTATATTCATTTCAAAATGTTTCAGAATCTGAGAATTAGCAAAATTCCAAAGAGGCATAGCAGTCCAATACATTATGATAAAGCTGGTATTATCAATTGAAGCTTCCAACACTCAGTTAGTCCTCTGCCACTTTCAGCTGTGGATTCACAGTGCTACCTGTTTCACAAGGTTTTTTCCTTCCCCTGTTGACCCAAATAATCTGAGTAAAGGAAGGAGGGTCCTGAACAGGAGAATGGCATACCATGTTTATAAAAAATAAAAAGTGGGAAGGGTAGATTAAAAGTTGTTGTACTCTATGTGGACTCTAGCTTTCATAGATAAGTCTTTCCCCCCCAAACTTTGGACTTTCAAAGATTTCTCTCCATTTCTATTTTAAAGTAAAAGAAGAAAAAAAGAAAAAAAAACCCCTAAAGTGGAAGGACCAAGACAGTTAGCCAGTCACAGGGTAGATGTTCAAGCAGCAATCTGAATCAAGTCTTAAGCCTGAAATGGTTAATTCATCTTCATTAGTGTTAAGCATCTTAATAACAAAAATTTCAAGTTTCAAACTCATACTTTCAAAATAGAAAATATATTAATGAAAAATAAGAAACACAATTTTAACAAAATATAAGTGAAAATTATTCATCTAAAAGAATGTCAGTTGTGTTCAAGCTATACTTAAATTGAAACTTCAACTTATCAATTACATAAAAATTTATTAAGTTGTGAAAATGAACATTTTATAAATTTTGATTTTTAAAAACTAAATTTAACAGTAAAAAAATATTAATTTTAAAAATATCAAAATACACTTATAAAAAGCACATTAGATCTTTAAGGTATCCCTTAAATTACATGGCATTAAATTTCTCACTTGTTAGTTCAGTTGTTGTTGACTCTGGTACA